>NC_090225.1:19062500-19402500 GCF_024489055.1 Chanodichthys erythropterus
TAGCAATTAATGTAGGCATATTGATACCTGCAAATCCATTTCGAACATTATCTGACACAACAGCAGGGTTCAGCGCCAATTCAGTGATTTGACAAACTTTGAATGTTGGCCTTTGAATGTTAAGAGCCTTGTTTGAAAGTTTTACATTTTATTAACTTTTGTGGAATTTTTTTTGTGTGTGTGTGTGTGTGAATATATATATATATATATATATATATATATATATATATATATATATATATATATATATATATATATATATATATCCACACAAAATTCACAGAAAGTTAATAAAATGTAAAACTTTCAAATAAAACTATAATATAATATAATATAATATAATATAATATAATATAATATAATATAATATAATATAATATAATATAATATAATATAATATAATATAATATAATATAATGTTTTATTTGAAATTATTCGAACATTTTATTTTTAACATTAAATTTTGTGGAAATTTCATTACATCATTTCATATTAACATGCAATGCAGGGATTCCCTGACTTTTTTTGCCAGCTGAACCTCCTGAGATTTTAAGTTAATAAGTTAGGCCAATAAAATTAAAATATTAATAATAAAATTAAGTTCACAGTTCTCTGATGTCAGTCAGTGGTCACATGATATGGAGGTAAACAAATAAAATATATTTTTTATGTTTTTTAGTAAGTATTTTATTTTGATTGCTTTTTATTTTAAAATTATTTATTTTAAATATTAATTTTTTAGCTTTTATTTAAACTCACAAACCCCAGTCTAGGAAACCCTGACTTAATGTAATATTTAACACACTTCATGTTGTTGATAAATAATGGAATGTATTTTCTTTTTCTTTGTATTTTTTATATCAATATAGTTAAAGATTATCCTATTTAAATCAATGTGATAAATGAGTTTAGTCAAAAGTAATCTAAAAGTAATCATAAAGTAGTCAGATTACATTACCTTAATTGTGTAATGTAATGGATTACATTACTAATTACATTTTTTGTCATGTAATTTGGAATCAGTATAGCTGATTACAATTTGTAAGTAATCTACCCAGCTCTTTCTCTCTCTCTCTTATATATATATATATATATATATATATATATATATATATATATATATATATATATATATATATATATATATATATATATATATATATCATATATAATATAATATAAGATTACTCAGGAAATTCACATTCCTGAATTGAAACGGAGCCAGATTTTCAGTTCTGAATTTTGCATAACACACTCTCAGACATGAAAACATTCTCTTGATTTCTTGCATCTGTGTGTGTGTATGAAATTATACTGAGGTTCAGTCAAGCTAAAGTCACTCCACCTAAAGTCCATCCATCTTCTTGGCAGCCATCTGGTCATATTGTCTCAGAATGTAAGAGTTGCGGGCTTATCCACGAACACTAAGAGCTCTTACAACAACCAGCTTTGAACTGAAGTGTGCTGTTCATTGAATGCTCGTGATTTTGTTCGCATGAACCGTGGCATCTTTGAAGGACTTCACAAAAACATGATTAATGGCCCAGAACACAAGATATTACAAGCAGCTTAAAAGGTATATCACAATAGACTCTGAGGTACTCAGCATTACTAATGCTGTGCTTTGATACTGATGTTACACGGGGATGTCCATCTTTGCAAAAGCCATCTGAGGCACCAGTCATCCTATCGACAAATTCAACAGCATCTGTTAAATCACTTTGAAAGTCAGGCCCTGATGAAGTGCCTCGAGTCGAGACCTTAAGGAATAGGTGCGTTTCAAAAAAAACAACAACACATTCAAACTAGCCAGTCAAGATCGAAAAAGAAATGTGGTTAAAACAGGAATTGGAAAAACTAATGGAGAATATTTGAAATTGAGGAAAAGGGTGCTTTGACATTGTCTGCAGCACTTAAATTGTCATTTGGCGGATCATGAACTCTCCTTCTAAGAACAGGACAGAAATAAATATGAATGACTGCCTGTGACCGATGATGTCATCTGCTAGATTTATCCCTGCCAACTTAGATAACTGTACAGGAGCAAGTGTCCTTGAGACAAAGTGCTCAGAGAATGGGCCCCATGCATTAATGTCGACAGTGGTGCTGTGGAGATGCTAAGGATGTCGAAAGACACTTCCAAACACTTTCTTTGAAAGCACTGGCCAGAGATTGTTGGGAAATAATTGACAGATGTCTAACGCTCTATTGAGAAATATGTCACAGTGCTTCTATAAGCAAAACAATGAGTTCTTTGAATTGACAGGGAGTGTTGTAACACCATCAGTTTAACCAGTTAAACATGACCTATAGGGGTTAAATCATGAGCACAACCATCCTGAGGTGACAGAAGAAGAATGCAAAATTTATAAAAGACTAATAGTACAAAAAAAGGTAAGCAATTAAAATTTTATAATCTCATTTGTAATCGTGTTAATGGATAACAGAACTGGATCATCTAAGTCAGCAGTTTCTCTTAATTTGGTTTGAAACATTTTACCATATTGAACTTAAATTGAAATGGTGGTGGTCATGGGGATGGCACAATAATTATAGTACATTTGAATAAATTAATTTTAAAATGTTCATGTTTTCTATTAGCAGTGATGCAGATTGTGTAAACAGCACTCTTTGTACTTGACACTAATTTACACACTTCAGGGATTCATTGCAGATTTATAAACTATTTTAATTAGCAGACAAATGGGAATATTACATAGAAGCATGTGTTACAGCACTCCAAATCTGCCTGTATTGAAAACAATGATACCTCTTGTCATATAGTGAGTACTTTGCTTTGCTCCTGTCAGGAGGAAAGAAATTACGAGCTGTAAAATCCCAGGCAGGGCATTTGCATATCTCCATATTTTAGGACATAAGTCACACAGACAGGCATGCTGGAATTTTGTTCTGGTGGTGTGAGGCAGCGCAGCGTGTGCAGTGACTGATTCTATCTGATGCACTACTAGACGCTCGCGCGGCCTCCCCCTGGTCAGTTCAGTCGTGCAGCATTGGCTGAGGAGGCAGTAGATGCGCGCTGTGTCTCGGCACTGTTGGAAGAGTCATTGTTCCTTGACGTCACCACTCAGCCAAGCCTGGCGCTGCTGCTCTCAAACATGTCTTTGTTATTCAGAGCTTTCCATCGGCGAAAAGCAAAATACGGAACGAGCTGTTCCTTTTATTCGCGGGAAGTAAGAGGACTCACATGGACGCGCGTTTGTGTTTGGGGAGGAGATTTCTATGAGAATAACTTCGGTTTATATTATTAGCTGAAATAGAAAAACGTGTACTTTTATAATCTATTATTATTAGCTTTTTTTTTGTCAAACACACACACACACACATATATTATATATATATATATATATATATATATATATATATATATATATATATAACATTGCATATATAATAATAATGTAATTTAATTTTAAATAATATAATTTTATTTTATTTATTTAAAAAAATGTAAATGTAGCCAGGAAAAAAGAAAATTATAAAAACAAGAGTATGAGAATATCACATAACTTAAAACTCAATATAATGCGTAAAAATATGCATAATAATATAGGCTATTATTTCATATATATATATATATATATATATATATATATATATATATATATATATATATATATATATGTGTGTGTGTGTGTATCATATATATATATATGATATAACAGAAATGTTGTTTTTGTAATTGTATATATGATGTTAAACTCAATTAGAATGGTCATTTTGTTGCAATTCTTATCTACTTAATATACAATATATTAAATATTAATAAAACTATAAGTACTAAAGCCCATTTCCCTTTATAAATTGTAAATTACAACCATAATTGCACATCTGATACATCTTTAATCTTACCTAAGCACGTTTTCATCTATATCCTGGAAAGGCATCGCGGTCTCCTTAGTTTGATTACAATAATATAAAGTCAAACGACTTACTGTAGAATTCAAAAAGCAAACAACCTGGCACTCGCGAGTAAATCCAGTCCGTTCATCTGCACACGCCGCCTGGTGTCTTCCAAAGGCGCGAGCGCTTTACGCGACTCTGGGACACATTTTGTCAGCAACCAGCAAGCATGGCTCTGTGGTAATAGAATAGCCCGTGTAATTTGACACTTCAACTTGCCGTGCACTACGTTAGTTGATTCAGACAGTCACACTAACGAAACGCCGTGCGCTTTTCTCTGTGTTTGTGAAGTGTGAGGGGAGCAAAACAGATCGCAACTTCAAATCCAGGAGATTTTCGGCGCCGTGCTGTGATTGGACCTAAAAGTAAGTTGTGTTTGTGTTTTCCTATCATTTTCACACCTTGCTCGCTGGGAAGGTTTTTATGCATTGCATTGAAATGAATCCGTAGCCTCCGCGCTAGCTCCAACCTCAGCTAACAATAGAGTCACTTAAAGTATCGCTAAGATGTGTACACATGTATTTCTGCGCAGGAAACAATTGCAGTAACTGAAGCGCTGGCGATACGTTGGCTTTGTGTGTTTTCGAAGCAAAGCACTATTGAGCAATTTTTCCTGGACAGTGGCGTTCAGAGGAACGCGGAATTTGGCTGAACCGGAGAAGCCCACCGTTTACATACCGTTCAGCATATCGTTCTGGTGTGTTGCATTGTTCAGATGAAGAGGGCACTGTCATGCGGTGGACGGTTGGTTGGCACGTAGATGGGCACAATTGGATGGCTGCGTTGCACAAATGTAATTTAAATTCGCCGGCTCTTTTTGATGAGGTGAAATTATATTGTAGCTGCTTGATAAGTAATGGCAAACAAAGCTTTCAACCATGTGCCGAAATGTGATGTTTCGTGCTGTGGTGTAGTAACAGGACAACCGCGTTGATACACTGTAACCGCTGATACATTGTAACATTTCGTTCGAATCTTGGATTCCGTGAATGCTTGAATGTAACATTGAAACAGACTTTGAGGACACAAGCAGTGCTGGGTGCCAACTGACTATATGCGATATGGATTTCGTAAGCAGATTATAAAAATCAAGTGTTAGCAGTTAGAAACCATTACGTTTTAAATATACATAATGAGATGACAGTTGACTTATGGATTGTGTGATTGTGTATGGGTTTCGATGCCTACCAGGAAACAGCAATGAATGAATGTTTAAATAATTAGTCATTTAAAGACTGTGCCCCTAAAATGTAAAATAATGTAAAATTTAAGCAGATGCATTAGAAAAATTGTGTAATGTAATTATTGCTTTTTAAAAAAAAGATGTCTAAAAACATACTAATTTACTAGTCTAACTATTTTACTGTCTAATGATTCTTAATTGGTTCCTTTATTCATTTAGCAGATGAATACAAAAAGTAATGCATCTTAAAGAGTCAATAAACACGAAAAGTGCTAGTAATACAAAGTTTCAGACATCATTCACAATAATACAGAATAGTACTTGATGCTGAAAATTGAATCACTAATGAGTCCCAAGACGTGATATGAGAATAAGTTGAGTATGTTTAGGAGTATGTTTCTCTTTGCTCTTGTTTATATTTTTATCAAAATCCAGAAGTGATCTGATTCAAGTTCACCTCAAAAGTGGCCGCCTGATAACAATTTTAGCCATGCAATTTGAAATAGGTACCAGATTACGTTTAGAAGTGATCTATCCAAGACTGGTTGCACGATTCAAAGCAGTTTACGCATGCCAAGTGTCCACAAAGTGTTCTTTTGGGAATCCATAGGCTATTTTGTGTGCTGCTTAGTAAGTGAACATTTAATTCAAGAGGTTATTACTTTCAGCTTTGGTTAATAATGTTGTATTTTCCTACATGATATTGAATGAAGTTATTTATTGATGGTTATTGATGACCCATGCATTATGCAGGGTCATGTAAATGCTTTTGATTCTAGAAATACTACATATTTGATTATTGTAGAAGAGTCTTCTGCCAATAGTATTACAAAGCCTAAATGCATAGCCGTAATTCTTTCTAGCAACAATTTGAGTTTACAGTAAATTGTCATTGTTTTTATGAAAATAGGTTTTGTTGCCTCAAAACTAAGTTTTAACAGTAGAGTTTCTCATTTTAGTAGAGATGGTTGTTGTAAACAGACACTTTTTGAGGTTGGTTCTTCAGTCAAAGTTGCCATTTAATGACAATTTCTTGGTCACCTCTTTTAGTACTGTACAATCACAGTCAATGTTTACATGGCTGTGTGAGTGCTGATAATGTTAAAACTTCCCCCTTACTTCAGGGTGGATTGCATCTGGAACAAAGGTGAAAGTACCTAGCTCTCAGCTCACTCATTTTGAATTGTGGTGTTGGTTCATGTTAACATTATTGGAGGAGGCATGTTGTTAAGGCCAATTATTGTTTGCAAATGTTTAAAAACAAACCCACACAGAAGACTGGTGTCTAATTTGATGAGTCTGCTGGGGTGTATTTTAAAACACAGTAGATTTACCCACCAGTGTGATGTCCCCTTCTATGAGTGGCTTAACTTGTATGAGTCAGGAATGGAGAATGTGTCTAGGAGAGGAGAGGAGTTTATTTTCCTCCTTCCTTCAGACTGGGGCCCCAGGTTGAGGATCATCATTACCAAGGGCAGAGGTTTTAGCCATAGTCATGTAAAGTAACAGATAGAGCTCAAGTCATTCTGTCAACGGGACTAAAGAGGTAATGCGAAGGGCTTAATTGAGCTTAATGCGGGATTAAACTTCCATAAAATCGTTGAAAAGTTGTTTTCATCATGCCAAAATAGAGAAAATCACCAAATATGTCATTTGAA
Organism: Chanodichthys erythropterus; assembly: GCF_024489055.1. Taxonomy (NCBI): domain Eukaryota; kingdom Metazoa; phylum Chordata; class Actinopteri; order Cypriniformes; family Xenocyprididae; genus Chanodichthys; species Chanodichthys erythropterus. Next base: position 19,069,263 of record NC_090225.1, read on the forward strand.
CAAATTAACATTGTCAAAAATTGATCAGATTTTACACGCAAATTATTCAGTAACAGGTTTATTAGTTATTATTGCTCACATCACTGCCTATTTATGCACATTTGTGTCTCTATTGTGTCTGGCCTAACAAATGTGTTCAAGGTTGTCCAGTTTAGGAGCATAGCCTAGATGATCTCTTTTCACATTCAAATTCTTGGCATGTGTGACAAAAGCTTGCCTAATTCACTAGGCGATTTAAGGGTGGGAATTGTGAGTGATCCAGCTATACAATATTATCATGATATGTGTCACAATACCATACATAAAGGGTTCTGTTTATAATTTGCAATACGCCAAGTATTGTGGACTTGTGAACTTTTTTTTATTTCAGCACAAAACTTTTGGCTTTAGGTTTTTTTTTTTTTTTTTTGAGGTCCAAAATGATAGAAAGTAAAACTTTAGAACTTCAGATTAAACAAAAAAGACCAAAGACTTCTAATATGTCAATATGTTGATTTCATTGTACTATAATATATTTCTCTCTCTCACTTGAGACAAATGATTCAAATTAATCACAGAACAAATGTTTATTTAGGTTAAGACTTTTGAATAATGAGACCTAATATGAGTTTTTGTTTATTATTGCAGACCTAGAGGGCAAAATGTCCTTGGTAATAGTGTTTCATACTGCACTTCCTCTTCTTGTCTATAGCCAGAATAAGATACAATATGTTTTTTTACCAGCTGAAAATACTAATCGGTGGTTTGACAGGTTGACATTTAACTGTTAGCACACTATTGTGGTGAAATTGTGAAATAGTAGGCCCACGTTCATTCATCATAAAGCCGAACAGTCGTCTAGCCACCACCCGCACACGCCCACTCTTGAACCTGAGTCAGGCTTTGTTTGACTCCACATGCTGCACTGTGGATCATTTATACGCTTAATACGCTGATGGCCTTTTTTAACAGTTCACATTACGTCTGCATAACCGCCTGCTCGACTTGTGTGTGCACTTTCGTTTCTGTGTTGATCCGGGTTAATACGTTAACGTGAAGTGTAGCCCCCGAACTACAGATTATTCAGACAATAGGAGTGCATGACTTCTTATTTCCTTGCAGACTTACGGGTACGTTGTTCCGTTTCATCTTGCGGTTCGTGACCTCGGTGAAGCAGAGGGAGAGGGACTTTTGATTTTAATTACATGCATCTGCAAAGAGCGTGGCGTGGGACCGAATCTGCTTCCAGGCTGCATAAGTTGAAAGCTTGTTGAAGGCTGCCTCCGACTCTCGAGCTGACAATGTGACCATGGATGCACTGGGATGCGATGTGCAAAGCATTAGCTAGCTGGTGCCATTCTAAGTGCTTTACCCCTCAGATAGGGACTGTCAGGCCCACACTGTCACGGGCTCATGCATGTTTGATTTGACGCTCTTTGAAAAATGAACGCAGAAGATGTCACAATGGCTGTATCCCGTTTCTGTCGGCGAGAGCAAGTACTTTGAATCAAAAAATGACACCCAGATACTCTTTTTCCGATGCAAAGGCTTGATATTTGGCACTATAAGACAAAATGTCCCCACCACACTGACAATTTTGCATGATCACAAGCAATTACCTTCGTTTTTCGGTGCCAATAAAAGCTCGCAGTGCTTTGAAGTCTGACTGCCGCTGTGTGCTGTGCAAATCCAGCTTAAGCAAAACAAACATATTGTCCTCAACCTGTTTTCTTTTGACTGAGGCAAATTAGTGTACATTCAGTGAGCCATGTTCTCCATGCTAAACTGTTAAGTCCTGCTACTCTTTTAAAGAGATCCATCTCTCTTTGAGAAACAAATATCTGCTTTAAGTACACTGATTCTATAGAGGACTGTAAATGTCTGTAGAGAGTCGTTGAAAATATTAGAGTGATGTAACTGGTTGTACAAAAGCTGTTTAATAGATATTTCAACACATTGAAGTTCTACATTTATGCTTTTTTCTGAGCAGTGCATATCTATATGCATTTATTCACACTTTGCACAAGAACGCCAATGCATCTGCATTCATTTTATGTATTGAAATACTGCCATGTATTCCATCATGTGGAAACCTTGGACCATGTCACCGCGTCTGAGCTGTCTGTCTCTGTCTGCGAGCGGGAGATTTCCCTCCGTCCATGCGAGTGATCGCTGTGTTTCTGAGAGGGACGTGCAATTACGTTCAACACGGCCCGGGGGATTCATACATGTTTTCTGACAAAGTAAATTAATTAGGTTTTCTTTGGAAAGATAAATATTATTTCTCTTCCAAATTCGCCTTTTACGAGAAGGAGGATTTGCGTTTGTGCGCGCCAAATGACACACATACATAACCTTGGCTTAGACATTTGCACAAGGTGAGACTAAATGAAAGCTGAATGAAAGGCAACTATGAGATGTCAGGAGAACATGACAAATGGATGGTGGCGAATGAAATTCATAGTAGATCCGCCAAATCCCTTAGTGTGGCAGGAAAAAGGTGATTTTATATTAAACAGTAAAAATGCATTTGATTGTTTCGCAGTTTTCTCTCTCTCTTTGCATTTAGATTCTTGGATTGATTTTTTTTTTTTTTTTTTTGATCTTTTTTTCCAACCAAACTTGATATTAAAGCTGATGAGCTGAATTTTTCAGGTTTATTAATAGGCTAATATGTCAAGTTAGTTTTAATAAGAGACTAGATGATTTCTATTGGCAAGGTCCATTTTCCTTGTTTTTCTTCTGGTAACATATATGGGTCAATGATGTGACGGGTCATTTTTGTCCAAACGCCTTAATAATAATAAAAAACAAGGATATGACATCCAAAGTATGTAAGGTACTACAACTAGATCTCTTTTATTGAATCCAAAAGGTTTTAATTAAATTTTGCACATATAAAGGTATTTTAAAGATTTTGAAGTGTCAAAAGTTAATTTGGTTTAACCGTCCAAAGACAATACAGCCATTTCATTTGTGAAAAAATTAATTAAAATGTAATAAATGTATAGATTTTTTATTCTGGCATGATTTTATAACATCATATATCAACATAGTGCAAAATGGTATTAAAATTATGCGTAGAAGTCATTGCTTTGTTATGAAAAAGAATGTCCGGAAAAATGAATTTCATTTCATTGATGTCATTCAAAGTAACCAATATAAAGGGATCATTTTGGATCAAGTCATGCGATCAGTATCATGTGACAGCATGTGACATAATTCAGACACCTGCAAAGAACCACATGGTCATGAAGCAAAGTAACTGACTCTCTAACTATTTGAAAAATTCATGTTTTCACTTGCTCATATGCATGTCCTGAAAGTTTATGTCAGGTCATTCGGTACAACCACTATAAAACATGGAAAATGTAATATTTTAAAAACTTGTACTAAATATAAAAGGTTTAATTGTCCTTTTGTTAGCTAGCTAGCAAGCTAACTTGCTAGTTTGCTAGATATCAGCCTGTTAGCATTGTTTGAAAATATTGTCATTCGGTATAACCAAAATTTTTGGTTAAACCGAATGAATTTTTTAGTGACAAATTTTGTCAGTCTTGTAAAAAATGACAAAAGCAGTGTTTATTGATTATAAAAACCACATAATCTCATTGTTAACACTGAATAAAACTTCAAAATTAATTATATCTCCATTATGTTTTTTATACTTTTAAAAACCTTATGTCAATGACCCATATACTGCATATAAATAATACTGTTTTGGTAGCAACATTTTTTTAATTTAATTACCATGCTTGAATATGTAAAGTTAACTAGGCATACAATTGTTATATGATCAACCAGTCAGTATTTACTCATTCAGTCTTCATTTCATAATTTAGCCTGTACATAACACAGTTCTTTAGAGTCTATTATTTTGTATGGCTTGTGTTTCAGTAAGAGAATCAAATTTAACTCCGCAACCACTCCGGCAGATTCAGTGACAGATTCATGAGTCTGATTCAGGCTGAGAGAGAGTTCATGAGTCTGGATTTGACCGATTTGAGAATGAAATGACAGTGGTCGTACTGTATGTAATAGAAAATAATAAGAAAAGAAAGATGCATTGTCTTTATTTTATTTTGTGGTATCCAATCCCTTTCAGTCATTACATTCTGATTGCAAGTTCATAACTCTGGTTAAAATACCTTTTCTTTTTTGACACTATAAATTCAGCAGCAGCAGAGTGCTACTGCACTGGTATGGTGTAATATCATATTAATCTTGCGTAGTATGCTGTTAAAACAGCTCATTTTCAATAGGTACATTAAGCAATTTTCTATAATCTTTTTTGTCATATCATATAGGTATCATTCTGATTTTCCATGTTTTTATTATTTTGCAGTCAAAATTGCAGAACTGCACAGCCAAGAGCTTTCTTTAGCACTTATTAACCGTTCAAGGCAGATCTCACAATGAAAATGTATTCCATCTGAGAACACACCTCTTGCTCCACAAATACACTTCATGCATCACAGCATCCATGCAGAGCTCATGAGGTGACAGCTGTAGGCAACAGAGAGACGTTCGTGGAGTGCTAGTGCAGACTCGGCGCCAGATAGAGCATGATAAATCCAGAGCCGTGTAAGTGTGTTTGTCTGTGCGTGTATGTCCAGGCTCAAATTGGCATGCAATGGCAAGCACCACTTCCCAGGTAAGTGCTGTGTGCCCTGGCTCTTAATGACTGTTTCATAAGCCACACTCTTGGTGGCCACTATGTGCCCCCCCCCTCGTTCACCCCTGCGGTTCTGAACCAGACTGCTTCACACTCTTATGAGCTCATGTCTTTTAATATCTCTACCTGGGCTGTTCAGATAAAGAGCCATATTAAAAACCCCAGAGTGCAAATATTGTAAAATGGCAGGTCTGGTGTAGTGGTTTTCGCTGAGCCTTGTCATAGAGGAAAAAGTAGAGTTGATTTAATGGTGGCTAGTGTCTAAGAACTCCAAAGCAATTAGGTGTTTTTTCACGCCAAGTAGTCAGACGTTTGCTTATGCTGTAACAAATTGAAACTGTAAGTTTTGTGTCGTCTGAATACCACCACAATAAAGTTGTCAGCTATAAGAGGAGCGATAAGAGTAAGTGATATTGCAAACTAAACCTTGATATTTCATACCTCATTCTTGCGCGCATCTTCTGAGAAAACAGAAGCCATTGTTGCACTGATCATTTATCATTGCTGTAATGAGATTAAACTAATCGTGTATTCCAGAGACAGCAATGATACACTGTGTGGGGCTTGCCAGGGATCATCTTCAAACAGTATTTGTCATTGTCTCTCAGTGCTTTTTAATTAACTGTTGACAAACAGCGTAAGCCTTTTGGGTGCAATGATTTAAAAGCAGTCCCATTTCAGTGCATCCTAAAATATGGTTTCTTTAAAGACAAAAGCTAGAAAGAAACAAATATGTTTTGCTACCTATTAGACAAGAGCTCTGTTATGTTCTCCTCCAAAATCTAGTGAGCTGACTTTGGGGAGTAAGTCACTTTGGAGTGTAACGTTGATGGGGTAGTTCACATAAAACATAAAATTCATTATTTACTCATTATCATCATGTTGTTTCATGTGGAACACAAATGATATTTTGAAAAATGAAAGTTAATGCTGTTTTGTATGGACAAAAAAAGTTGACACTTTATTCAAAATTTTTTCTTTTGTGTTCCACAGAAGAAAGTCATACAGGTTTGGAAAGACATGAGGGTGAGTGTATGATGAAAGAATTTTCGTTTTTAGGTGTTAAAGTACTGTTACCTTAGCAACTTGCTCTATTAAAATTGGAATTTTATTTGTGTGAGTTGCTGCCTAAATAGATGCATTTCAAATGAGCACTGTTATTTTGGTATTAATTATACACTATTATAGTATTTATTAATTATTAATATTTTATATTGCTTTTTATTAGCGATGTCAAAACGATTAATCGCGATGAATCTCATCTAACATAATGTATGTATATATGTATTGTTATATTTATGTCTGTGTGTGTACACACACATACAGTGTATATATAAATATAACAATACATATATACACATATATTATGTAAACAAACCTTTGTTAGATGTGATTAATCACGATTAATCGATTTGACAACCCTACTTTTTATATTTCCAGTTTTCATTTTAATTGTAAGTTTTAGTAATTTTGTGCTCTTATCATTTTTATTAGCTTTTTAACATTTTCTATATAGCTTTAATAGATTTATTTCAGTTTAGACTTTAAGACTTATTTCATTTAGTTTCCAAAGGCAACCAATTTTCCTTTTAAGTTTTTCATCTAATACTTATATATTATTTGTTTTCAGATTAATTTCAGTTACTGAAAAATTATTTTTAATGGGTTTTTTTTTTAGTTGGCAATAACAAGACCGCCGATTGGTCATTTATAAAGTCTCATAATGGTTAGAATGCTCCCTTAGAAAGCAGCTTCCTGTGTAGGCAGTGAAACAGCTAGCTATTTTTTGAAATGGAGCTTCTGAGTAAGTGGTTTTCTTAAACACGTTCAATGTTTCATTAGTGGCTGCTGAGATTGTTAATCTGCTCTTTCAGTACTGAGCTTGTTGCTGATGCATAAGCAAACAGTGTTCACATGAAATGTTTTAATTGCACATTAACCCACTGCTGGCATATTAATCTGGCTTGCCTTAAAGACAGCAAAGCGTCCGTTACGTTCCCCCATAGTTTTCTATGCCGCCGTGGCCTTGGGTGAGACATTGAGCATCAGAGTGAATTGTTGTTTTATTAGCTAGATTGAGCCGGTGGTGCGATGTACGTTGGGTGCGTGTCCTCTGAGGATGCCTCTGAGAGCTCCGCATCTGCAGTAAGTAGTCACCAGGGATGGATGGCACACGCCAGCTCAAATTTTCACGGCGGCCCTCAGACAAGAAACAGCAGACCGGGAATAACATGCAGATCTTTTTTTCCCCCCCCTGTCACCATCACAGATATAGGAAAGCAAAGCACCTTTTTCAGGACATCTCGAGCGTCTAATCAATATCACTGAGTGTTATTGAGGTTGGCTTGCTGTGCCTTACCCTGTTCTAGCTCTCGAAAGCTGCCTTCGTGCACATGGCTGTCTAATTTTCTCTGGAATTCTTTTGACTCTGGGACACAGGAACAGAGGAAACTCAATCTGGAGTGCCCTGAGGGGTTCCTCTGCAAGAGAATTCCCACCCAGATAGTTGCCAACACCCACACAAACATTTATGTAGGTTTGTTTTCAAGGAAGAGCGCGCAAACCTCAAACCTGCGTCACACCACAGCCGTCGACAACCGCAGAAGGCGAAGCAGCTTGTTTATTAGTGGGCAGGTGGGAAGTGTAACACAGTTGAACATGTGCACAGGGGCCACTGCTTATGTGCTGCAGTATCATTAATTAGATTGTAAGTTGTACTAACAAAGAGCCGCAATGTACATGCTTATTTATTTAACGTGTTGGCCCATTTTGAATTTCACTCTTCATTCTTTATAAACAAACGGAAGGAAATATTGTGTCTGAGATTGATAGAATTTATTTAGTTTATTTAATTAAAGGCACAATATGTAAGATTTTTGTATTATATTTTGTTGACTTGTTTCCAGTGTTTAAATCCAGAGAAATCAGCGGTTTTTACCAGTGTAACAGCACGTCATTGTTTCTCCTGCCATTGATGTCATATCTGTGTTACCTTCAATTTCCAAAACACCAAAGACGCTTTAATATATTATGTGTTTTATTGGACAGGTGGGCAACTGTTTGGATACCCTTATCACTAGCAAACAAATTATTGTTATATAGCTCAACACGGTTAGTATCATTGTTTGAATCTGTTTTTTTTATTTTTTTATTTACCAAAAATAACTTGCTTATACCCAAAAAGTCAGACAACACTAGTTTTTCAAGTAACTAACAAAGTTAACACAGCATAATCAGAAAGAGCTTTATTTGTAGTTACAGTAATACAGCATTTTCTCCACTGTACAGTAATTTAAAATTAATTGCATGCCATTTAGCAACATAAGTCATCCCACTTTTATTAATATGATATTCTAATATCGATCTAGCTTACTGCAATGTGCAACAAGTGTCTCATACCAGCCACCAAGTGGCTAACGTCATAACATAACTTTCAACACACTCAAACGTATTTTTAGTATGATTGATTTGACCAAGTAAAACAGCGCTGCGTTACCCCACAGTTTTTAATTTGTTAGATAAAGTGACCTGTATGAAATCCAGCGTTAGCATCAGTTCTGGCAGGTCACATCAGTCAAGCTCGCATCAGCTGACTCCCAGGTGACTTACATCTACCTATAGGAATACGACTCCTATAACAGCATCCATATATAAGCTCTTCAGTATTATCAGCAGCTATTGCATTCTCAGGAGCAAATTACCCTTCTCTATCCCCAGCTCCTCCTCTCTTCAGTCAGGATTGGCCTTATTATTCCCCCTGAATCAGACTAATTCTCAAAATATGTGTATGTTAAATTATGACATTAAATGATATCTGCATATGTTGGTCCTGTTCTGTTTACCCTAGGGGGGTTATTGCTGCTCTCCCTACTCTTATCCATGCTAGGCTGCATGGACGCGCAGGGAGTTCTTGCCCAGAACAGAACCATACCGCCAATACAAACAATGCATATCATATGTCATATTTGACGATAGTGGTCCTGACAGAACAAACGTATAATAACTGTAACAAAGTTCACGTTCAGGAAAGGAGGTGAATGTTAGACGTAACTTTAATTGTAAAAAATGCATAAACAACAATAAGAAAGGAGTGACAATGGCCGACTGTGGCATAGAAGCATAATAAAAACAGCAGCGTAAAATGTCCCAGGTACTCGGCTCCAGCCTGCTTCATACCAAAGTAACTTTAATAAAACTTAAATACATTAGCTCATCCATGAACACGATTTCTGCATGAGTCCGGTCGGATTGCTTTCCATGCTCTCCTATGATTCCACGCTCATTCACACTGTTATCAAGCTACACCTTTTTTTTTTATTGTTTTGAATTGAATTGCTTGAATTGAAGTGACCTCTAGCGGCGAAACTTGAATACTGTGCCTTAAATATATTTAATTTTAAATGTTATTGATTTGTTATTAGTATTTTTAGTGTACATTTAAAAATGTATTACTAGGTGACGATGTACGTTATATTTGGCTAATATACATTTGAACAAAGTCCCTTTCAAGGAAGGTCTGTTCACTCTGCGGCCATATTTGCAACACCTCCAGGCAGCTATTTCAGGCATCCAAGACAAAGTCCTATCTATTTGAATGGGGGAATCCTGAAATCTCAAAAACTGCTTGGCAAACTCCCAATTAAATTATATATTTCAAATCAGCAACAAAATCTTACATAAACCGTCCCATAAATGTTGTTTCTTATGCTAAAATAGCATTAAAAAAGCTTATTTTTCAGGCTAGAGGAGCCAATGCGCATGTGCAGTCATAAGCGCGAATCTCGGGTTTCTATGGGAACCGGAGCCTCTAACGACAGCTGCAGTGACACGATGACTTTGTCAATCAGCGATTGGCTCTTTTACTTAGAAGGCGCCAAGGCGGGACTTATTCCGCCATATTGCGCGTTGCAGTTTCTCCCATTTATAACTAATATGAGTGGACTGTCTTTCGATGTAGTTTTTGATTATAAGCAGTGTCTTGCAATGTGACATGCTAATACTAAATAGATTGTATTGTAGCTACATTTTTCTACACTTGCGCATTTTTAAAAAAAAATTAAATTCATGTCACATCACAGAACTGCAGATCTAATTTGTCAACTGCCTGCTTACTTTTTATAGAGTGGCTATGTGTAAAATTGATCCTTAAAAAAATCATTTTTTTTATTGCATTGCAGTGATCGGAAATGGTCTTTTGAGGCTATCTGTTAGAAATTAATATTTTTCTCTTTTTTCTCTAATAGTCTGTTGGTATGAAATGGCCAAAATTGTGTTTTGTGATTTCAGTGTGTTTTCAGTGAGCAGTGTAGTCCCAGGCCCAATTTTGTGCCATGCCATCAAGGTCAATTGTGGTTTTTGTCTCTATATTAAAATAAAAATGGTTTATTAGAAAGAAGAACAACTGTGTTTTGTCTAGAATTGACCCTAATAATGAGGCGGTGTACCCCGTGTTGTTAGCTGCAGCTGGTGTCTAAAGAATTACCACACGTCACTGCCCTCTGGCTATGGTTCGCCAGCTCATCTGATATTGAATAATGATCGCGGCTGGCTTGTAGCAAACCACCATTCCAAGTGTCTGTCACTTTAAGTGACTTCCACAATGGCAGTCTTTCTCTCCACCCTGTTTGGTGGTGGCTTCTTTTAAAGGGGTGAATTGAGAGCGCTCGGGGTCTGCGTCTGTACTAGTGTGTTTCCCGTTCTTGGCCTCCCGCAAGTGGAGGGGGTTGGCGGTGGCAGTCACGTGAATAGTAATTGTATTTGTGTTGGGTTCCTTTCAGGCTGTCGCTGTAAATCTGTTTGACTCGTCACTTTGTAAATCATTATGATGGCTAAAAGCCTTTTTATTGAATTAAGGGAGGGGGTAGTTGTTCTCCTGAGCAAATGTAAGATGTTTTTTTTGTTTATTTGTTTGCCCCACGCTCCTCTTAGGCAAATATATCATTCGGTTTTTGCTTCTGTTATCTGATTTATATCTGATTTTGAATCAGAGTGGAATAATATGCTAAAAAAGTTTAACTCTCATTACATTGCAGATGGATTTGAATGAGTTGTTCTAGATGCTAAAACAAGATGGAAGAATATTTTAAAACTTGCAATTTGTTTTAATTTTGGGTCAGACAGGGTTAAAGTCACTAGATGAGGATTGTCAAACTCAAAAGTGTCACTTACTAGCAAAACTGGTTTCGGCTGACAGAAACATGACAAAGTACATCATGTCCTGAATATCAGCAAGATCAGCTTGACTTGTTGTCTGATAAACATCTCCGTGCTCCTCTGCGCTCCCCTCTGCCACTGGTGGCTGGCATCATGCGTGGCGGCAGGCATTTGTCACTCTGTGCTGATGTACTGTCAGTACACACGCTAAACGGGATAAGAGAACCACGGATCTTCTTTATTCTCTTACTTGTTCGCAGAGGCAGCAAGAAAGTCATGTTTTTGAATAAGATGTCTTATCGTTTCCATAAAGATGGCATTGTCAGCTGAAATTATGTTTCTTGTTGTTATAGATAGGGGTGTTCTGAACACGGGTTTAGATTTGAATGGAGCGTCAGTTGTATGTTGATACACTGAAGGTCTCAAACAGCTTATGTCAACTGTGGGTGCAGCTGCTGACGTCAAATGAGTGTCCTGTTTGAAGTTACTGTAAAATGCTGTTCGCAACCTATTTTGCTTCTGTAATGTGACGTATTTCTGAGTGAAACGGGATATTGTTGGAAAAAAAAAAAGTAGGGCAGGATTGTACTTATTGCAAGTGATCAGCTTGTGAAAAGTTGCTGTTACAAAAAAGATTGAAATGTAAGAGGGATTCATGAACTAAAAGGAATTTAGACATGTAGCAGGTTGTTTAATTTTGATTAAAAATGTAAGATGTATTGGGGATCTGTATTGGATATCTGCATGCTCATGTCCTCGTTACCATCATCTAACGCTAGCTTATCTTTTAAAACAGTAATTTAATAACACTAAGTATTTTTAGCAAATGAATATCTATTTTTCATACAGTACATTATAATGTTGTGATTTTCTAAATGGACTTACCAAATTAGGGTTCTTCGACTTGTAACAACAGCAGAACCCTTTGTGGTGCTAAATAAAACTCTTTTTATAAGGTTCCATATAATCATGCTTTGAAAGTGCTATAGGACCTCAAAAGTGTGATAAAGGTGATTGGTAGGAAACCATTTAAAATTTGAAAGTTAAAGGGTTAGTTCACCCAAAAATGAAAATTCTGTCATTTATTACTTACCCTCATGCCGTTCCACACCCATGAGACCTTCGTTCATCTTCGGAACACAAATTAAGATATTTTAGTTGAAATCCTATGGCTCCGTGAGGCCTCCATAGGGAGCAATGACATTTCCCCTCTCAAGATCCATAAAGGTACTAAAAATATTTAAATCAGTTCATGTGAGTACAGTGGTTCAATATTAATATTATAAAGCGACAATAATTTTTTTTGTGTGCCAAAAAAACAAAATAACGACTTATTTAGTGATGGCCAATTTCAAAACACTGCTTCAAGAAGCATCGGAGCACAAATGAATCAGTGTATCGAATCATGATTCAGATTGTGTGTCAAACTGCCAACGGCTGAAATCACGTAACTTTGGCGCTCCGAACAGCAGATTCGACACACTGATTCATTTATGCTCTGAAGCTTCCTGAAGCAGTGTTTTGAAATCGGTCATCACTAAATAAGTCGTTATTTTGTTTTTTTGGCACTCCAAAAATATTCTCATCGCTTTATAATATTAATATTGAACCACTGTACTCACATGAACAGATTTAAATATGTTTTTAGTACCTTTATGGATCTTGAGAGAGGAAATGTCATTGCTCCCTATGAAGTCCTCACTGAGCCATCGGATTTCAACCAAAATATCTTAATTTGTGTTCCGAAGATTAACGAAGGTCTTACGGGTGTGGAACGGCATGAGGGTGAGTAATAAATGACATTATTTATCATTATTATCATTTTTGGGTGAACTAACCCTTTAAAATTTGTAGACATTTTCAGAAAGAACCCTTCGCAAAGACCCGCCCCCCTTAGTTACAGTTGCTTTGTCCAGCAAGCCGTGACGCTGTCACGCCACACGCAGTGGAAAATGCATCGCGGAGCAAAGAGGTCACTGACAACACGTCGACAGACAAGACAAAGCAGGTTACTTATGATATTAAACAAAGTCCCAGCTTTCAAACTGTGTAGTTTTTTTCAAGAAATTCAAACAACAAAAAACATTTTGTTGCTCTTTAATGTGTCGTGACCGTGGTCGTGATAGATTGCTGTAGCGCCTCAGCTCATGAGGCTCATAAGACGATCATCTCTTCCTACTAGTCCATTTATAGCATCAAATAAACATGAATGAACATGAGAATGATTGTTGTTTCAAACGCGGAAAGACGTCACCATTTTCCAAGTTTAAGTCCACCGAGGTTAATCTTCTAACTCCTGACTGCTTTGTCGGATTGGTTAGATCGCTTGTCAATCAAACTCCCGGCGAAGGGTCAAATGAATGGCTAAGCTCCAGAAAACCATAATGATGTGGCTTTGACGGTTACAGATTTGAAGAGCAAAAAGGCGGGAAAAAAGAACCCTGAACTCTAACACAAAGAACCATTTCGGCATGTAAAGGGTTCTTCAGGGTTCTAAATAGAACTGTTACTACGTGTCAAGAACCTTCAAAGAACCACATTTTTTAAAGTGTATTTTATTTTTAATTTGTATTTTAATATATATATATATATATATATATATATATATATATATATATATATATATATATATATATATATATATATATATATATATATATATATATATATATATATATACTATAGAATTTTAATATCGTCCAGTTATCGGTTATCAGCCATAACATAAAAAGTATTGATTTGATATGTGCATCACTACTTATGTGTTTGTTTTCATAAATTGGGTCAGTTTTGATCCCAAGTTGACTTCACCAGCGAGAAAGTTGGTTTTATGTACTTTAATATGTTTGTACTCCGGGAGGGCATTCTCTGGAAGTATGTACTCTGATGGGCAGATCCACTTTTGTAGTACGAGGGAGGAGAAACTGCTGGAATTTCTCACAGTTGCCTGTCTGACAGAGTAACAACTCAAGCTGAAAACTCTTCTGGAAAATATTGATGTTGGAGGAAGTCAGTAGGCTGTCACAAGAGTGGAAGACTTTATGTGCATGGTGATGAATGTGTCCTTGGCATCTCCAGTGCTTTTGGAGTTTTTATCCAAGCATTTGGATATTATCCTGATCTCATGCAGTTTGTTTCCTAATTAGAATTCAGTTCATTTCAACAGCCATAGAATCAGTCTGTATTTTGGGAGTTTCAGCAGTTTATCGGTTCTACAAATTGGTCGTGACAATTGAGGAGAAGATTAATAATTATATCCCATTACGGTAATAGACGCCCTAAAACTGCCTCCTGGATAGACGCAGCTCTCAAAGGAGCGTGGATTTGATCATTCGCTTAGGCTTCCGGGAATTATCTCAGAAGTGAATCTGACATTTTGTTTATTCAGTTTTCCCACAAAGTATTGTTCAGTGAAAGACAGTGCAGACAGATTGCATTCGGGCCTGTCAGTCACAGGTGCAGTCTTTTCCATCTCTGATAGTTAATTAAGTCGTGACACATGTTTGGCAAGATGCCCACGTCCCAATGGATTATGAAATTATTATAGAAGGCATTCAGAATAGAGGAGCAGAAAGATCAATATTGCATGTTTGCATAAGCTCATTACTAAAGACTTCAAACGGAGGAAACATTTCTGTTGTATTATGTAGTGGTTAACATGTGGTAGGCCTCTTACACGCTTGTTGCTAATTTGCTAGCGCAATAATAAATGTAAAGTTATATACATTTTAAACAAAAAAACAGTTAATCAGCTTAACTGTATTATTATAAGTAAACAAGTGCTTCATCATTTATGGTGTTTCCCTGATAAATGTACAAGTTGTCTATAGGACTTTATCCTGGGCTTTGAATTATAGCCATGTAAAGCATCATGGATGTTCATAGAGCCATTGTTTACTTGATTTTTGCATTTTAAATTATGTTGCATCTATTTTACAAATCTAAATTTGCATTCAAATATTTTTGCTCATTAATCATTGTCAAACTGTGGCATGTCGTGACTTGTATATTGTTTGCATAGGGTCACACAAATTCAAGCACAATTGTTTTGCCTCTTTATAAAGCCTGAACCTTCTACTTTCATAACCAGTTTGATAAATTGGTGACTGCTAATAATGACTTACTCTGTCAAATATGAAATTGTGAATGGTTTGTGTTTTTTGTGTGGTGTTGTTTTTCAGTTTTTACTGGGTGACTTGTGCTTGTATTCGTTGTACACTAGGTCGACTGTGAGTGAAATCAAATAAACAAGATTGACTGGATGAGAGCCAAGACACATTACTGGCACGGGGATTGCTGTCAAAAACATCTCCGAGGATAATTAGCTGTGCTCTATCACTGCCGATTTCGCTTCTTAAAGCCACGTTTACGTACACGATGCCCAGGCCTGTTAAGTCTAGGGGGTGTGTAATAAATTATTGACTTTAGTGCTAAGATAAATATTAGTTTCCTGTAATTTACTCAATAATAACATATTATTTGCTAATAATGAGTCAGATTATACTGTCACAACAATTGGAGTGATACATAGTAGAACACCCACTAAATATTTACCTTTTTAAAGACTGGCTGTGATGTGGCTTTATGCCACATTAAAGTCATTCGGCCATGAATAGCAGGCCGGTGTTGTGCACTTGTCAATAATTTCAGGATATTTCCTGTCTGATATGATTCATCAGTTAGACAAAGCTGTCTTTTAGACTAGTGGTGAGTCTCACGATTCGATTCAAATAGATTTTTGGGGTCACGATTCAAATTTAAAAATCGTTTCTTGATTGATTTATATTGAACTACATTTCCTGCCTTTTTGTAGGATATTGGTAATACTATTTGTATTGTTTATATTTGTTTCCCTTGGTATAGTTTTGCCATGTCTGCTCAATATATTGTGTTTTAAGGGCTTGTTTTTCTTTTTTGTGATATCTGGAAACCCTTCATCTGGAGTTTTAATGAAGAGAGGAGCAGCAGTATAAGCAAACTGAACAGAGGCTACTGTTAGTGTCGATTGGTTGGGAGTTATTTAATAAAGTAGTTTAAATTATACACTCCTTGTATCCGCGTTATTATTTTACTGTAGGGATGTGCATGAGTACTCGAATGTGACAGCAACGATCTATCATAAAAACAATGTTTTATTATAATATTTTTTTCTTGCGTCCTTTTGTGCAGATGTAAGTTTTTACTTTTATGCTGTATATATCTGATTAATCTCATATAGGATGCGTTTGGATTAGTTTATTAACCCGCTTACAAAATGCTTCTTTTTAGCAGTATTTATTATTATAGGCTATGACATTATTGACTATGATTGGGTTATTTGAAACAGCCATATTTCTTTTAGATGTTTCTTTTTCAAAAACATTATTATTAATAATTCAGCAGTGTTATTTTTTTTCTCGTCACATTTTTCGACATTAGGTTATGTTTGAATTAAAATCGTTTCTTGTCAAGGCTTCGAAAATGCGCAGGGACGTCTTTGTCCAGATGAAAGTTGTAATGTTGCGATTATGTTGTGTATCTAAGACATCTTATTAACCTCATATAGAATGTGTCAAATTGAATGGGCTTCAGCTTGGTGTTCATTCATTCTTCAGCTTCACCACATGTAGCTATTCATTTTGGATGTTTCTTTTTCAAAAACATTGATGCAATATTGATAATCTAACCGTGTTATTTTTCTAGTCATATTTTTCATAGACATTTGTCAACATGTCAAAACATTTTCACAATCGCCATGATTGTTTTTCGCCCAGTACTGGTTTTTGAGTACTCAAAATGAAAAATGGACAAAAAATGCCCATCCCTGGCCTTTTGCATCATTAAAATGTGATCGGTTTATGTGAGCACCAAGTTGAGAGATGCAATTAATAAAAGGAAGTGATTATCAGCTGCTTTGGAGTTAGAAAAATATAATACACACAGTTGTATTCTCAATATTTAGTGATTGCATGTCCACGTTGAACATGCTTCTCATGTATAAAAAGTAGGCCTACTTCTACACATAAGAGGCGGCAAGATCGCAAGAAAAGCTTGACGTGCTGGTAACTATACATTATTTAAGGCTGTTTTCTATTTGTTAAGATATTATTATAGGAACTGTTGTTGTCAGGTAAGTTTCATTCGTAATGATTCCTCCATTACAACTCTTTACTGTATTCTATGTACAGTACAGCAGGCTATGATATGATCTTAGCAAAGCTGACAGTGACGCTGCACAAAAGAGTGCTTTTAGCTATTATACTCAATCAAAGGTCATTTGGTTGTTGTAGAGACAAATAAGAAGCAATAACAGAATCCCGCTGAAATGTCATTGCAGACCGTGGATGAAATCGATGGATAGAGAGAAGGAAAGGGTTGTACTGGCAGGGAAAGTATAGGAGCTTAGTCACAGTCTTGGAACCCAGGATTACTGTTGACGTCTAAGGAAAGCCTTGACCTCAGAAGGGATTCCCCAAACATTGATGTGTTCCACCCTTAAAACATAACTTTTTCCACTAAAAGAAAACATGAGGGCAAAGCTGAATTTACAGCAGCTATTGCTCCAGTCTTCAGTGTCAAATAAAATCCATCAGAAATGATTCCAAGATGATTTGATGCTACTTTTCTTATTTTCACAGTTAGAAATTGTTTGCAAAACTTTTTTCAGGACTGAATAGAAAGTTAAAAAGAACAGCATTAATTTGAAATTGTCTTTAGGTTGTAAACTTATGTTCAATTTAATAAATCCTTACTGAATAAAAGTATTATTCTTCATGCTGTTGCTGGTACTTTGCAATTAGAGTACTGTTATAGCCAAAATGAAGCCAAGTTGTTGCTAAAATTATAACTATAGAGTCCTCAAGATCCCCATGATGAATTATGGCATTATCAGCAATTAATTTCCTTCAGATCATTGCACTTTTTGTTGATAGAGGAAACCCAGATGTTTGTATGAGGTTTCAGTTACTCCTGAAGACAATAACCAGCTCTGATGTTGGCAGGTAGACTCCATCATGGATGGGCTGCCAGCCTTTGATGTTATGATGCCAGGGCAGAAAGCACTTGCATGCGGACACTAATTGGGCGATTGGCACCAAAGGACTTTGCACAGAGATACTCTGTATTCCATTAGTCAGAGTGGGTGCAAGTTTGATTATGCTTGGCGTAGGCATAACCTAATAGAAAATATTTGCCTGGTTCTAATTCTAATTTAGTCAGTTTGCAATTAGACATGCTGGCAAATGATTCCCAGTGCAGCTGTAAATGTCTGATTGTCAAAGATATAAGAGATGAGTTGTTTGTTAGTCCATACCGAATGTATTTGTTAAAATCCTTGACCTAGGGATCTATTTTATCAACTGCAATACAGACTTTGTTTAGGGGCGATAAATTTTAATTGTCTGCTTTATTTTAATACTTCAATTGAAGTGAGATATCGGAGCGTAGGCCCTCCACCTTTAAGTGAGATCCGACACTTGAGGGAGTGAAGTGTTTTCGCTGGGAAGTGCATGAATGATTGATAGCAGGAGCAGAGCTGTTTAAAATCGTCTTGCTCCCTGCTAATCAATAATTCAAAGCACTTTCTGTATTTTGGTGGCACATTAAATATCAGTCACCGGCTTGAATTCTCAATTTGATTTATGTCTGTCAAATGCATTAGTGGTTTGTCGTGATTCTCTTCATTTAAATGAGTTAATTTTGCCCATGCTGGGAGTGATCTCACTTGTCTTAGTTTTCTCATTACTAGTGTTTCATGTTACAAGAGTAAAGTGTTGATTAATAATTAGGCAGCTGTTAGAAAGAAATGTCTGCTGGGAACTAGACACGGGATATCATTCATTGGTTAAAGTCGACCATTTGACGACAAGCAATATAGAATATGTTAGGGATAATGTACAATCAGCCGGTTGTTGTTATGACAGGGTATTTAAGATCCCCGCGTGAAACTGAGGGGTCTTGTATCACCCTAAAGGGGTTGGTTTTGCAATTACAACCATGAAATATTGATTTAAGGTTAAAATTTGTTTATTACGTGAGCCCAAAGAGTACATGGAGAGAAGCAAACTAGTACAGCACTGTACTAAATTGGTTTCCAGGGCCAACAGTTAGAGTACAGAGTAGTGGTCATTACAGGGGGGAAAAAAATAATCACTGTGAATGCCATGATTGACTAATCAGAATCAAGTATTTCGGAGAGCATGTAATCATTGTTTGAAATGTGCTCATGATATGACTAAGCACTCCTGTATTCAACATGCCTTCATTTTCCTGAGGCGCTAGAATGACGGTTTGACCTTTACTTCGCTAGAGGTTGAGGAGCTGGTCGTGGTGCATGCTGATGTTTCCATTTGTTTGCTTTCATATCCACGAGGAGCTACCAGGATCTCCTGCAAGACCAAGAGGGCTTTTAAATTTTCAAAGATAAATCACCCGCCGCTATCGCGTAAGTGCTTTCTGCACCACGTGGATCCCTGGTGTTAAAAGTCGGAGTCTGCTTTGCTCTCATCCATTCGCGGAGACACGCAGCGTCCGGTCCATTTGCATTAACAGGGAAACACAAAAGGATTTGAAGGAGGAAATTGCCTCTTGTAAACACAATGGCCTTTCCTGTGAGTTCTCATGATAATGTCCTGAGTGGCCTTGGGGCAGAGTCTAGAACATTCCGTTGAAGAGCACAGTGAGGTCTGCTGCTGTTTGGCCTTTAGCGTGAAATGGCAGTGAGACTTGCGCCCTGGATATTGAGCCGCACTGAGCGCAGTGGCTGGCTAATGTATACTAACAAGCTTGAATTTCATGTCAAAGCTGTCTGGATGCGCAGTGCCGTGCATGTCTGTCAGGCAGAGCCGGAGTGACTGTGGCACAGACGCTGATTTTCAGTGCCTTGGGGACCTCCACATTGGCTTTAACCCTTATAGGGTCTTTGGGGTCTGCACAGACCCCAAACGACGTTTGCTCAAATAAAAAAAAATATTCTCTTTGTCCAAATGACATGAAACTTTGTACCGTTGTTAACACTTTCTAGATCTACAAAGAAAAAAAAAATCGGAGTGATATCTTGTTTTTATGTTAGTGTAAAAAAAAGGGTCACACTCAGGGTCTTCGGGGTCTCCACAGACCCCAGGCAATAAAATTTAATTTTGTTATAAAATAACTGCTTTTTAAAAAACAAATGTAATTTTACTCTGTTTATTAATGTTTTTACTTCATATTTGTGCAGTTTTTGGAGGATTTCTCGTATCTTTTAAATTTATATAAATAAATAAATAAATTAATATTTTTACAAAAACAGCTTTTTATGTAAAATTCCCTTTATAAAAGACCCACATTTCTAACTTTCATTCATGGGGATAACATGGATAATTTGACATGGTTTAGTGTAAGATTTTTGCCCATCTTTTGAAAAATGCAGTTTTAAAAGTAAAAAAAAAATCACTTTTACCAGTAGATGGCTGCAGAGCTCCACTATTTGTTATGTGCTATTTGACTGACTGAAAGACATCTTTTCATAAGTTTTTTTGTTGGATTCATATCTAAATGTTATGAAATCACAATTATAACAATAAAAAATACTTTTTGTCAAAGTTTAGCATTTTTTGTACTGAAAAAAATTAATTTTTCCAAAATGTTGATTTTGAGGATGAATTTTGTCCATTTTCACAGTGGAGTCTCATCATAATGTAACAATATTGAAAAACTATTTTTTTTCATTACAAAAAATGCTAAACTTTGACAAAAAGTACCCTTTATTGTTATAATTGTGATTTCATAATATTTAGATATGAATCCAACTGAAAAAAACTTATGAAAAGATGTCTTTCAGTCAGTCAGATAGCACATAGCATATAGTGGAGCTCTGCAGCCATCTACTGGTAAAAATGATAGTTTTTTTACTTTTAAAACTGCATTTTCCAAAAGATGGGCAAAAATCTTACACTAAACCATGTCAAATTATCCATGTTATCCCCATGAATGAAATTTAGAAATGTGGGTCTTTTATAAAGTGAATTTTACATAAAAAGCTGTTTTTGTATAAAAACCTATTTTAAAAAAATATTTTTTAATTTATTTATATAAATTTAAAAAATATGATAAATCCTCCCAAAAACTGTACAAACATGGAGTAAAAACATTAATAAAAAGAGTAAAATTAAATGTTTTTTAAAAAAACAAGTATTTTGTTACAAAATTGCATTTTGTTGCCTGGGGTCTGTGGAGACCCCGAAGACCCTGAGTGTACTTCCCAAACGAAGACCGCATAAGGGTTAAGAGAAGGAATGGTGAGCAGAAGAAGCATCCTCCCTCGTCCATGCTGTAACCCTGATTAAACATCACTCTGCATGATTGAACATCCCACTTGAATTGTTTTGTGCTGCTGTTAAAGGCATAGTTCACCCAAGAGCATTCTACTCACCATAATGTGGCTCGCATTCCTTTTTTTTTTTTTTGTCATGCAATATATGTAGAACATCCCTTTAGAAACTTAAAGGAAGATATTTTTTCTAGACAATAATGAAAAACCCATATTGATACGTAGTAGGGCTGACCGATATATCGCATGCGATTGTCACGCACAGTTCGTCAGTAAAGCCGGTTCCCTGATTACCGCTAAATCGCCATCACCTGCTTTCAAATGGAGCGGCATTCAATAGACAGAGCCGTAGTTCACTGACAAGCTAAGCAATATCGCGTTCATATCGCTGATGAATCGCCTTCGATAACGAACACGATATTGTGTGGCTTGTCAGTGAACTACGACTCTGTCTATTAAATGCCGCTCCATTTGAAAGTAGGTGATGGCGATTTAGCGGCAATCAGGGAACCGGCTTTACTGACGAAATGCATGTGACAATCGCATGAGATATATCGGTCAGCCCTAATGATACATAATTTCTGCACCAAAAGTGGCATCAAACAGAATTGCAATTGGTTTGAATGGGTGGTAACCCACAAAACAACACTGGCCCAACCAATGGTGTCAGTTTGGGACTGAACTGTCTGTTGAGCGTTGAGTAAAACTTGAGTTTGAAACTTGTTTGAAAGCAATATTTAGCTATGTTTCCATCACCCTGTTTTTATGCACATTTTGAAGTATCGCATCCAAAACAAGTGATGGAAACACTAAATTTCGAAAAAGTCTCTTAATTCGCAAAAAAGTTTTTACGATCACTTGAGATGGTTTTTGAATTGTGCGAAAAAGAGTTAATGTGAATAATGGGAGATGGAAATGCATTTACCAAATAAATTCTAGTGTAGCGAACATTAAACCCACTTGACTAATCAGTTGTTTCTGCTGATGGTGTTTTATTTACTGTTGGTTACTAGGTTACCAATACCTCCGTCATCCGCTCAAACAACTTAATGGAAACGCACCTAATTCACATTTGTTTGTTTTTTCTTTTTTTGCGAACTTTGAAAAGATTTGCTTCATGTTTGGATGGAAACCCAGCTTTTAGCAGTTTTGTTTGTTTCCAGTAGAGGAACTGAAACAACAACTTTTACCTTTAATGAAACAAGTCTACATCATTTGTTAAATAGACTATAATATGAATAAATAAAGGAAAACACTACATTTAGTGTTTGTGTCGTAACATTGTGTATGCGTGTTGTTTGATAAATATGTCTTATAGATTATGACGGGCCTGTTGTTGATGGGTTGAACTAGCTTTTGGCAGTAGGAGGAGGAGAGGGACAATTTACATCAGTTGACATTAGCGTCCATGGCTGATTTTGTTATCGCCTGTTCCTCATCAGCTCAGCTTGTCAGTTTGCTGAAATATAGTCGCACTCTTATGTCAACAGCTAATATTTACATAATCCCTTTCCTCCCGCTTTGGTAACATGTGCATCTGAATGGCCAGTGTTTAGATTAGAAGATGGCGATTCATTTTGAACACCAGAGGCACATCGTTAAAGTCCTGAAATGAGATGTTTGGCCTTTTGAGAGGATCTCACGTAGCCTGCTAATGAAGTCTGGGAAGTGTGCATATGTAAAACATGACAAAATGAAAATTTTAATGTGTGTGCAAACACTCTTTGTGGTTCGCATGGTGTCAGTTGTCTTTTTAAATTGTCTTATTCTCCAGACTGCTTGGATGGATAAATGAGGGTTTTGTATGTAAACTTCTTCTGCTTGTGCTTGAGGTTTCTGTGATGCAGCAAATGCAGTATGATTAAGCTCTGTGCTGTGATTCACTCATCTGTGATGTTTCCTATGGGTCATGATTGCATAAGGTCAGTTGAATCATATAGCCTGTAGTCTGCATGCTGCTCAGTGTGTCAAGGAGTTGCATCTGACAGCAGTGAAGTTTATTAGGTTTTTGTTTTTTGAATTGGTAATGCTGCCCTGCGTCATTGACATTCTGAGTCTCCTGGCGCAGTTGCACACAGAGCACATTGTGTTTTGCCTGATAAACAACCTCACAAATCGAACCACTGCAGAAGTAATTCAGTGGAGCCTGTAAAAACAGACAAGAGGAAGTGCATTAACGCACTTGTGTGACCAAATAATGAAACTCTCTAAATACCTGGATTGATACACAGCCGTCACCTGTAATAAGACTGGGTGATGTATCAAATATATGTGTGTGTATAAAATATGTATATAACATATATTTGATACATCACCCAGTCTTTTTACAGGTCATAAATTTTAACTTATTCACTGAAATGCTCAATTCAAGCAAATAATCATACAAGTATTACCGAGTAAATGCATTCAATACAATAACCATTTGTTCACTTTGACCTATTATTTGTTGGTTTAAACCAATAAATAAATAAATAAATAAATAAATAAATATAACTATATATATATTTAACTAAGTTAATATATAATATATTTAACTATATATAGAAATTTGGAAAGTTTGATTTCTTTTTAATTAATCATTTTGAATTGTAAATTTCAATATATGCATTTCAACCTGATTTAATGATTGATTGCATTGTCCTCTTTAAAAAGTTTTGCAACTTTGACATGTCTCCTAATAACTTTTTTTTGGAAAATATGTCTATAAACATGGAAATCTGTTTTGGTGCATAAAAAGCTATAATGGCATTAATTATCTTCAAAGCTTTTTTTTCGCTTCATGTTTGGAAGTTTTATTGCAGTTTTATTGCATTAACAATCTAAATAACTCTATCTGTTTTATTGCCGAAACTAAATTATTGAGATTTTTTTATTATTATTTTTATTTATTTATTTATTTTTTTTTTTTTTACCCCCCCCCCCCCCCCCCCCCCAGCCCTAACATGTACTGTTCATGGAAAAGAGAGAGGACCAGAACCCACACTCAGTAAAGCTCTTGAAAAAGCAGGAACAGAAACCTGCCTGAAAGCACTGCATCACGGTGGCTATTAAAAGGAGTGGTGGTTGCTCCTGATAAGCTCAGTTTGCTTATTGCACAGCACAAGTATTGGGGGCAGAGGATTATTGCCACTTGTGTATATTTCTGCTGATGTTTTTTTCTATCCTTCCTCTGTCAGATGGCGCATATTAGAAAAACCTGTCTGATGTAGAAGTGGAAGGCGTTTACTCTCACCTGAATATAAAGTGAGAACACACAAACTTCTTCCTCACATATCCTCACACACTGTCACTTAAAGCAGCTGCGCACGTGAAATGTAGACAGATTTTGCTTAACGTTGCATCTGTAAAAACGACCAGATAATATTCTCGCACCTCACAGAACGCTATAGAGGCCACACCCTCGTCGTCTCCATGCCTCGCTTTCAGCCACCTCCCCACATTGTGTCAGTGACTCTGACGTTATTTACATAAATGATAAACACGGCGGATGGCTGGATTGGCAGCGTAATCCACTTGCAGTGTCATTAGGGAGGAAAAGAGAGAAAGGCTATTACGGCTCTTGCTTCATCAGTGCGTCTCTCTTAGGCCATTTATGGAGGTAATGGAAACCTCTCTCATTAAGGTGCCGCTCACTGTGGCGCTGAGAAACATCTCCACTCGGTAATTGATCTTGTTGGTCTTTAGTGCTGGAAAGTGGCCCTGAAGCACCGCCTGCTTGCTGCATTCATTTTTCAGCTCAGTCAGAGCTGCCCTGCCCGCCCGCTCTTGTCCAGTCACCTTCACTTCTGCTGCTGAGCACCTGCGTGTGGTCTGCACCTTTTGCTCTTTGTGTGTCTCTTAGGGAGAAATGCAGCCGTGTTTGTATTGAAGGAATAGTTCTGTCATTATTTACTTGCTTTCATGTCGTTCCTTTACTGTGTGGCACAAAAAGGGAAATGTTCAAGAATATTCACACCGCTCTATTTCATATAACCACAGTACAAAGTCATTATTCACTGATCATTTTACCCTCCGGTGAGCCGTTAATTTGAGAACTGCTGCGAGTGAATCGAGTCAGTTAGTTGAACGGATCAGTAAATGAATCATTCTTTTAAACTGCTTCTTTTCAGTGAACCGGTTGATCTTGTTCACAGATTGGACTGATTCATTCATGACTCAGAGTTCAACTCACTCATTTAATGATCAGTTTTAAGCAGTTCTTGAGTTAAAGGATTAGTCCACTTTCAAATAAAATTTTCCTGATAATTTACTCACCCCCATGTCATTCAAATTGTTCATGTCCTTCTTTCTTCATTTGAAAAGAAATTAAGGTTTTGATGAAAACATTCCAGGATTATTCTCCTTATAGTGGACTTCAATGGTCTCCAAACGGTTGAAGGTCAAAATGACAGTTTCAGTGCAGCTTCAAAGGGCTTTAAACGATACCAGACGAGGAATAAGGGTCTTATTTATTTATTTATATTTTTTAAGTGAACTACTTCTATTAAAAATGAAGTCTGCATTTTCTGCACTATTACCTCAGAATTGAAATCTGTTTGTTTGGATTACACGACTGGGCTATACATAACCATTCAGGCATTCAATGGTTAAACACCATGTTTAATATGCAAATGAAAACAAGGATGTGAGGGATAGATGGATAGCCTGTTTAATAGCTGCTAGCAGTGGTTCAGAAAAAGCCTTTACAGTGTTGTTACTGTTAACCAAAACTACAACTTTTACAAAAGATTCATTAATTAAAGTAAAGCTAAAATGAAATAACATATAAACATTAGATGAATAAGGCACAATATGCAAGTAAGATTTTTAGATTAGAATATTTAAAAACCACCTGTGTACTTAACATTATCACAGATGTTTCCAACAATGTTTAAATCCAGAGAAGTCAGCAATTTTAACCAGTGTAAAGGCCTGTCATTGTGTTGCCTATCAGTGACGTCATATCTGCATTACCTTCAATTTCCTGTTTTACTTGTGTAGAAACCATGGAAACACCAAGGGCCCTATTTTAATCATCTAAACGCAAAGTGTAAAGCGCACGGCGCAGGTGCACTCAGGGCGTGTCCAAATCCACTTTTGCTATTTTAACGACGGAAAAACGGTCCGTGCGCCGGGGTGCATTTTTGAAATGGGTTGTCCCTATTCTCTTAATGAGTAATAGGTGTAACGTTCAATAAACCAATCAGAGTGTCATCTCCCATTCCCTTTAAGAGCGAGATGCGCTCGCGCCATGGCGGATTGCTATTTACATGGTGGAATTTGTTGGAGGAAAAGCTGAGTGCTTTTCAAGCGAAGAAACCGATCTGCTCATGCGCGAAGTTAAAGCGGGCTTGCAAATGCAGGCTTTCAAATAGCTCCACGCGATGAGTCGGTTAATATATATGTGTGTGTATTGGCACGATTGTTCAATTAATTAGCCAATTTCGTTCATCGTTATAAGTAGTAATAGGCTGAATTGAAAATAGGTAGCCTAATTCTAATACACGCAATGACTATTCATCATTACATTTTTATATTTATGTAGCTTACACAATAATATTATTTTACACTGTAATCCTTTTGTTTTTAATATTTGGCATGTTTGTGTGATGCGCATCCCTGTGTGTAATAAGCAAAGTCAACGCGCACTGTGGACACGCCCAGAGGCGCTGTTTCTACCAACGTGCTCTAACAAAAAAATATTGTGCCATTGACTTTAGACTTTAGACCAGGTTTGAGTTGGTTTATGGCGCAGACTATTTTCAAGGTCCCATTCTTCGTGATCCCATGTTTCAAACTTTAGTTAGTGTGTAATGTTGTTGTTAGAGTATAAATAAAATCTGTAAAATTTTAAAGCTCAAAGTTCAATGCCAAGCGAGATATTTTATTTAACAGAAGTCGCCTACATCGAACGGCCAGTTTGGACTACATCCCTCTACTTCCTTCTTTAATGACGTCACTAAAACAGCTTTTTGACTAACCTCCGCCCACAGGAATACACAAAAAAGGGGGCGTGGTCTTGTTGCGCTCCCACGGAGAAGAGCAAGAGTTGCGTTTGTAGAGTGTGTTTGTCGCCGAAACGCTGTTATTTTCATCCGGCAGTCCAATCACCTTTGTTTGGCCTTCCCAGGGACACTGTACTTAGAAATCAATGGTTACAATTTATGTTTAACATGGTTCCCGAAAATTATAATTGTGGAATCCTTACTGCAATAGTTAATGTTGGACTGCAGTGCACATAATGGCCACAAGAGGGGACCATGTTTATATATATATGGCTGTTTTCCATATGAGGTACTCTTCTGAGTGAGTGCTAACGTTGTACATTTTCTGTCGCTGCTTGTGGAGATTAAAGAGTTCAGTCTCTCGGGAATTATTGTCTTTTGTGTTCATTCGGCACAACACCACAATAATCCACATGTAAAACTATGTGCAGCACACGTTATGGTAAGAAGCGGGACCTTTCCGGGCAAGGAGCGCTAAGCTGCTGTCGAATCACTACACAGGAACCGCTGACACAATCAGAACTCGTTACGTATTTCTGAAGGAGGGACTTCATAGAACAAGGAGCTCATCAGCTCGTTATTATGACAGTGGAAACAGCGGTATACAGATAAGTAAATTATGTGAAAAATACTGTGTTTTTTTACACGCGAAACATGAACACAAAGACCTTTGCGTCTTCGGACGCAAAGACCTTTTAGTTTTTTTGCTTTACCACAAGTAAAATGTTTGTACCATGCCCCAGAGACAGCACTTGTCTTGACAAGTGGTTAACACAGCATAATCAGAAAGAGCTTTATTTGTAGTTACAGTAATACAGCATTGTCTCCACCATACATTTAAAAAATTAATTGCATGCCTTTTATCAACACAAGTGATCCAGCTTTTATTAATATGATATTCTAATCATTTAATCTAATCATTTACTGCAGTATGCAACAAGTGTCTTATAGCAGCCACCGAACGAACGCACAGAGTAACGTTAACATTCAACAAACTCAAATGTTTTTTTTATTATGATTGACCAAGTAAAACAGCACTGCGTTACCCCACAATTTTAATTAGTCAAAAAAAGGAACCTGTATAAGTAGTAATTCAGCACTTGAGGCTGTGGCATATAAGCATAATAAAAACAGCAACGTAAAATGTCCCAGGCTCTCAGCCCTGCCCTGCTTCATACCACAGTAACGTTAATAAAACTTTAATACATTAGCTCATCCATGAGCATGATTTCTGCCCGAGTCCCATTGGATTGCTTTCCATCGGCTATGGAGGTGAAGACGACAACTCCCATGATTCCATGCTCATTCATGGCATCAACAAGCTACACCTTTTGTTATTATTTTGAATAGGCGCCCTTTAGCAGCGGAACTTGCATACTGTGCTTTAAACCTTCTTGAAGTAAAAAGCAACTGGATTTGCACTGCATTGTTGGACTTGAATCATCGAATGAAGCAAATTATCACCTTTGTTGAGTAAACAGTGAAAACACTGTCTTCAGTTGCAGCTTTTTTTATAGTAAATAAGAGTGTGCACATTGAGAAGTGTTATACAGAAGTGCTTTATTGAATTGTCTATGTATCCATATAAGTGTGCTCTTTATTATCTCTGTCTTGTCTCAGTGGGTGATGTGTTTATGTATAAGTGTCTGCAGCTGTTTTTGTGTGTGTGTCAGGCTCTTGGGGGCCACTGGGAGTTGTGACATGTGTGGTGTAATAATAGACGAGTTTTTGTGATCCAAACAGCCTACTCTGCTCTGTGACTCACTGTAGCTGGGCCTGGGGTCTGGACTTGCATCATCACTGGGATCCGCTGTGCTGTCGAGCACACAAGGGATTCGTCTCTGTCCGTCAACCAGGA
The DNA here is from genome assembly GCF_024489055.1 of Chanodichthys erythropterus. Classification (NCBI taxonomy): domain Eukaryota; kingdom Metazoa; phylum Chordata; class Actinopteri; order Cypriniformes; family Xenocyprididae; genus Chanodichthys; species Chanodichthys erythropterus. The sequence continues at coordinate 19,098,200 of NC_090225.1, forward strand.
GAATGGAGCATTTCGTTCCCTACATTTTCTGTTTTGTTCAAAAGCAATCCTAGCACAACTAACAAGATATCTTAACTGCACTTCTTAATAATCTGACAGTAGTTAGCTACTTTCAAAGTATAGTGTAGCTTTTCTATAACAAACTTTTTTAGGTTGGAATGTCAAATTGTTATTGTAATCAACAGGAAACGGGGAATAATCACATATACGCTCACCTAAATGGTTCTCTCTCTGTTACATTGGAAAGTCTGATTCATTCTAGTGAATCATTTTGCTCTAAACCGCGTTCTCGCTTATGTAGTGTTTGCAAGTTTGGTCCATTCCAGTGAATTGATTCATTTGGATGTAAATTTATTTGGATGTATTTGAGAAAAAGTGATAAAATGTAGGGTGGGGTCTTAGTTCTATCCATCCGTTGTTGATTGAATGGAGGCAGATCGGCTGAATGCGAACTTGCAGTTGTTTGTAAGAAAGGGGTGGAGTTTAAGTGAACTAAATGATTGGAGAAATCTGGCATACATGATTAGAGAGAAGGCTGTCATTTTTCAAGAAGGTTGATTTATGACATTTTGATTTTAAAAATGAAGTTAAAAAAATGAAGCGTGCATGGATTGATCATTCACAATTAGATTTATAAAATAGATGGTGAATTTCTATTTCATGAGACTTCAAAAATACTGTCCGTTTAAGCTTTAATGTAGTTATCTAACATTGTTAGAAACTTTCTGTGAAGCAAAGTACTGTTTCTATTTTTAAATTAACCCTCTGTAGTTTTCTAGTGTGAAATTGCCTTTCCCAAATCTTGATCCTAGATATCATTTGTGACCCTGGACCAGTCATAAGTTGCACGGGTATATTTGTAGCACATACATTGTATGGGTCAAAATTATCGATTTTTCCTTTATGCCAAAAAATCATTAGAAAATTAAGTAAAGATCATGTTCCATGAAGATGTTTTGTAAATTTTCTATCGTAAATATATACAAAAAAAAATAAAATAAAAAATTGTGAGTGGATATGCATTGCTAAGGACTTTTAAGGCGATTTTCTCAATATTTTGATTTTTTTTTTTTTTGTACCCTCAGATTCCAGATTTTCAGATAGATGTATCTCGGCCAAATATTGTCCTATCCTAACAAACCATACCTAGGGCCCTATAAAATCAGTTTTATTTTTTCACAAATTCCGTTTTAATTTTTCTGGTTTCCGTTTTATTTATTTTTTGACTAAATTTTTAAATTTCTAATTTATTAAAATAATGAATCTTGTCCAATTTACCAACAATTTAATAAAAGTTTAACAAAAAAAAAATACATTTTTTTTTTTAGGGCCCTACAGTTTATTCTTTCCCCTCAAATTTTATTTTTTACCAAATTCTGTTTTCTGGATTCCATTTTAATGGTTTAATTCCATTTTAATAATCAAAAAGCATGTCTAATTAATTGAATTCTTAAAAACAACAATATTAATTAATTAATTAATTAATATTTTTATGAATTTTGTTTCTTCAGAAGTTCTGCTGTGTATTTAAATTTTTCTGGCAATCAAATGAACGCATACCCTTTAATTTATCTTTTAATCATGAAAACAAACTTTTTTGTCAAACACAATGTGCTGCACAACATAGCTTTACTGTTAAAATTAAAACATGGATTATTGTTTAAAATATATTTTAATAATTTATTATTTAGTAATGTGAAATGTGACCTAGCACACAGTAGAGTTGCCATGTTGTCTTTTTGGTGGCGTTAGTGAGCATTTTTTGCTCATTGTTGAAATAAGCTTAATTGTAAGTATTTTAGAGTGTTTTATAGAACGTTTAATTTTTCTAGTGCTCTGTTCGTCCCCTGTGGCAACATGCTTCCATTTAGACCCTGAAATGAATTATATTTACTGTTTGAAGGAAGGGATGTTATTGTTCATCTCAGACAAGCAGCGGTTGGGTTTGAACACACTCAGTCAGACCACTGTAATGTGTCTGACCTTTTGTTCCCATTGACGGATGAGGTATTGGCTAAAAGGAAAATGAGATATTTCCTGCGTTCCCTTTGACAGGCATACAAATGAACGAATCAAACAGCATGATTCCACTTAGACAGATCAGTATTCTGGCATTGTGAGCAAGAGATCCTCAAGCTTCATGGAGAATATGAAAATTCCACTTCAAATATTTCTTGGGGAAATTTGTTTTCTTACTTTTCTTGTTCCACTCAGTGTGCAGTGAGTGGATGAACTATTGCTTTAGTTATTCCATATAATAGCTCAATGTGCTTTATGTCTTTATATTGTCAGTTGAGGGGCTGCTGCTATCATCATCTGTCACTCTGCCCTTGATTAGACCTCCGACATCCCCCTTGAGTGTTATTCATAAAGACTCGCTCGTGAATGAGCGCACAGATCTAGGATACGTCCGAATTCCTGTACTACATTTCAGAGTATGTTCTGAATTTGATATCAAGTATGGATGACGTATGCGCTGTAGTATGCTGGTGTGTAGTATTAATACATTCCTGGACATACACTACCATTCTAAAGTTTGGGGTCGGTAAGATTTTTTTTTTTTTAAAGCAGTTAATATTTTTATTTAGCAAGGATGCATGAAATTGATTAAAAGTGACAGTAAAGACATTTATATTGTTACAAAAAATTATATTTCTGCGGAGTCGTGAATGCGGATTGACAACAGACCCAGAAGAGAAGACAATGCTGAATAATGTCGTATTTTTTGTTATTTTTGAACCAAAATGTATTTTCAATGCTTCAACAAATTCTAACTAACCCACTGATGTCACATGGACTACTTTGGTGATGTTTTTATTACCTTTCTGGAAATGGACAGTATACCGTACATACATTTTCAATGGAGGGACAGAAAGCTCTCGGACTAAATCTAAAATATCTTAAACTGTGTTCCGAAGATGAACGGAGGTCTTACGGGTTTGGAGAGACATGAGGGTGAGTCATTAATGACATAATTTTCATTTTTGGGTGAACTAACCCTTTAAGTAGATCCAAAATATCATTCAGTTAATGTTTGCCCGCTGTATTATTATCAATACTGAGTAGTTGTAAATCATTTTCGAGCCCTGCTATTTGAACACTGAAGTATAGATATTCGTACACTAGTTCTGTTTTGTCTGACCGTGTTTTGGTTTATATCTAGGCCATGTGTATCTTACTGTTATCCCCCCAAAACAGGCTAAAGACAGTTTGGAGGACTTGCTCAGTCACTCATTCCAATCTACTTTAAAGAAGCTTATACGGGCTTTGCTGAATGGCTTCCCGAATTGGCAGATTTGCAGGGAACTGAACAATCTATGAGTAAATGAATGATTTCAAGAAAAGTGTTCTTTCTAAGAACTAATATATATGATGCTGTGTGACGTATCTTGATCAGGTTACTAATGCAGGAAAATGAATCGTTAATCAAGACACTGGGGAAGTGTGCTCAGCATGAAGCAAATTACCTGGATTAGCATAGCAAAACGCTGCATAATGTACCTTTACCGCTATGCGGAGTCTCAGTGAGAGAGAGATGCCTCTGTTAATTACAGTAGCGGTAAACAGAATGTGAATGTGACAGGGCTAAATGGAGCTGAGAGAATGGAGAAGCTAAAATGGAGTCCGATTTTTATATTCCCGTCATGTTTTTGAATTTGCTGCTTAAATCCCTGACATTTTGACACAGTATGCACATGATGTCTAAATGGATGAGAGACGTTGGACTCCAAGGTACTTTTTGACCAGTAAAAGAAGTTGTCAAGAAGTCATCATCAAATGGTTCTCTAACTTTTCAGGCCAAGAACCACCTTTGGTCAAATGAGAACATCTAAATACCACCAATTTTCCTTGTAATTTTTTTCTCAGCTTTGAACAAATTGAAATTTAAAGGGTTAGTTCACCCAAAAATGAAATTTCTGTCATTAATTATTCACCCTCATGTCGTTCCACACCCACCCGTAAGAATCTTCTGAACACAAATTAAGATATTTTTTTGATGAAATCCAAGTTTTTTGTTTTTTAATCCCCCATAGAAAGCAACATAATTACCGTCATTCAAGGTCCAGAAAAGTATTAAAGACATTGTTAAAATCGTCAACGTGACTACAGTGGTTAGACCTTAATGTTATGAAGTGACAAGAATATTTTTTGTGTGGAACAACAAAACAAAAATAACGACTTTATTCAACAATTTCTTCTCTATCCTGTCAGACTCATACACAGTTGAGGCAGTGAACGCAGTTCAGCGTTTTCATGTTTACATCTGAACATCGGCACCTGTGTCAGCATCACGCACATGCATCGTGCTACTCACATGAACAGGCGTTGGCCAATACTGAGTTGGCTTTCTGGCGCTGAACCTGGAAGCGCTGCAACAAAAATATCATAGACGAATGGCAGGGGAGTGATGAATTTGTTGAGTAAGTCGCTAGTTTTGTTTTGTTTTTGCGCACTTTTCACTTCATAACATTAAGGCTGAACCACTGTAGTCACGTTGACCATTTTAACTGTGTTTTTACTGTTTGTTTTTACTACTTTTCTGGACCTTGAATGTAGTAATTTTGTTGCTTTCTATTGAGGATAAAATAACCTCTTGAATTTCATCAAATGTATCTTAATTTGTGTTCTAAAGATGAACGAAGGTCTTACGGCTTTGGAACGACATGAGTCGTGAGTAAAGAACGGGTGAGTAATTAATGACAGAAATTTAATTTTTGGGTGAACTAACCCTTTAAGGACTATTAACTGTTGTCAATATACACATTTTTTTAATTAATGTTAATATTTCTGTATTCATAATGATAGTTCATCCAAAAATGAAGTTAATGTTTACTTACTCTCAAGTTGTTCCATTGTCATTTGACTTTTTCTTCAATGGGACACAAAAGGTAGAGTTTTATTTTTTATTTATTTTTTATCTTTTGTCTTTTTTTCCATAGTCAAAGTCAGTGAATACTTGGGTCTGTCAAACTACACAATGCGGTCAAAGCAACAAAAAACAATATCAAAAAGTCCATATAGTTGTTTTTCCAAGTCTTCTTAAGCCATATGATGGAGAACAGACATTTAACTAGCTATAGAAAAAAGATGCTTATAGTCAAAATGACTAAAATTCCTACTCCTAGTAAATAGTGTAAATGCTGCTATGCTCCGTGTACCACACTTTGAGAATCACTGATTTAAGACACTTTTTGTCCGTTTATTTGATGGATGTACTTTTGGGAAAAATTTGGTTCAAGCTAAATTTGAAGGAAATTTAACAAGGCATTGATTTGCAGATATTGTCTTCATTTTAAATGATGGACTGTCCCGCAAATATAGGGTTTGATGTTTATAAATGCATGTCCTTACAAACATTTATCATTGCAACCACAGTTTCCACTAAATTATCATGTGGTATAACTGTGGTAACTTGCTATTAGCCGCCACTATCATCCAAAAAAAGAAATGTAAACAAAATGACACAAGGATTCTGAAATGGTTGTTTTATTGTTTGTGGGAAATTTCATATTATTTCAGTTGTAAGAACCAGTTACTGTGGTATTTACTGTGGTTACCATGGTAATTTTTTTTTTGTCATTATGTGTGGGTAATGTGCGTGACGTTATTGTGCAGATCCTTTCAGGGCGACAGTCTTTTCACACTGATGACAGATATAGGTCACTTAAACATGAATGTGAGTTACAGTCAAGACCAAAACAAAAAGACATGGTATGTGAACTATATTTTGAAGTAATAGGATTACATGAAGTATTTATCTCTTTAGCTTAATTTAATCTCCTGCATATTTTTGACATATTGACATATTTTCTTGCTGATATTTTCTTCTGAGAAAATGATTCAACTGTTTAATATTATAGTAGTAGAGAATACGTTAAAACAGTTCTCTTAGGGAAAAAAAGCAAGGTTCTTTGTGTTAGATGCTTGTCTTTGACTGGTTACTACAAGAGCTACCTAGGATCGGGATGGGCTTTCTCTGACTGGCTTGAACATCTGGCCTGGGTATTGAATGCATTTCTGCACAGTTATGCTTTTAATGGAACCAATACTATTACACTTGAAGCCTGTTTGTGTGCAGATATTTAAACCAAATGGTTTTTAGAGGGAGAAGACTGCATCATTAAAGGTGAAGTGTGTTATTTCTGCATCACTAGAACCATAAATGACTGTTGTCAAACAAGTTTCCTGAACACCCCTCTGTCTTTTATTGGTTGATGAACAGATAGTTCCGCTCCCCAACTCACTTGATTGGCTGAGACAGCATTGCGGTTTTGGTCTGGTAGGGATTCTCAATCAAAAAAAAAAACAGAACAATGTTTGATAGTGCCACAGGGGATTCATCCTGCGAATGGCTTACTTATAGTTGTTACTTGTAGTTTTAACACTGAAAAATTGACACACTTCAGCTTTAAGTTTAAAAAAAGCTAGTGAAATTGACACATTTTTGTTGAACTTCTCACATAGAAAAATTTTGACATCCAGTATTTAAATGGATCTCAAAAAAAAAAAAGTAAATGAAATGTTTTAATCAGATCATCCCTGAATATCTGACATGTTCTATAGCACTAAATGCCTTTAGAGTGTGCTGCAGAAGTGGCTCCACAACAGGACTCGTTCTGCTCTTAAATGCAGTGTTTGCTTTCTGTTATATCCTCAGGACATTTTAGAAATGACCAATTAGAGGGAACCGTGCCCAAATTGTTTCAATTGTTGACATTCACTCTAGAGCTCCAGTTGATGATATCACTGATTTGGGAGCGAGGTGTAATGCTTGACCTGTTTGTTTTTGGGTGGGAATAGTATTCCTCAGCTAATTTCCCTCTGATAAGTATCTGACAACCCGTAGTGTGGCACATTATCTCTGGCTGAGGAAAATGGTTTCTTCAGAGTGTGAATTGATTTTGCTGGATGCCTGTGCGATGCAGCACTTCAAAATGCTCAGTTTTTTTTATTATATTGAACTCATTTTTTGCTTTCTCTATTTGCATGTAAATGATCAATTATTGCTTTTGGCTGGGTTCTGCCACCCGACTCTTGTCTGTAGTGAGGAACTGTACTGTTTCACCTTAACAAATGATGTTTGCACTCCCACCCCCCACTTCCATTCGTAATTATCAACTGTTTGGACTGCTGGCTACATTGATTTTTCTTTCTTTCTTTCTGCATGTCATGACTCAACATTTAGTTGTTTAAATTGAATTGAGGGTGTGTTATGTGAAAATGACTGGTTCTTTCAGAATTATGCCTGAATTTTTGGATGCAGAGAATTGCATGCAGGAGCGTGTCATCTGCTGCAGTTTACAGCATTTAGAGGAAGGAGAAGGGTCATGGTTTTGAAGGGTTGAAGCAAATCAGTGGAATTGTGCAGGGTTGATGGACATGCACACCAGAGCACAGATGTTTAAAAATGTGTAGGGAGGTCATGTCATCTAAATGACTGGTAAAAAAATATATATTATAATACATATTATATTATGCATACTTATTTATTTGATAAATCCATATAATACTTGTTTTGGTATAAGCCATATTATAAAGTAACAGATAATTGTATGACTAGCTGAATTTTATTAAATGCATTGTTTTTTTTCTCATTGCTGTTCACGATTTTGTTAGAACAGGCCTGCAAGCAGTTGAGAAGCATTTTATACAATGTTTGTGACTTGTTTCTAGCACTCCATAAAGATTTATCACAGAGGATCAACACCTTTTAAAAGCATTTGCAGATGTTTGCTCTGTATCAGTTACGGTATTGACACTTCCAATAATCTGTCTCATTTTGAAACGCATGCTATTGCTCAGAAATATTTTGAGGGTTTTTTGAAACCTCATTGAGAAACAGTTGATACTCGATATCAGGTCGATTTGCCTTAGCTCTGTTCTTTCTTTCTAGATCTGCACATGAAACTTGATTGCAGATATGCACCAAATTTTCCACTACATTTATTTTCTCATGAATGTTTGCATATTTCCGTGATTGCCTACTAGTGGATTCAAATATGCAGAAATGGCAATCTTCCTCTCCTGGAATGAAGCATGTACTCATTTCACAGCCTCTAATTGCATTTCTGTAAAATGGTCAATTGTTCCACTTGCACAAAGACTAAAGTAGATGCTAAAGTGTAATCCTTGCTCTGATCGTTCATATCGGTATATGTAAGTTTATTCACACACGTAAAACATAATTATTTAAGTTTATTGAAATCTGAATTTGATCACTGACCTGTCAAAAAGTTGTTGCTATGCTGTCAGGGTTTTGTGAGTGGTTGTTGCTTTATTTTTGCCTATATGCTTTGAGTGGTTATTAGCATGTTGCTATGGGGTTGCTAGGGTCTTTTGGGAGTTTGGTAGGTGGTTGCTTATAGAGTACAACAGTGCCCGCCCACTTATATAAATAAATAAACAATATATTTTAAGTTTATTGCAAAATATGCATATATATTGAAATATTTAAATATTTTGAGAGTGTACGGAGATCGACCCAATTACATCATTAGCAGTGCTTCATGGGAGTGGGCAGGACTAAAGAGATCTTTTGGTGCGTTTTGCTTGTTTCAACTCTGATTGGTGGAATGTTCTGTACAGCATCATAGGTAATGTAGTTTTTCACCACGAATTCTGCTGTCAAACATTTTAAAATTAAGTTGAAATAATGTGGCCTGATGGCTTCAACAGAAGCAAATACAATCAGTTAATAAACTTGTAGCTCACATTAGGTCTATCTTTAAAGGTTTAAAAGTTATAGTTCAATAATTTTCTCCATAGGGAAACTGATTTTTGAGTTTTTAGTCCTGGAACCCACCGCAGTGATGATGTGTTTTTGTAGGCCAAAACCTGGATGAAAACTCAATTAAGTTGCTAGCACTTCATCATCCCTAAATCAATGGGTTTTCTAAATGGGTTTTTGGTTAAATTCCTGAAATAAGATATTTTCACACTTTGTTATATGGCATAAAATACCATATAATATATAAAGTCTTCATAAAGGTGGTTGCTATCAAGTGGCTAAATGCTACAGAGGTTGTTGAGGACATTAAACATCATCACACCAAACGGGTAAATTCATCTACTCACTAGTCTGCTTTTACAGCCTCATTGTGTTTATAATCATGCTCTTGCAAACTATTTCGAACTCAAAATTTTAGGGAAAATTGTTTTTTTTATTACGACTTAGAGTTGTCAGAAGTCATGAGACCATGGTGCAGTTCATTTAGCTTTTTACTTCTGCCGATTGTATTTAGGCATCAAGATTCATGAAGGTTGTGTTCATTTGTGAAGATATTCATGATGAACAAAACATGTAGGCCTAAGGCTCAAACTTTTGTTTGATACAGAGCTTATTTTCTGCAATAACCCAAAAGCCAGTAGAAAAATCCTATTGGGTTTTTGTTGAGGGAACAAAATTGATGTTAAATTTCGGCCCTACAAAAATACATTCTAGTTAGAACTCTAGTCAAAGAACCTACTCAAAAGTCTCTGATATTCTGGTCTGTAATTATGACAAACTTCATTCTTCAGTGTAACAGGGGGATTTCTAGTTCATCTGATAATTTAGAAATGCTCAAATGATATGCATATCAGTGGTGATGTGGATCCATTTTGGTTAATATGAGGTCCAAAAAACTGTTTGGAAACAGCTGCTTGGATAAGTTCACAGTCTTACTTTTGCAATCTGACCAGCACAACAGAGACTCAGTGTTCTGGTCTTCGCTCCATCGCGGGCATTGCTGCATATTGCCATTTGCTGAGCCTGTTCTCAGCAGCTTAGGACATATGTGTATCATGCTCAGAGAGATGTGGTGATCGGCCATCCAATCCAGTTAGCAGCTATCCGAGCCGGGTACGATGAGAGGCCCCGTCATTATCACTTGGACATTCATGCCAAACATTACCATCTGACCTTCCCATCGCTGTCACTCAAAAAGCGGCCTCAGTACCCTGTCACATTGTGGACGTTCATGCCAAGAAACCATAGATTCTCCACCCCTATCACTTATACAAGGTTAATAGCCCCTTAATTGGCTTACCTGGCAACGTGCAATCACTTGTGAGGTCTGTAAATTAGATTTGGTGCTGACACATACCACTCTACATGTTTATGGTGCTCTGCTCTCGCAGTTACATAAAGCATTGCTGTCCGTTTTTACCCTCTGTTTCACTTCGTCCTTACCTCCCAGCGAACTGTGAAGGAGCTCACCCAGCCATTCAGGAAACGTATCATATTAAAGTGTGGTAACTGCTATACGTAATGAATTTTGGATTAGGAGCGACAAAGCGGCTCTATGATAACCTTTCGGAAGGACGCAGTTTGTGAGCAGAGGGAAGCGGGTTATAGCAGGAGTCTACTCCCAGACACCCCAGGGTGGCTGCGTTTGATGTCACTCTAGCTGAAAACTCCCCAGCGCAACACAAACAAAACATGCCGTACCAGACCTGTGCGGATACATCAGTAGAGCGGGAAATGTCAGATCGTCTTCACACTGCGTGTGAAGTAAATTACTCTGGTTTGGTGAGTGGCCCTGGGAGGATACTCTAATTTCAAGCTGAAGGTATAACGTGTCTTTTATTTCTTTCCAGGTGCAGTGGACCCTAGTGTGGACGGGAGCTTACGGAGGGACCTTCCCCACGGACTATATGAAGGGAAGGGAGGGGAGGGGGAGGGGGGGCTGCTGACGTTACTCCCAGCTTGAAGAACACACAGGTCGGCATGCCTTTAAATCTGACATGTTGTTTTTGCAGTGTCATGAAGTTTATTGTTGTTCACTTTTAGTGGCTGTAAATTTTGATGTTCATCCTTTCAGACAATTTAATGTCTTACATTTTGTACCTTTTTACATTTTGACTCAAAGGCAGTGTTTCCTGTGCCTTTTTTATCTATCATACCCACAACCCCATCAATAAGGCGCGAGTACCTCTTCTTTGGCATCAAACCCGAAATGTTCCTTTTAACTCTGGCATTAAGTAGATAAAACATGAGATTACTTGTGATTAATTATTAAACATTTTGCCTAAATTTATTTTAGGTCACAATTTTTGCTTTATATTGGAGGTTTGACTGACAGAGGCTTTGCTCATCACATTTTAGAGCTGCTGTGCTTGTGGGAAAATATATACAAAAAAGAAAAAAAAATCAATATAATTAAATAAATATATGGTTTAATAATGTTTTAATTTATATAATGTATAAAATGTATAAATGATGTATACTACATACTAATTATTTTCATTGTTGTATTTATAAACAAGGCTGTGAATAGATAAAATTTTTTAATTGGGATTATTCACACCCTTTTGTGCAAATTTATGAATATAATTTGTTAATTTATGCAAACCAAAGCACCCATGAAAAAAAACATTACAGACAAAAACTTGAGAATTCACAGTGTACAGTATGTGTACAGTGCAACAACGGAGAACTACATTTTAGACGTGTCAAGTTGCGGTGCTGCGCAGAACCACATGGAAATGACCAAAAAAATCCATTCAGAATGACTAAACACAGCAACATACACATGGATAAAAACATTATCCTGAATATGTGGGAACAATGTACTGTTTGCGCATTAATATAACGGACACACACATGCTTACTGTACGGCTCCTGTACGTCACCACAGTTGTCTTTGCCTTGTATTATAATTAGCATCCATCAAAACTTTACTAGCGAGAAGCTGGATAGCTTTATCCAGCCGTGAAACATAGTTTGCATATCATCGAGGCAGTGGTGGAATGTTTTGGCGTTCCGTTTGTTCAGTCTCTTCAGAAACAATGACATAATATGACAGCTTGTGTTTTAAAACTAAACCGACACTGTAATGAATAATTCACTGAAAATGGGTCGCAAGTTACTGTTCTCTCTGCCATCTCTAATCAGCCTGGTTTTCTTTATGTTAGTGCTGTTTTGAAATGATTGTTTGAATGCATTCGATTACTGGATAATTGTACTGAAAACTTTCCCGGAGTTTAGCGGCTTAAAAAGATCTGATCGCAAACAGAGAAGCGAAATCAGGTTAAGGGGTTAGAATAGAAATTCCCGCCTACCAGGGTTACAGGTGCTTGCGCCAATGTAGATGCTCATTGTTATAAACTCATGACTTCTAAGATCTTGTATACTGTGTGATATGGCTGCATGATATTGAAAAGAACTGGAATTGCGATATTTTATTTTTCTGTGATATACATTATATTGCTAAATGTTTTTGGATGCCTGCCTTTACATGCACATGAACTTTAATGACATCCCATCCCGCTCTTAATCTGTAGGGTTTAATATGGAGTTGGTCCACCCTTTGCAGTTATAACTGATATGACAAAACTATGTATATATTCTAAATATAAAGTATATATAATGTATTTATTTTTATTTTTTGTGACTTAGGACAGTTAATAACCAACATAAAAATAAAGGGGAAATGAGGGAGAATGGCACTGGGATGTAACCCAGGCACAAGGACAACTGCTTTTTATTTGTCAATTGCAACACTCTACTTTCTGTACCACAGCTCTGATGATTTCTGCAGTTTATGTATGTTGTTCTACATATCAGCATCGACTATTTAAAAAGAAATACTGCCTGACACCCTATATTGACGCAAAAATGTTAAGGAGATTTTCATGTGGTCGCTATGAGTGTGTGTAAATATGACTCCCATTGTCTCAAAAAGCATGACAAATAACCAAGCCGTAACAACATTTCAAGCGGCTTAGAACAAAGTACGTAACATCTGGATAACGTTTGACCTTTGAACACTGTCCTCTGTACTGGCAGCGGGTCATTGCCGCCTTCTGCTATAAGCTGAGAGATGTTTACATATCCCGGACGATTATGACTTTTCATGGAAGCATGGCGATCATAGGGAACATGTTGGGTTGATTTGGCCAAATTGGAAGCCTGTGAGTAATATACGGCAGAGCAGACCCGTGCTGGATGAACGTCTGGTAGTGTTTATGAGCAGGGTAGCTGCATCTGCGCACAGCCCAGTCCTGCAAATGCCTCTTACCCTCAGGCCTCCAGCACCTGCATAATGGAACAACAGAGAAGAAAGAGAGGGGAAAGAGATCAAATGACAAGGGCTAGGGTTTCTCACTTCAAATGTTTCTTATTTTTTGACTTATACCAGGAAAATATTTCAACGACCTCAGAGAGTTGCGCGTCGATATGATGGAGCGGCCTTGTCGCCGTTTCGTAAACATTTGTCTTATTGCGTGTTTGGCTGTTCTCCCCAAAAGCCACTCTTGAAAATTCATGGAGGAAAATACATTTCTGTGGAATGATTGCTGGGTGCCTTACACAATGATTTAATATATCGTTTTTTTTTTCCCTCCCAGCTTTTTAGTCAGGGATTAAGAATTGGGGCAGGCTGGGGCAAGGAGGGAAATAAATAAATAAGTAAATAAAGGTGGTGGTGGTGGTTAATCTCGCTTAGTGCAGTGTGAACGCTGAGCAGTGCTGTGGCCTAACAAACATCTGCCTCACACACAGCCGAGCGGGATCAGCTAAAGCGATTAGCGCGCTCACGTCAGCCTGTGGAGATGGGTGCCCGTTACAAAAGCCAGAACACCAGCCTTTCCTCCCACACTCCACCTGGAACACTGACATTGCAGCGAGAGGCCCCTCTCCGACAGCGGCGCAAGGACCGGCTCACAAACGCTACCCTTTTTTTAATCTTCTGTCTTTTTACTCTCTCTCAGAACAAAGCAACATGTAGCTCAGAGGATTGAACAATCTGTCGTGGTACTAAAGCAGATGCTTATCACAGCCAGAGTTGTATATGAAACTTCTTAATTAGCATATGTGTAATGAAATATGCCATTCATTAAGGTGTAATTGTAATTTTACACTTGCTTTGTACCGAGACAGGGGCCTCGATGTGATAACGGGTGACCTTTCCATTGCTGTGTGTAAAGGGAGACTGTATCCTTCACATGCTTTTACAGTTAACCTCATTAAAGCAAAGGAGGGGCGATACTTCCTGAAAGGGGTCTCGACAGTTTTCTTTCACTTTTACCCTTTTTCATTTCATTCCTTTTAATTTAATTTCTCTTTTAAATGTTATTAATCTGCATTTTTATCTTGTTCCCAAGTAAAATATCTGAACATTTTTAAAACAAGATAAAAATATTTAAGATATTGAGCCTTTTTTCATAATTTTTCATACTTCATTTTATGAAAAATATTTTATGAAAACAAGAATTAATATTTTATTATCATATTTGCTTAAAGGGATAGTTCACCCAAAAATGAAAATTCTGTCATCATTTACTCCCCTTCAAGTTGTTCCAAAAACATATTTTTGTTGTTGTGCTGAACACAAAGGAAGATATTTGGAAGAATGTTTGTAAACAAGCAGATTTCATCCCCCACTGACTACTATAGTATTTTTTTCCTACTATGGTGGTCAATGGGGGGCGAGATCTGCTTGGTTACAAGCATTCTTCCAAAATGGGGGGTGAATTTTTGGGTGAACTATTCCTTTAAGTAAATTGATTGAATGATTAATTGTAGTTTCTTTTTTTTAAACTTTTAATCTCTTCTCTTCTCTTCTCTTCTCTTCTCTTCTCTTCTCTTCTCTTCTCTTCTCTTCTCTTCTCTTCTCTTCTCTTCTCTTCTCTTCTCTTCTCTTCTCTTCTCTTCTCTTCTCTTCTCTTCTCTTCAGGCTGCGATGCTCTGTGTGAGGCTGGCTTGGTTTTATGCCCTAATTTTTCAACAATATTGTGAATTGCTTCTTACATTGTGTGGTTCCTTGAATGAGGCTAATAGCTCCCTGGTGATTTACTTTTTGACAACAAGTATTATCCACATTATATTAGGGCTGTCAAACAATCACAATTAATCACATACAAAATTAAAGTTTGAGTTTGCATAATGTATGTGTGAGTAATGTGTGTAAATAATATGTTTATATAAATACACACAAATTAATATATATATTTAAGAGAAATGTTATTTATGTACAAAAAATGTATTTATATATAATGTAAATTATATAAAAATATAAATTAATACATATACTTGTAAATATTTCTCAAATATATACATGGATATGTTTGTATTTTTATATATATATATATAATATATATATATATATATATATATAATATAATATAATATAATATAATATAATATAATATAATATAATATAATATAATATAATATAATACATACATACATACATACATACATACATACATACATAATAATTACACACAGTACACCCACATATATTACGCAAACTCAAACTTTTATTTTGTATGCGATTAATCGTGATTAATTGTTTGACAGCCCTACATTATATATGTATTTATATATTTTAGAATATTATTTAAAGCATTAGTGTGTAATTATTTTCTTAGTTTTATATATTGCTCTGTTTTAGGGCTGGGCGATATATCGCATGTGATTGTCACGCGCATTTCGTAAGTAAAGCCGGTTCCCTGATTACCGCTAAATCGCCATCACCTGTTTTCATTATCGAAGGCGATTCATCTGCGATATGAACGCGATATTGCGTGGCTTATCAGTGAACTACGGCTCTGTCTATTAAATGCTGCTCCATTTGAAAAAAGGTGATGGCGCTTTAGCGGTAATCAGGGAACCGGCTTTACTGACAAAATGCGCGTGACAATCGCATGCGATATATTGCCAAGCACTACTCTGTTTGAGCAAACAACAACATTGGCTCAACCAATATTGTGAGTTTAGGGGGCAGAGCTGTCGGTTTGACTGACTAATGGCAGACAGAGGGAGTGTTTGTTAACCTGTTCAAAAACCGCCATTATTTGGGGGCAAAAATGACACATTTTAGCTGTCAAGTCTAGCCACCTCTTTTTCATCTAGACTTGAAGATGTTTTGCAGCGAGAAGTCTTCATTGTCTCCCATACCACATGATAGCACCACAGTAAGACATGACTTTGACGGTGAAGTTTTCTCTGGGCGTGTGTACAAGCCCCATGGTGCGTTTGATAAAGAAAAAGGATGTCAGCATTCGCAGGATTATCTCACACCACAGGAATTAACATCAACATCCCAGCTCCTGTAGCACCCAGGATTTCACTTCTCTTTGATATCAAGCCTGCGCAGTTACAGGAGGAAAATGCATCTGAGAGGAGGAATACTCCCAATTCTATGTTTCTCTTTTCCATCTGTGGGAAGGTTGTCTTTACCTCTGTGAATTGCTGTGTTCTCCGTTGATAATAGCACAGCCTCAGCTAGTTGAGTGTTAAGTGTTCTAAAACTGTAGTTTTCCAAGCTAAAATCTACTTATACTCTTCAGTTTTTAAACTACAGTAAAGCTATCATTTAAAAATGTTGTTAGCTACAGAAAAAGTAATCACATGAAAGCTATTTAAAGGGATAAGTTCACCCAAAAATGACAATTCTGTCATCATTTACTCACCCTCAAGTTGTTCCAAACCTGTATGAATTTCTTTCTTCTGATGAACACAAAAGATATTTTGAAGAATATGGGTGACCAAACAGTAGATTTGACTTCCATTTGACTTCCTTAGTATGGAAAAAAAATAATATGGGGCCCATCAACTAGTTACTGACATTCTTCAAAATATCTTCTTTTGTATTCAGCAGAAGAAAGAAATTCATACAGGTTTGGAACAACTTGAGGGTGAGTAAATGATGACAGAATTGTCATTTTTGGGTGAACTATCCCTTTAAGGGGGCAATATATGTTTTAATAAATATATGCACTACCATTCAGAAGTTGGGGGTTGGTAAAATTGATTTATTGCTGCAGTTTGTTTGGCTGTAAAGCTGTGTGCCTAATATACACCTAACAAAAATCGATTAATCACAAAAATGGTACGAAACTAAACTACTGGTACAGTACATCAGCCTCACTCTGTCAAATAATACAGCTCTGCCAAGAATTGCCTATATACTGGCACTTTGTTGTTGTTAATGGAGGTTTGCCATCAAGTTACTTTACTTATTTTTTTTTCCCATTGTTGGCTCAGATTAAGTTCAACACCCTTTTTGAATGGAAGGTGTTGAAACAAGCTGAAATATCCCTTCTACCTATGCCAAAAGTGCATTCATGAAGAGCACTGACTGTGCAATGCGGGACAGATGTGGGGATTCCTCTGGAAATATGTCTTTTGTGTGGAAGGGAAATGAAAGCTTAGGCTGGGATGTTCTTCATCTCACTTTTGGAGGTGAAGTGGCTGAGGATTGTGCATCTGTGTTGCGTTTATGCCAATGACAGCTAGCATCCTGATAGGGCTCAGAGTTTGACACAATGCCAAAACTGACAGTCAAGAACACTGTTTCGGTGTAGCATACATTTGAGCGGGTCAGTAGTCTTGTAACCTATTGATTTTAGAGACTCAGAAACGGCTCACTGGAAAGATATGGTTTTTGTGTATTTTTTTGGAACTTGAAAGCTGTAGGTTTCATTGAGATTTACGTGGAAAAGAACGACTAGTGCATTATTAATCAGTACTTTCTGTTCCACTGTGGGCTTTAAACAGCAATTGTTGTACGCATATGTGGTCATAGCAGCGAGATATAAACTTTTCCTTTGTCAGTTACTCACCAGTAATCATCATTGAATCATTAAATGTACAGATGTGTGTGCTGCCCTTGACAGAAAGCTATATGATTACAAAAGATGTTTTCTGTTAGCCTGCCAGGCCATGCAACCATGATGAATGAGTGTAATATACAGTGCATCAAGAGTGGACACATGCATTAATGGCTCTCAATAATTTGAGCAATACATTTCAAATGCTACTTGCACTCAGAGACTGATTGTTTCTGAATGATTTAATCTTGTTGAGTTGTCTCCTGCCCGTTCGTGTCAGTAAACAGGAAAACAATGTGCTCATTTGAATAATATCACAAATTGTGTAGTTCCTGGCAGTCCTGGGCTGTGCAGTGTGAAAAGTGCCAGCCCTCGGGGTCTGAGTGAACAAAAACAAATCACTGCATTGCTTACACAATTACAAACCTGCGTACTATTCATCTGCACAGGATATGCGAATTACTTATCTGAATGCGTCTCCAGATATTATCGCTAACACACAGTGTTGCACAGATTGAGATGTTTGAGATATAGGTTCTTGAAGCAGATCGCTGTGCATATGCATAAGAGGAATCTGGCTGGCATATTAAGAGTGTTATTTAAATATACAGATTGTCAAAGATTAGCTTCATATTACTTTATATATTGTTGAATTATAATACTACATTATAAAATATAAGATGATCTAAAATGAACCTTTTTTACTGAGTCAATCAAAATGACTAACAAAAGGGTTAGTGGTTTGAATCAGACTATTTACTTTGTGAATCATTCTGAGCCATATATATGAAAACCTGAAGCAAATTATGTAGATACTGCTACAGCAGATTTGCATATTGGAACTGTAATCAGTGTATATGATCCTTCGATTTGTTTTCCTTCAGACATCTAAAAAAAAAAAAAAAAAAGTAATTTGGCACTGAAATGTTTCATTTTTGGCACCGGTGGCTTCATAGTAGTTGTTTTGGTCTGGAGCCCTGGAAGAGCTTGAGATCTATTGGGGTGGAGACTGAACTCAAACAAAGCCTTGAGTTATCAGAACATACGGTCTCATCCAGCTGCACTGATTATGTGAATTTCTCTCATTTATTTGCTGGTGATTTAGGGCGTTCACAGTGTTGGTGTTGCTCGCTGGCAGAACTATCTGGAGTTGATTTACGGATACAGACTGTTGGATAGAAAATCTGAGGTCATTATGATTCTGCCCAGACCAACATTAAAAAGTGTATTTATTGCACTTCCAGTTTTTATGTGTGATCCGTAGCAGGCAGACTGGATGCTCTCATTTGACAAACCTCCATTTTGCTTGTATTTGACAGCAGTCATCTCAATACATTACATCCAGCGTAGGTATATTGCTCCTCCAATCATATATTTTCATTCTCTTCTTCCAACACTGTGATCTTTATAGACTTCATAAAGAAAGACAGATGTTCCAGGTTTCTTGGTTTCCCCCAACCCAGACTCCCCAGGTTGGGTCTCGGTGACATCTTATGTTCAAGGCCCCCAGAAGGACCTGCATATGTGGGGTGACGTCTGCTCCCTCAGAACTGCCATAACAAAGCAATTAAAGAGCTGCAGTGATAGGGAAATTTTATAGTATCAGTAAGGATGTCTCTGAATGTCTATGAGGAAAGAGGAATGTGGTAAGCATTTTAAAGCAGCAGGCCATTCAAGATCTGAATGAAAATGCTCCTACCTCCAGCGAGACGACCTGTAGCCCCACGCCTTCCAGAGGAGGAGAGCTTGAAAGACATCCAGACTGAGTTTAAGGCCTGTGCTCTCCTGTTAATGAAGCACACAGAGAGAGGGAAGGGGCCTCTGATATGTTTAATTAGAGGGTCTAGCTAATTGACTTTTAAACTTCTGATTACAGTGTGGAATTTCACTTAAATTAAGGAGTTTGAGAACTCTTGGAATGAAAATAATGGCAAGAATAGAACAATTGTTAGTGGGGTTTTTTTAGAAGTAGGTTGCTTGCTGGTTCTTGGCACCATATTTATACATTTTATATTATATATAAGATGTTATAATATATTTTTTAAATATTTGTTTTAAATTAGATATACTAATTTTGCATATTTATTTGTATTTTTTTATATTTAATAATTTATAAATGTATTATTATTTTATAAAAACATTCGATCGATTTTGATTTCTTTCATTCATTCATTCATTCATTCATTCATTCATTACAATTAAACATTTTCATTACAATTAAGCACATTTTACCTGCAAAATTCTGCAATGTGAAAAAAGAATAACATTGTTTAATTAGTAAAATAATTATACTTAATTGTAGTGTTTTATGTTATGCCTTTAATTTAATCCTCAGTGCATCATGTTAATAGGAATTTGGAGGGGAAATTTGCCTAATTATCATAAAATCATTTTATGGCCCTTAAAATAGGCTTTTCTTTTTGGGGGGAAACATGACTTGGATTCTTTTTTGTAAGATTGATATTACTATTTGGAGTTTTGAAGCCAAGTTGTAACGCTTAGCATTACTACACATTCAGCTATAAAGGTTATGTGTCACAAGCTATCCGTTGGCGTTCTCAGATATTTCACACATGCATAAGCACAGTTTCAACTGTTTTGAAAGGCAAATAGCTGCATGGCTGCGTGAGCTGCAGAAGGTTGTTGTACCGTCCAGACCCAGATACCAGAGAGTGAGTTATTCCCTGCACCGTGACCTGATTAATTGAGAATGTCTGAGGTTGTCTGTGGGTTGTGTTCAGGCTCCAGTCGCCGCCCCAACCTCATCCATCTCAAATGCTTGCGTCTAAAGGTTGGCCTCCGAAGGCTGACCCCTCGCCTCTGCCGCAGACAAAAAGTCAGTGTGCTTAAGTTGATTGAATGAGAGAGAGCAAGAGAGTGAGCGCGGGATCAAGGGAGAAAGATAGCGCAGAGCGAGCGAGAGACAAAAAGAGGCAACATTTAGACAGCTGCACGCGTAGTGCCATGTATCCATGTCTGTCAAAGGAAGATATTTCTGTCTCCTTAGTGCAGGCCACAGGCTTCCAAGCAGGCCATCTCGATGTCATCACCGTCACCTTGCTGTCATTGGCTAAAAAGGCCTTGCTGCGTGCGTGCCTGAGGAACAGCATGTGCTGGAGTTAAGGGCTCTGCTAGCCCAGGCCTAATTGGAGTGCGTCAGTCAGGCAGCTTGACTCATCGAAAATTACTGGGAGCAGTGCGCTTAATAGGAAAGCAGAGAGGAATGACAATAAGGTCATGATACCACCACATCCAATGGCAACGATCACATTCCAGGGCTGCAGTAGTTATATCTCATGAGCACACCATGCTAACGGTATACGCGATGATAGACGGCCACATGGCGTTCAAAATAAGCCCTGTCTTAGAGATACAGTCAGGGTCCAAAAATAACACTGGTGCCAAATGGAAGAAAAAATGGCTTTGGTGAGTATATAGTAACTCGCCAATTGGACGGATACATCATATGTGGTTTAAACTGAATTGTAAGAAGAGTCTGACCCTCACTGGTGTAAGTGGCATAAGCAAATCGAATTGTACATCTGCTAACCCTAGTGAAAAATAAATATGCTAAAAAGTATTTGAAATACATTTATTTCATGTTAAGTATACTATAAATACATTTACATATTTATGTACTTAATAAAAATACCCTGCAATTGTACTTTTGGTATATTAAACTGAGATAATTAAAGTCTGCTAAATTGGAACAACTAATACATAGTGCACTTTAATGCTGAGGTCCAACTAAAGATATACTTGAATATATTTGATTGTGCTAAAGTGGAACTATTGCAAGTAAACTTTAGGTACACTTTAAATATCTTGCATTTAAAGACTGATATTATTCAAAGTTCATACAGTCCTTGTCAATATTGACATTAAAACACATTTTAGGCTTAATATTAAGAAATTTGCATTGTGCAAAAGAAGTACCCCAAATAATGAGATTATTTAGCTTTTATATTTATATAAAAATCTTTTACAGTCCCACTGAAATATGCAATGTGCAAACTAAACCATGCAAACTAAAATAAAATCTCAAATTACATGTGATATCATTTGTAAGACTCATACATGACAGTTTTTGTATTGTCAGAAATTGAAACATTGTTGGGTGTTTCCTAAAGATTGAATCGTAACCTCATGGCACACATACTTTCGTGGTGAAACGTGAGGTGGGTGTTTATGTTCTTTAGGTTAACATGGTTATCTGTGGAGGAAACCTGGCCTGCTGGCTCTGTTCTGATGAGCTGACTTCACTCCGCAGCTGCAGAAATATTCTCTCTCACTGAGCTGCAGGGACATGCCAGTATTTTCATTCCTAACTTCAGGCATTTCCGAGCTCTAACAAAGAAAGAGTGAGGTGATGAAACTAGGGTGGAAGCTGTTTTCCAAAAGCACCAAATTATTTTTCTGCGGGAGCAGTAGATGCCGAATTCCACTGAAGCTCTATTAAGGTTGATTCAGAAACATTTCTTGCTGTTTCTTTTTAGTAAACATCGTTTCTGTGGATGCTTTCTCATGAAGTCAAGTCTTTCTTACATATTTATCTGAGTTATATCCTGGCACCAAGTACTGGAGACAGGGACTACTTGTCAAAAAGGCTAAAAAGCGTGACAACACTAGTCTGTATGCCACATCAGCACATCTATTCCCTCCATTTAACACTCCATTGCTTTACTGTATTTTTTTTTTAAACTGGTGGTATTGGAAAATTACAAGCTACTGCTCAAGTCACCATCTTGTTTTTAATCCTTTTGGAAACCGCTTCCCTCCTGTGTAATACTGGTGGATCCTGAACCGGAATCCCACTCATTTTTTGTTGAGTTACACTCAATCTTCTCCCATTGACCGTTGCGAGGGCTCCTGCTGAGGATTGACGGGGAGAGCCTTTGACAGGCGGATACCAATAAACAGGGAATTGCCCTTCCAGAGAAAATAGCTTGGTAATTGTTGGGTACGTTCAAGCTCGGCCGCAAAGAAAAGACTGGAGTGAGCCTGCGCATTTTTCTGCCCTGTGTCAGGGCTGTAGATGTGTCAGCAAGCCCCTCGCTCTTGTGCGCATGGCTGTGGCTGTCTGCTCGACTTGGCCCGGTGCTGGAGGCCCAGCTGAATGCTTAGTGGTTGGCAGGCTTGGCCGCTTGCCTGTATAACTGGAGTTTGAATGAAAGGGGCCTTGTGAACTTTTGGGCTACTGTGGCATTTTCCAGCTGCCGAGCGAAGTAATTAAAAATCTTTAGCTATATAGCTGAAACGTGTGGAGTTAGTGTGCTCGGTTTGCTGGAAACACATTGTGCGACTATAGATATAGTAGAAATTCTGTTTAAGTTTCTGTTTAAATCTTGATCCTTACCCATTTCTCTACTGTTGATTTTGTTCATGGTTGTCTCTTGGTTTCATGTGCACACATTTACACTTTGCATTGCTGATTCTTCAACTCATTCAGTCTGTTTACTGCCAGTGATGCTTTTTAAATGTTGTTTTGCACTTGTTTCCTATTGTCTCTGCTTTTTGATTGTTCATTTGAAACTCATCTACAGTATATTCAAGGATTTAAACCTGTAAGTCCCTTTCAAGGAAAGTCTGTTCACTTGGCGGCTGTATTTGCAACGCCTCCAGGCAGCTATTTCGGGCATCCAAGACCAAGTCCTATCTATCTGAATGGGGTGAATCATGGGGTGAATCCTGAAATCTCAAAAACTGCTCGGCGAACTCACAATTAAATAACATATTTCAAATCAGCAACAAAATCTGACATGAACTGTCCCATAAATGTTTTCTTATGCTCAAATAGCATTAAAAAAGCTAATTTTTCAGGCTAGAGGAGCCAATGCGCATGTGCAATCCTAAGCGCGAATCTCCGGTTTCTATGGAGCCTCTAACGGCAGCTGCAGTGACGCAATGACTTTATCAATCAGCGATTGGCTCTTTCACTTAGAAGGCGGGATGTATTCCGCCATATTGTGCATTGCACCCATTCATAACTAATAGGAGCGAACAGTATTTCTATATCTATAGTCTTTGGTATTAGGGAATTTTTAAATTCATATTTACAGATTTGATCAAATAAAAAACAAAACAAAAAACATTTGAATTATTACTTATTTAAATTAAATTATAATTTTAATTATTATATTAGTTATTATTATTATTATTATTATTATTGTTATTAGAAACTCTAATATATAGATCATGATAATATTTTTAAAAGTATAAATATAGAACGTGTATAAACTATTTATAATAAGAATGTTAAGAATACTACTGGAGTAGTACTACTAATAATATTATTTAAAATTAATAATAATAATAATAATAATAATAATTGTTATGCTTTTTATATTTATATATTTTTAAAAAACACTATGAAATATTATATATTTTTATTATATTTAATAATATTTTTATGCTAAAACTTTAAAACATTTACATCTACAAAATGTTTATTTATTTATTATGAAATATGTCTATATTAAAATCTATATCCATAATTGTGAACGTGTAACTTTTAAACTGCACACTGACATTAGCGGTTTCTTCCCCACTGATGACCCTGTTAGAGTTTATCTTGCCTTCTGCAGTTACTGAGTAAATTAGAGCTGCGGAAAACATGGTGACAGATGTCTTACATCACTCTCATGTGATTGGCTGTGAGTTTTTTATTGTCTGTGTGAAGTCTCATTACCCACTGCCCCTGGAAAAGAGCCTAATAAGGCAGACAACAGTCTGCAGTCTCTATTGAACTGTACAGAGAAAAATAAAGGTCTGCACCACATGTAAAGACACCTGCTTGCTAATTTGTATGTCCGCAGAATGCTCGTGTTGTGCTTTTTTTTTTTTTTTTTTTTTCAGTCAGAGCAAATATATGCTCTGATTTTGATGCAGGAAACCAATTGGGAAAAAAAGATGTCCCTCCAGCGGGTTGAGCCCTAAATGAATTATTCAGATCTACATGTTGTGTGTTTTGCCGGCCCATTCTGCTTAATGGCATCTTTTATGGCATGCATCAGAGACGATTCCAGATGCAAGACAGCCTCAGCATTCCAGGTTTCTGCATTGCCTCACTGTGTGGCTGAGAAACAAAGCTTAAAATGCTGGAATTCATTTCACTTTTAGTGTCCCCTTAATAAACGATTCGCAAATCAATGGCTGCTTTTGTCGTGTAATTTGTTTCCGTGCTCAGTTTTGTGATAATGTTTTGCAAGCAAGGCTCTTTGGATCAATATGAGATTGAGGGGGGAAAACACAAGCCTGGCTTCTATTTTTCTCTTCAGATATTTGGAAAATGATGCAGTTGGTGCATTATCTCATCCAGAACAATTTAGCTTCATAATGGAGTGCTAGTTTTTGTACAGATAAGAAGAACAGAAGTGTATTTGAACATGCAAATTAAAGGAAATTCATATTAAAATTTGATAAAATTCTGTTTGCATGCTCGATCTTGCATTATTCTTAATGAAGTGTAAGTTGATGTAAATTCCTTTAAACTAAGCTTTTTATCATCTAAGGTTATAAACTGTTTAAGCAAAACTGATTTTAAATGTGCACATCTTGACAACGTCAACACCAGATAAAGCTCAAAATCTGACATAAACATGGTTTTCTTGCTTTGTTGGTTTTTATAATGAGCTGATTTTTGAGTGATCAGTGCTTCGTTTTACATGTAACAGCACTCTACAGCAGTGTGCAACACCTTTGTGTGTTTTGTCTGTGTTTTGCCTGGTCTTTCCTCAGCTGCACCTGCACTAATTGTAAGTGTGCAGCTGTGATGTGAGAGCCGTACTCCAGCTGGGAGAGCTTGTTGAGCTGCCACACAAACCCGGCGAGCTAAACACCCCAGTAAGTCCCTCCTTGACTCAGCTAATGAGTGTGGAGCACAGACAATACACCCCAATCCAACAGCCCATCTGAGCACCACTGCAGTCCAAGAACCAGAGGAGGTCAGCTATAGACGGCTCTCAGTTTGTGCTCCGTGACCGTGAAAGTGTGGATAATCAAGCCTTTGCTGTCTCGGCCTCCTGTATCCCGACTGTGTCTTTCCTTTATTGTTAGTATCAGTCCGTCTCATGGGTTTCTCTCACGCTGAGTGACTCCAGATCAGTCATCCAGCCTGAAGGTCATATTTTCTTCATAAGTAAATTATACTCACTGTGTCGTGAAGGTTTTGTGTTTTATTATTATTATTAATACTTTTTATTATAAAATTTGTCTTATCATTTTTAAAATGTTTCAAAAAGATGTGCAAGTTTTCTTTACTCTCTCTCTCTATATAATATAATATAATATAATATATAAAATTCCATATATATATATATATGTATATGTATTTTTTTTTTTTTTCATCAGATGTGGGTTTAGATAACCTAATTGTACCAATTAAAATGGTAGTAGCCCATTGAAAACTGGAGCAGTGGCAGTCCTTAAGGAATAACCTATAACATCCTCGTGTCTAAACCTTATTTCAGTAAGTCCTTGGGCATCGTGTCCGGAATAACTGGTGGATGTTCTCGGAGTAGGACGTTAACATGCACTTCACATTTTGTCTGTTCTCCAATGCTTAATGCAAGAACTGTAGAGTGTTTTGTTAATTAAAATGATATGTCCAATTTAATTTGACTCAAACATAAGAAAATAAATGAGAGGGTCACAGCAGCCAGCCAGATTTGAATGTAATTTAATGGCATACTGTGTGGAAATTATTATTATTATCATCATCATTCTGGTATCTGTAGTCACTATGACCTGATACAATTACAATATTCTGGTGGAATATCAAAAGTGGTGTGTAGGTATTATTAATACTGTCGTGATAAACAAGTCCATTAATAGTCAAAGCATGATCCCATTAGAATATCAGTAGTTTTGCTTTTCCAAAAGCTGACTTGAAATATTCAAATGAAATTACAGCTATAGGGGTCCGTAGGGGGTGATAGCAGGAATTCAAGCAATAAACACACCTAATAGACCCAGCACTCCAGTCGCATGCAGAGGGCCGAGAATCAGAAAGATTGTCATTTTTTTTTCCTTTTAGATTATAAGCCCATTCTTTCAGGCTCAGTGACAGTTGCATGACAGGATATGGATGGTGGAACTATAGAAGCTGATGAGAAAGATGAAGACAAAGTTTTATATGAACAGATTATTGCTGCCTTCAAGTTATGTCAGAATTATCGTATTTACGGGAAGAGCATGTATTAAAGGGATAGTTCACCCAAAAATGAAAATTTGATGTTTATCTGCTTACTCCCAGTGCATCCAAGATGTAGGTGACTTTTTTTCTTCAGTCGAATGCAAATTATGATTTTTAACTGCAACTGCAACCGCTGCCGTCTGTCAGTCAAATAATAGCAGTAGATGGAACTTCAACTATAACAGTAAATAAAACTTGCTTAGACAAATCAAAATTAAAACCTGCGGCTCGTGACGACACATTAATGTCCTAAGACACGAAACGATCGGTTTGTGCGAGAAACCAAACATTTTTTACATAATTTTTACCTCTAATACACCACTATGTCCAACTTCGTTCAGCTTCCTGTTAGTGAGGTCAAAAAACGCATTGTGATGACGGAAGTGATGTCTCGCCCATATACTTCAATGAGCGCGAGACATCACTTCCGTTGTCAGAGCGCGATCAGACCTCACTAGCCGGAAGCTGAACGAAGTTGGACATAGTGGTGTATTAAAGTTAAAAAATGATATAAATACTGTTCGTTTTCTCGCACAAACCGATCGTTTCGTGTCTTAGGACATCAATGTGCCGTCACGAGCCGCAGGGTTTAATTTGGATTTGTCTATGGAAGTTTTTTCGACTCTTATTGTTCAAGTTCCCAATCACTGCTATTATTTGACTGACAGACGGCAGCGGTTGCAGTTAAAAATCATAATTTGCGTTCGACTGAAGAAAAAAAGTCATCTACATCTTGGATGCACTGGGGGTAAGCAGATAAACATCAAATTTTCATTTTTGGGTGAACTATCCTTTTAAATGCCAGTGGCAAGTCCTGGATTTTCTTTGAACCCTCACTTTTTTAGTTGAGGATGTGTCCATTGCAAATGCAAATGTACTGAAACCATAACCATCATGGAAAATTATGCTTATTGGTCGTAATTCAGCTGGAATTAAGAATGTTGACTGTACGATTTACTTCTTGCAATTCTTCAAATATCTCCCAAGTCTGTCTGTAAAATACATCTGTTTTTCCAAACAGAATAGTTATAGTTAATATGTTAAATCTCTTAGCGTTGGGTTTATTCTGTAGTAGATAACTTGTGTTTTGGTTTAGACAGGATATAAATGTTAAAGGGGACATATCATGAAAATCTGACTTTTTCCATGTTTATGCGCTATAATCAGGTCCCCGTTACATCTACCAACCCAGAAAATGTGAAAAAAGGACAACCCAGTAACTTTGTTTTGGTAAGCCTTTCTCTGCAAGCATGTGAAAAAACGACCCGCTCAGATTTCGCTCCCCTAGTGACGTAGGAAGGGGATATTATTATTCCTTTTTGTTTTTGCAAATGACATTGGCGTACCAGAGCCATAGCAAAAGTTTGAGCAAAGCAAACTGTTCTGTCCTTGGCTGCACAAACGAGCACAGAACACTATTTAGAGTCTCGTTAGCTTGGATAACTTGCAAGCTGTCCCTGGCAAATTTTGCTAACAAAGGAGCGTTTCTGTCTGAGTGATATTTTGGAAAAAAATATTAGACCATTCACAGCATTTGATAGCAATCATAAACTTTGTAGGCTCTGTTTGGCAAACAGGTATGCTATGTATAGTGGGCGTCCATACAGGTTTTGCACAAAAGATTAACATGACTGCACATGCTAGTCAATTAGTTGAATCAACTCCACAGCAACTACAAAAATGTATTCACTAACCATTCAGAAATGTCCAGTTGTATCTTTTTACAGCCTCTCCATCAGTGTCAGACTCCGGTTTGAACAATGTAAGGCTGAACACCGTTAATGACAATCAACATTTTGGCTGCGTGAGATTCTCCAGCTTTGTTGTTGAGTATCCGAAGCACAAGCTGTTAAAGCTCCACCCTCTTTTGGAAAGCAGGCAGGGAGCGGTAGCTCATTTGCATTTAAAGCCAGAGTGAAATCGCCCGAAAAGAGGTGGTACTCCACAGAATGTGACTTGACGCTGATTGGACCAGACCAGAGGCAGAACTATGTAACTATTAATTTGACTCCATACAGAACGGTCTAGAGCAGTGAGTGACAGCTAGCATAACACTGTAGTTGAATGTAATTGAAAAAATCCGTCCCTTTTACACTTTGGTGGTGTGTTGCCAAATCGCCCAACTGGAGAAACCGCCCCTGATGGTGGGGGGGTGTGCTGGTTTTGACATGACTTCTCAAGAATATTTAAGTGTAATTTCACCGATTTTCAACCTGCTTTTACAATGTCGGTAGTATATGTAAATAGACAATGTTTTACATTACTCGTTCCTAATGTTACCTGGACAGAGAAATTTACATTTATTTGTCAGCAAAAGTTCTTGACAACTCGTGAAAACCAAAAATATCTTACTCCCACTAGGGCTGGCCGGTATATCAAGTTTGTACGATATATTGATATATTTTTTGTATACGATACGGAATGAAGCAATACCGTTTAAATCGATTATTCAGTAGTTTTATATGAGCACATCTGAAACATAGCGGTGGATGTCACAGAGTGCTGCTGATGGAAAAATGCACAAATACATTTTGTCCTAAACCTGAGACACGCTTAATATTAAAAGATTAGTTCACTTTCAAATAAAATTTTCCTGATAATTTACTCACCCCCATGTAATCCAAGATGTTCATGTCTTTCTTTCTTCATTCGAAAAGAAATATTAAGGTTTTTGATGAAAAAATTCCAGGATTTTTCTCCTTATAGTGGACTTCAATGGTATTCAAATGGTTGAAGGTCAAAATTACAGTTTCATTGCAGCTTCAAAGGGCTTTAGAGGATAAACGAGAAATGGTCATTTTTGAAAAAAATACAACTGTATATGCTTTATAAACTCTGTATGTCCTACACCTTCCGTATTCAACTTACGGAACGAATGCGGCACCAGTTCCATTTTTTCCGTAAGTTGAATAGGGAAGACGTAGGACATACAGCGTAAGCTTTTTGAAGAATACGGAAAGCGGAAGCACGTGCAAGGCGATCATTTGTGTTTATAAAGCATATACAGTTGTTTTTTGTTTTGAAAATGACCGATCGTTTCGCTAGATAAGACCCTTATTCCTCGTCTGGTATCGTTTAAAGCCCTTTGAAGCTGCACTGAAATTGTAATTTTGACCTTCAACCGTTTGGAGACCACTGAAGTCCACTATAAGGAGAATAATCCTGGAATGTTTTCATCAAAACCTTAATTTCTTTTCGACTGAAGAAAGAAAGACAAGAACATCTTGGATGACATGGGGGTGAGTAAATTATCAGGAAAACTTTATTTGAAAGTGGACTAATCCTTTAAGGGCTTTAAAAACAGCCTAACTCATAAGATTAAGATATAGTTAACACGTATAGTTTAAAGCGGCTTTCCCTGTCAGATGCTCTGAGTCTGACAGATACGAGTGTTGACAGAATTTGTGATGTGGTTCTCAGCGCATAACTTATATTTCACAGGTATATTCTCCATCTGTAAATGTCTCAAAATTCACACCAGTAATGTTATTTTTCTTGTGTACGTTTATAAAAGCTACATAAATACCTTAATTAAACTAATGTCTAATCTTGGCTTAGTCTAAGCCCTGTTTGTGAAACCGGGCCGTAGTGTGCCAGACTACATGGTTACATTCATAGGTTTTGTTGTTTTAATGAACTTCTATTGAAAGACAGTTGTTATAGAAAACACTGAATTATTTTGCTGTTACAACAAACATCAGCATTAAATAGACCAACAATTTAAAATAGATAAACTTTAAAATTTAAAATGCAGTTCTAAAATACAGTCATTTAGGATTCTGCATCTACATATCTTTGTTTGAATCAGTGTTTGGATCAGTTGTTGGATTAGCAATTTTTCATACAAGACATCCATTTTTCTTGTAATTTGATTTGGTTGTTGTCTATGAAAAATATAAACAGTTGCTGTTCAGTACCGTCACTATAACAGTTAGATTGTCTCCTACACTAGCTGGTAAATGCCACAGATTATAATGGTACATGATCCCATGTGCAGAATAAGCCTAACCGTGTGCTTCCTTTATTTAGAAGTGTGACATTATCAAGCAGGGAAGGTACAGAACGGGGGATTATGAATACTGAGAAGAACACGTGTAACCGTGCACATCATTTACTTTGGCAAAGGATTAATATAATGTGTTCTCTTTGAAATTCCAGATCACTTCTATGATTGATGAAGATATGTGAGTGAATTTGCCAAACACTGAACAAAGAAATCTACTGCATCCTCCGGTAAGCGCTTTGACTGATGATCCTTCACTGCTCATTTCTGCTAATGATTGTTCACCTAATCACAGATTTGCACACACGTGCCGCTCGCATGGTGTTATCTTCAAAACAACTTTCCCGAATTAACTCCAATGGTTAATTGGTGCTAAAAAAGGGAAAGCATTCACGCTGTCGTGTCAGACGCTCATATTTCTTGAGCGCAGTCAAACGACGAATTTATTTAGTGTTTTTGAGCAGCAACAGAACGTTCTGTATAACATGAGTCATAATTAGCAGCGGGGCCTCTCAAATCACTCGCTGCTTTGTTGTTCCCCCTTACAACGTCAGTGTCAGTTTTTTATGTGATTATTAAAGGCAGGCACAATTACTGAGATGTGAGATTCTTTGGGGGAAAAAAATCTGTTTTAGCACGCAGTCAGAGACATTAGTCTAAACAGCACATGTGGCATAAAGTGTTTCATCCCAAGCCTGTAGTACACATTCACCGCTTTCTGCCTGGTCTTGTGTACTGATGAGATGCAGAACGGCTCGAAGGTGAAAATGTGTGCTTTTTTTGGTAGCATCTACATTATGCTAATGAGTTTGGGATGGGGGTGGAGCCATAAAGACCAGATTGCCAGGAGAAGAGGGAGAGGAGAAGCCTGTAAATTATGGATGCAAACTGCCATTTCTGCCAGGGCAAAGAAAAGAGAGGCGCTAGGAGAAACCACAAGTCATGCATATCAGATTATCCTTTCTTTACCCCCCCCCCCCTCACTTTTACTAAATTTTCTTATCATGCTTCTTGAGCAAACTTGCACACACAATCTGGGCTGTGTATCTCCAGTCACATGAGGGCCAGAGGTGCTGACGAGCTGGAATGCTTGGCCTGGTATTTCCTGATGCTCTCACATACACATGTACACAAACACACACTCACATAAACACACAGGGCAGGCTATATAGTTGTGGATGTGTTCTTGTTTGACTTGGTGACAAAGCGAGTGTCAGAATGATGAAACATAGATTTTGTTTGTTTAGCTTTGTAGAGGATTTTATAAAGCTACCATATGGTTTATCAGCTGATTTTAGGGATTTTTAACATTTTTATTTATTGCATACACTGCCGTTCAAAAGTTTTAGATCAGTAAGATTTGGTTTGGTGGTGTTGTTTTTGAAAGCAGTCTCTTATTCTCACCAAGGCTGCATTTATGTGATCAAAAATACAGTAAAAACAGAAATATTATTACAATTTAATATACTGTTATCTGTTTAACTGTTTTCTGGTTTTACTCCAGAATGTGTCACATGATCCTCGAATCCTAAAATCTTTCTAACATGCTGATTTTTTTCTTGTTATTTCTTATAAGTCAACATTGTGCTGCTTATTATTTTATGGTAACCATGAGATGTTTTTCTGGATTCGTGAAAATTAAGTTATTTATTGAAATACAAGTCTTTACTGTCACTTTTGATCAATTTAATGCATCCTTTCTGAATAAAAAGTATTAATATCTTTCAAAAAAAAAAAAAAAAGGATTACTGACCCCAAACCTTTGAATGGTAGTGTGTATAGATAATTAATGTCTTTTCTGATAAAGGCACTTTATTTACAGAAATATCGCATGGAACTGTACCATCTGCTCTGGCATGTGACAAGCAATTATTTTGTTGAACTATAAGATTATGAATCATTTAGTTTGGTAATTGGACACAATCTTCACCAAAAAAAAATAAAAAATCTGTGTATAAAATAATTCCATGGCTAATTAGTTGCTGCATGCATTATAAAAGCCTTACACTTGGTAAAATCTTTAAGACTTTAAGATAAAAAGATCAAACTCTATAAAATGTTGTTTAAAAATGTCTATTTTCAACCTTTATTCCTGTTATTCAGTGATTCATTCTGTTTTGTTTTGTTCCCACCTTCACAAAACGGGGGAATTTCCGATAGTGGTGTGTTTCAGCGAGATCAGGTCAGAAGTGGGTGGACCTCTGTTAAAGTATATGAGTTTGTGGGGGAATAATGGAGCCATTCTTCAGCTGTATGGAAGCTGCTGTACAGTGGCGTGTGGTGGACCTGCCAAAGGCACTGGGGTCTCCTTAAAATAGCTCCAACCCTCTAATGTCAGAAGCAAAGCTGAGACTGCGCACCGAACACTAGCCATTTGACCAAGAGCATCAAAGAAATCTTTATGGAGTCTTTGAGATTTTTGCTGTAGCCAGGTCGTAACAAGTTAATCATGTTTTGATTCTGATCTAATAGTGAAACGTGGCAGTCTTTTGATGTTTGTGCAGGAATAAATTTCCGTATCATACCACAAACCCACAAATTTGTGTGCATGAAAGGCAGTCGGATCCAGAGAGCTAGCAGGTTGTCTGTCAGGATGTTTGTTTAATAATGATTCAAAAGGTCATTTAGTTGGACTATGTGGTCAGGATTATTTTAGCGATAATCAGAATGATTTCATACTAAGTCATATGTTTGACATGGGTTCATGATTTCAGTGATTAATTTTACTGCTTCTTGCACTGCATAGCTGAGAGCTCAGAGAAAACAGAAGAAGGGCTTTAAACTCAGCAGTCTGCCAATGAATGACATCAGAAAACAAAACTAACATCCCAAATATATCAGATTATTTTTTCTTTCTTCTAGAGACCACATATCTGACATAACTCCAATCAGAGCAATTTATGCTGTTTCTGTAGTGTTTTGATTCTCAAAACTGATGGAATGAATTCATTTAGCAATGATTTCGCACATCCAATGTGCAGTATTTCACCTCTGCATTATCCACTAACCACCCGCAATCTAGTTTTACGAGGCTTTCTTTCTTCTGTAAAATACAAAAGATGATTTATTTTGTCTGTAAATTGAATGAAATCAATTTTGTGCAATTTTGTTTTGACCCAAACTTTCTTTTGTTCCACTGAAGAAAGAATGTTTTAGAGGTTTGGAATGACATGATGGTGAGAAAATGACAGAATTTTCAATTTTGGATCT
The DNA here is from genome assembly GCF_024489055.1 of Chanodichthys erythropterus. Lineage (NCBI taxonomy): Eukaryota > Metazoa > Chordata > Actinopteri > Cypriniformes > Xenocyprididae > Chanodichthys > Chanodichthys erythropterus. Next base: position 19,132,144 of record NC_090225.1, read on the forward strand.
TTTTAAAACCAGATAAATTGACTTGAGAATTAGTCGTACATTAACATTTTAAGTGGAAAATTAAATAAATACTCATTAAGAATAGGATTTTGTTGCATTGTAGATTGCACATTGTTCTTTTTTGCACATTGTTCACTTAAGCTAGTGCTATTTGCCTAGTGGATTTAATGTTGCGCCTGTAGTACCCACACAAAGCATGCCATAAACTCAGTTTTATTTACATTTTCTATTCATTGTGAGCAGTAAATTCATTATATGATGATCAAGAGCATTGGAACAGTCTATATTCCATACTTTTGTCATTTTAAAGAACTGATTAAGGTGTCTGGATTGCAGTGGTGGTGCAATAGTCCCATATAAAGTATGTCAGATTGCAGTAGTCTGTTGTGTCACCTAGAACCATGTACAAAATGGGGAATCCTGGCATGCAAATTGCCTTCATTACAGATTTTTTGGTGTCCTGTGCCATTACCTGATTTGCTTAAGTAGCATAGCCTAGCCTCTGTTTTATCCCTAACCCTTCCAAAGTTGATGTTGTGACAGTTGTATGACCATGTTAATAGTATTATAAGGTCTACTGTACCAACTTCAAACAACAGATGAATTCCCGGTTGGGCCACCAGTGTTACAGGCACCTTGTGTGCTTCACCCTCTGCTCAGGTGAGCATAATCAATGGCCTAATGGTTCATAAATAACACGCTTGATTTCTCTGGCTTAATACTTGGCCATTGCAAGGTCCACGCCTGTGTACTTTTAACCTTGCTTGTGCAGACAGATGAGCACTACAATCGACCATCCAAAGGGGACTGAAGAGAGCTGAGACAAATAACATTAGAGGGCAAAAGCAGATCAGAGGAGGTTGCGTTTTCTGGAGACGGACACACAGTTAACCGCACATTTCGACCGATCTAATTTACGATAAGTCATAAATTGAGAGATGTTGAGGAAGCTGCTTTGAAGCTATAGTTTAGAAAGCTACTCATAATTTAACATAGTTAAGTCACACTTTTTGAAGTAAATAGTTATATTTGAAGCTATTTAAGAGTAATTTCTTTTTAAATGGCACAAAAAAATGACGTCTCAATTAGTGAGACAACTTGAACTGATTTTTCCTTCAGTTTGTTTTTGTCACGCTACACTTGTTGTAAAAAGTAGCTTGATAATGCAAAAACTATTGTTTTGAACACAACAAGGTATTGTCACGCTACTAAAAAAATTTAGTTAGTAGCGTCGAACTGTTATTTTTAACTGACCCTTAGACAGTAAGACATGTAATAGGTCTGTAGTTTACCTGGGCACCTTTACGTTATTTACAGCCCTGTTCCAGTCTAAACTGTAAATATTCATGTCCTTGGAGCAGGCCGAGACATGATCTCATTCGCTTCTGCCAGGGCATCGCGTGTAGGCACAGGCTCCGCAGATGTAAATCGCTGTTTACTTCATTACATCATAGCTGTGTTTCCTCGGGCCCTGGAGGAATGAGGTGAAACATGCCGGTTACTGTGTGCCCTCTGTGCCCTATCGAGCTGGAGAAACCTGCCAGTGAAGCTTATTTCCTCCCTCTATTTGCAGAGGATATTCTGTGGAGATCCTGTTAAATTTCTTGGACAAATTGAACTTGTGTGCACATCTAAATTATAGAACAGTTGCCAATTTAGAAAGCCTTTTCTTGCGTTTATCATATCATTGCACCATTATTTGCCTCTTCAGTGATTTCCGGGTGATTGGATTTCAACACAGACGAAAGATGGCAGATATCATTGAAAGGTTTGTTCAAAACCGCTCTGCACAATAGCGCTCCAAGGTAAAGTGTTAAAAGAGAAGCTCTTGTTTATGAAAGGGGTGTGTAGAGCTTAGTGCAGGTGCAGAAATAGATCATACTTACAGTATAATGTCTTTATTGTCAACTCCTTCCTAGTAACGCGTTTGCTCTGACCAGGTGTGTTGCATTTGATGTTTTTCTCAGTTTGTTTTAGGAATCAGATAAATATTGAAAAGTCTGCTGTAAAAGTAAACGAATCAATAACAAAAATGTGTTTTTCTTTTACACAACTTTCACGTCTTTTAGCTTCACAGTGGAATCCACTATGGTAATTCTGGCATTTATAGGAAAACGGTTGAGATGGATAACGCAATTCATAACGAAATTCTATGCCGATAATGATAACCGATAATCAACAGCTTGTTGTGGCCAGTTCAGATTTTATTTTTTTATTTTATTTTATTTTATTTTTAACTTTCAACTGGAGTGCATTGCATAATTTATAAAATATATTCCTGATTGGATTAGATCATAATTGGAATCAGTAAAGACATCATACAAATTAGATAGTCATGGGTTATTTACTGTTGGTATCAATAATAATTTCATTATATATTGTCCACCTCTAGAACATAAAAACTGAGAAAAACAAACAGACAAAAGAGTTGAGTTTCAGAATCCCAACAGTGTGTATGTGTGTGTGTGTGTGTGTGTGTGTGTGTGTGTGTGTGTGTGTGTGTGTGTGTGTGTGTGTACCTACTTATGTCACTTTTGGGTACATTCACCAGGATACACACCAGTAAACTGGGGACCACCAAAAAAACTTGGGACATTTTGTATGTCCTCATTTGTTTGACCATATAGTGGCATTCAGCATGCTCTAAAATGGTTTCCTGGCTTAAAATCTCATTTGTCCCAAAAATTCACTTTTATGTGATTTGTGTACTTAAAGTGTGTATGCCCCCCCACTAAAGTGTGTATAACACAGCGCCCTCTAGGAGAACTGCACTTCCGGAAAGATACACACTTTTGGGATTCTGACCAATCAGAGCGCAGGAAGATACTACGAGCGCGGGACTGGTGATCTGACCAATCAGAGACCAATACGTCACCAATAAAGATGGCGGAGGCAAAAACTATCATGAATATGAATGAATTGACATATAATCCACATTTAATTTGAGAAATATTCACAATAATTTGTGTTTAAATAAAAATAGACTCATTTGCAGGAGCTCTCATGCTTTATATTGGCATGTATTATTAACTTTTAATCCTCGGAGTTTTGCTCTCGCATCAATGTGTGTGTAAAGATCGCGCTGCCCCGCCCCCGCCTAACGGAGACTATATCCGCGTACTGTAACTACAGTTTATTAATGTACGAACGAGTTTGACGCGGGGATGACAGACATTACGTCATGTGAATATGAAACATACATATTTCCTCCCAAAAGCGGAGGGACAACTGTTTTAATCCGTCAAGTATGATGATTTATACATATGAGTTTATTTAATAAAATACACAAGCAACAAAAAGATTTGAAAACCTTCAAAATCGCTTGCTTTTATGAGTGATTTTATTTGCTTTAAGTGTTTTCTCCTACTTTGCGTTCTGCTGTTCCTCCATTAGTATCAGAGACAAGAGACAAGTACAGTACACAAATAGTAACATAAAAAATAAATAATAAAGATATGTGAAAAAAAAATATTATAATATTATATAGATAGGAGCAGTTACAGCAAACATTCTCTTTATATTTTATATATAATATAATAATTTATATTTATATATGATATTTATAATAATTAATATTATATATAATATAATAATTTTATATTTTATATTATATTATATATAACAGTTTCTCTCACTTTGGTGCATTTCTCCAATCACAACTAAAATTCTTACTTGTTCAACATCCACATTATAGTCTCTTGTTCACATCATAAATGCAGTTTCTCATTCTCCTGAACAAATTGCAAATGCTTTGGTACATTCATGCATTTGATGTACAAGTGTCAGATGTTTCCTACATTATCACTTGCTTATGTCATGTTCATCAAAATATACTAGGTGTCGAATAGTTTTTATTTTCATAAGCCATTAAATGCAAAATGGTTGAACTAGTCATAAACTGTCAAGCATATTTTCTATATATTTCTTTTAGACTTTTTTTGTCCTGAATTATTAAATTTCAGGGATGAATTTTGAATTTCAATAATGAAGGGGAATGTAATTCAAGCAATGTTCAACAGTTCTCTAAAATATCTCAGATGCCATCTCATTTGGGAGGCACAGACAGAGCACAACACAATGTTACACACTCTGAACATGAATGAACAACAAGGACACAAACAGAGTCAACAGACAGAAGAAGGAGTAAGATGTGTGGTGGAAGGGTGCGGAGGAGAACAGAGGAAGAGGAAGAAGAGGCCAAGACTGAGATGTTTCTGATGGAAATAAGAGCCACTGTTGTAGATCATGCTCTCAGTCATGACCTTAAGGCCGAGACGGGTCAAAATAGCCGAATGATGGGAGATGTGTTTGTAGACAGAACAGGTGTGAAATCAGATAATGTTCACTATGTACTGTTCACTACATAAACTGTAGACTGATGTAATGCTATGTTACTGCAGTCTACTTGCATTTTACATTATACAGTAAATATTACGGTGGCTGAGAGAGATCACCGCGCACAACTGAAGAAAACACATGCAAACAGAAAAAATGAACAAAACATCTTGATCAGTTTGACAACACACTTGCTGCAAATATTCACCCAAATACAGAAACTTGCTGCAGACAACACACATACAATGATGATGAAAACTTTCAGGTAATCGACAACACCACTGACAAGTGTTCATTGAACAAGCATGTTCCAGCCAGGTTCGTCACTTGTTTGGGGTACCCTTGAAACATTTCTTTGTTATCAGTTCTCCTCTGTCCAACAGTGAACAGAGCATTATTATAATTCAGGCAGCTATCATAAGTCCGATTGGGATGATCGCAACAGTCAAAGTATTTATTCCAGTTCCATCCAGTTGAGGATCATATTCATCACGCTGGAATGGATGGTTTGGTGAGGATCTGTGCCACTGGCTGTCATTATATCACATGACATTGTAGCTACTGTAATTTTTTGACAGACCACCAGAAAGTATATCTGAATCCTGTCTCATCCAGTCTAGAGAGACGTGTTCATACTGTTGAAATGTACGCCATACAGATAAAGTGCAGTCTTGTGTATTTTCAATCACTGACATCAAAATCGTATCCATATTACTTCTGAAAATACTGTCAGAGTGTCTTTGTGAACAATGATACAAGGACTTGTCATTTTGATGACACTGATATAAGGATTATGAGCTGGTTACAGGCTATTGCATGTAATCCATTGTGTGCTGTTATTTGTATGAACTGTTTTAAGAAATGCACATACTGGTTTACATCTTAAGGATGCATATGAATGAGAATATATAATAGGAGAGCAGTTACAGCAAACATTGTTTTATATTTAGAGAGAGAGAGAGAGCAGTTACAGTGTTTAGTATAAAAAGTGTTTAAAAGAATCATGACTCAAGCTGGGACGTTTACATGTTTGTTTACAGATTTATTTTGTTCATACTTTGATTTTAAAAGGCACTGGATGTGAAACCCCTGCTCCCCTAACACTAACCCTAACCCTAACCCTAGCCCTAGCTGAGAGCTGCAGACAGTGACACTGAGTGACTCGCCGCCCTTCCCCCACCGGCTTCTGATCGCGCGCGCGCCTCCCGCCCATCCCCCACAGCAGCAGCGCAGCAGCTTGAGTGCAGAGTGAGATCAACTCTGAGGAGAGATCACGAGTGCTGCTCAAATGATGGAATAATCTGTCGTGGCTATGCGTTTTAAAGCACTTTTACAAGATCTAGCACCTTTTCCTTCCTTTATATTTAATATAAAATACCATAAATTAAAAAAAAAATTGAAAGAAAATGCTGTTAATAAAGTGCACGTTAAAGTTTATTTTAGAGCCTCGAAATAATCCACACATCTCCCTGATTTTAACTCAAACATTTGATTAAACAGAATTAGTAAAAATTAAGATATGTGTTCCAAAGAGATCGTTTAAAAGTGATCATGTGCTCTGTCCATTAGAAAGACGTACGCCTCCGTTTTTATTTTATTTTTTATTTTTTTATTTAAGTTTGAAGAACCAGTACTGTGAATAAATCAAACAAAGATCTAGGTGTTTGCCAAAATATTTATTAGGTCAAATAAATGTAGTCACAATTTCAACGTGAAATCCAAATACGTAACTACGTCATGCACGCACGTCAGCTGTGGATGTGTTTTCCCGGGAAATGCAATCACATGGCATTGCTTGACGCGAAAAGACGACAACCCCCATCAATGGACGCTGGAGAGGTGAGATCAAGTGTTGTCCCGAAAATGCATGATAACTAAAATACACTGTGAAATATGAAAGTTAGTAAGATGTATGTTTACTTTAGTGGTTAAATTATTTTCTGTTAATGTTTTATTTCTCGATTGTATTTGAGTTTGATTCTCATTTGATTTTTTTTTGCAATAAGGAAAAAAACAGTTTATTGCTTATTTGTAGGCATTGATCAGCAAATATAATTTTGTTATATTTCATATAATATCTCTTTAGATTCTACAATTTAATCAGTGGTAGCCTGTTTTTCTCATTTTTTGTAAAATGTCAACAGTATGTATTGTAATTTGAAATAATTAATTTTCATTTTTTATTATTTGATGTCATTTTTAATTTTATGTAATACATTATTTACACTTTTTTTTTTTTTAGTTGCACACAAAAGTATCCATGTTTTTTTATTTATCTTCACAGAGCTTTTTGCACAATGACAGTACATAGACACTTTATAGTATTTTTTATTCTGTGTGTCAAGCTCCAAAGCAGACAAAATAGTCCATATGAATCTATCAGGTTACTGACTGAAAATCTGTAGCTTTTAAATTAATATGAATATGGATTGACATCAATCATCTGGTCACAATGGTTTTTGGCATCAATGATATTGCTGTTTTTTTTAATCTAAATGCCTGTTTCAGACTGGTCACATGTGCTGTCATTGCATAGAGCTCTGTATTACATTTAAAAATAAACTTTAGTGTTCCACAGAAAAACACAACACAGGTTTGTACAATTTTAGTACAGGATTAGTACAATAATTATGTACATTTTTGGGTGAACAATTCCAGTAAGATCAAAAAGATTTTTAAAATGCTTATTTAATCCATTCACCTTATATTTCTTTTTATTTCTTTTTTTCCAGAAATAATGCTGAAAAGCAAAAGGCGTAAAACACCTCTGCAGGATGCAGAGGATCACATGACCCGTAGAGCTGATAAGCCTGGGCTTCAAGAGCAGTTCATCAGCAAATATAAAGGCAAGTATTTATGACTAACCAGATACACGAATGGTTTGGTCTTGATGTCATTAATGCAGAATAACCTGCTTTACAAATAAAGTCTTGTAGTTTAAAGGGTTAGTTCACTCAAAATTGAAGTTTCTGTCATTAATTACTCACCCTCATGTTGTTCCACACCTGTAAGACCTTCATTCATCTTCAGAACACAAATTAAGATATTTTTGATAAAATCTGATGGCTCGGTGAGACCTCTAAAGCTACTAAAGACATATTTAAAACAGTCATGTGACTACAGTGGTTCAACCTTAATGTTATGAAGTGATGAGAATATTTTTTTGTGCACAGAAAAACAAAATAACCACTTTATTCAATAATATCTAGTGATGGGTGATTTTGGGCACACAAAAAGTATTGAACTGCTGTAGTCACATGATCTGTTTTAAATATGTCTTTAGTAGCTTTCTGAACACTGAAAAAGGAAATGATTTTGCTCTCAATGCAGGCCTCACTGAGCCATTGAATTTGATCAAAAATATCTTAATTTGTGTTCTGAAGATGAATGAAGGTCTTACGGGTGTGAAACGACATGAGGGAGAATAATAAATGACAGAATTTCATTTTTGGGTGAACTGAACTTTTAGGTGGTTATTGGTTTGTATGTAAACCAGGACAATGGATCATTTTTATAATAGGGTTAGTTCAAATAATGTCATTTATTACTCACCCTCATGCCGTTCCATACCCGTTAGACCTTCAATAAGGTGATTATTTTTTTTGCAGCTATCAGTATATCGTTGTGCATGATCATGTACATGATCAATGTTTTTTTTAATTTTTTTTTTTATTATTGGGTTTTGGTTAAATTCCTGAAGTAAGGGCTGCTTTTTCACTTTTTTTTTTCTAAGACACAATATACATCAGTAATACCCTCTTGTGATTTAAAAAAAAAAAAAAAAAAAGCTTTTACTTTAAAGGCAGTTGCTAACAAGTGTCTAAATGGGAGACAGAGGTTTGTCTGGGACATTAAAAATCATCACCTGAACAGATAAAGTCATCTACTCACTAGTCACTTTCACAGCCTTGTTGTGTTTAGAGGTAGATTTAGGGATGTACACTGTACACAACCATTCAAACATACATTATAAGAATGCAAAACATTATACTTATTACACAGGGAGATGGATTTTTAAAGTTTTACAGTTCCTGGAGGCACATTTATCAACAACAAAAAAACTCTTTATCTAAAGCCAAAAACCATCCATAAACATCCATACACCACAAAGACAAACTATCCAGAAGCGATGCATGTTAAACACAGAATTTTCTTTTAAAAATAATATAACAAAAACATGTTCTAGATGATTTCTTGAAGCTTAATCATGAGGACGATGAAGTTTTGCAACTGTGGTGTATTAATAGGCAAACTTAAGCTTAGTTTCTGCAGCAATACAAAAGCCAGTTAAAACAACATATAGGGTTTTAGTTGAGGGAACCAGGGGTGTGTGAACTACCGGATCACCTGCAAAAATACGTCATCGCTGCAGCACTCTATTCTAAACTATATAAAGCCAAGATAATATTGCTTATGTATGAAAGAGTATAAAAATTTTAACTATATAATTTTAAGACTTTAAAGTATAATTTAAATAAAAAAAAGCACAGCATACTTAGAAATTTGCCTGGCTATTGACTATTTTCATTCAGTAATTTCCCTTTTACATATAATGTACATCATATGGCAGAGAACTTTAAGTAATGATCAAAATGATAGTTGACTTTTAATAAACTGCTGAATCTAATGCATTTCTCCTCTTCAGGGCGTGGAGTTTTCACCACTAGAGCTTTTTTCAGAGGTGATTTTGCTCTTGAATACAGAGGTGAACTTCTGAGTTCAGAAGAGAGTCTTGACCGAGCTGAACACTACACTGAGGCCGAGAACGCGTTCCTGTTTGATTTTCAGTGGCTTGGCAGAAATTGGTGGTGAGTACAGACCTGTTGGATTGATGTAGTAGAGGCACTATATTGTATCGCAAACCTGCAAGATTTAATTCTAGCGGGTTTGCTGTCTCGTGTTTTTTAATTGACTTGTTTTAAATGACCATCACATGCAACTTGAAAAAAGAAATGCCTCTATCGTGGTCAGTAGACGAGGTGGCAGCACAACTGTAATGATCAGACTATAATCCCAATCACTTTGAAGCGGTACTAACTGCAGTGGAAGAACAAACCGAGCCGAGTTGAGTCGTACCGCACAGTGAGAAAGTGCCATAAAAGAGCAATGGCACCAGGGTTCGTTTTTAATCTAAACAAACATACCAAGTGTGAACACACCCTTAATACTTAAAATCAACCATGAACTGACTTGAAGGGTGCTGAGTGCAATTTCTTTGAGTCATCAATATTCTTTTTTAACCGTATTCCCAAAAGAGAACAAAATGGTGAATGTTAGATGCATTTGTCTGCTGAGAGGATGTTGCCATACACTGTCCGATAGATCTGTGGTTCTCAGACCCTCCTCTCTGCAGATTCTGTTTGTCTCCTTAACCTGACACACTCGGTTGAGTTCATAGAGCTGTGTCCTGATGATCAGCTGATGGTCTGAATCGGGTAGATTAAAAACGAGACATACAACTTATGCAGAGCGGTGGGTTTCCACTTAAAAATAACTCTACATGTCTAGCATATATAAGATTACAAGTATTGAGTAATAATTTTATGTCTTTATAGCATAGATGCATCTAAAGAAGACGGTTCCTTGGGAAGACTTGTAAATGACGAACACAGAAATCCTACTTGCAAAATGAGAACCCTTGAAGTGAGCAGGAAACCTCACCTGTGTCTCTTTGCTGTGCGAGACATTCTACCAGGGGAAGAAATCACTTTCAATCACGAATACTCAGATTGGCCATGGCGAGTCAAGGTACTATCAAGAAAATGATAGAAAGATTGATCAGTAATTCAGGATAATCTTTTACTATCTGATTAGTTACCATGTGATTGTGGTCTCATATTTCTCAAGCCTTTGAATCAAGCATCAACTGAATCCTCTGATAAAAAGCCATCCATCAGTTTGGGTCCGCAGAGATCGGTAAGTCCACTTTAAAACATCTGTATCATTATTCTATATTATTGACTCTTTTGTGAGTAGTGTGTCTGGGTGTTAACAGAAGGAAAGGAGTGATAGATAAAGTTACTGTAGGACAGCTAGAGTAATTACTAGTTTTTCTGTTCTATACAAACATTTCTGATTTTTATATTCACTGGTTCCTTTTCTGGCATCCAGCCTCATTGTGCTGCTCCTGTTTCTTCACCTGGATTGGACGAGGTGAACAGCAGTGGTCCACATAAGCAGTCAGGCAAAGCAAGAACATCAAGAAAAACGGTAACTATCTCATAATGCAGCAACTATTAGATGATTTCTGGGAAAAACTGTTGATATTTGAAATCGACACCCAAACAACCACACCCCTCCCTTCATTGCTCAGCCCCCAAAATACTGAACACCCTATTCAACACAGGCAACTACTAACAGCTGATGCACAGGTGTTCAACTAGAAAAGATCTTTATCGCTGGCAGACCATGGGATGCATTAGAAGGTTTGTTTTTAGTTGATTGTAGGTGCGTGTCCACTTCATCCAGCACACTTTGTGTAAACGCTCCAAATGGTACAAAATAATATTCTGTCAGAATTGTAAAAAGTTAAATTGGTTCCTTCCCGGTCTGGAAGGAACCACTGCGGAGAAGCACAGTATCTGTGTGACTCGTCATAGACATAAACAGAGAGAAGTAGCTCCAGCTACAATGTTCTTTAGACACATGCAGTTCTGTTTATTAACCGCTCAAGCACCAAAAGTTATGGAATGTAAATGTAGCGCCTTACTACCCACCTCTGCTAGTTACCTAGTTATTGTCACAATTTTATTTTCAATATTGTTAATGTACATTTTATGTTTGTTTAAAAGGTTAGTTCAAATAATGTCATTAATTACTCACCCTCATGCCGTTCCACACCTGTAAGACCTTCATTCATCTTCAGAACACAAATTAAGATATTTTTAATTAAATCTGATGGCTCAGTGAGGCCTCTATTCAAAGCAATGACATTTCCTCTCTCAAGAACCATAAAGGTACTAAAAACAAATTTAAATCAGTTCATGTGAGTACAGTGATTCAACCCTAATATTATAAAGTGACGAGAATATTTTTGTGCACCAAAAAAACAAAATAACGACTTTTCAACAATATAGTGATGGGCCGATTTCAAAACACTGCTTTGGAGCTTTATGAATGGGTTGTTTGCACATGACGTCACAGCAGCAGCGCGAATGAGTCTGGAGGGCAGGGAGTGATGTTTCTATATAGGAATCCTATCAAAAACTCAAAAGGTTTTGCATTGTTTATAGTTGCTCAAATCGTTAAAATCGAGAACCCAGAAGGTGTTTATATCGTTTACATAACTTATACCGTTTTTTATAACTTTTCATTTTTTAACGTTAAAAGTTGTCGCCTTTTTATAGCGTTTTGCATCTGCTGATACTGAAATTAATATGGATACTTACCTTTTGTTTTTGACTCGGTTAAATATTAACATTCTTCATGCTATCGTTTGCAGGGAGGAGAAGATATTTTATCCTATTTAATTATAATTGGGTGTTTTCCTTCAGTTTAGTAGAATTGTTTACAATGTTGATCTGGTTACCACGAGAATAGTGTCACGCGCTGCTGCTTTCAGCCGTCGTATGGTAGAAAATGTCCAAATAAAATAAATATTTAACAAGCTGACAGAAGATGATGCATTTCTTTGTTGGAAGCGTGTAAATGTAACTAGTTTTAATGTTATTTTTGTAAATATTCACTTTCCCCATAAGGAGAATCGGAGGGTCACGATCAGGGGACGGACACCGACACGCTGTATTTTTGTATTTATTTCAACAAATGACCAAAATCAAACCCATAGAAGCTTGTGAACAGTTTTGAAGTGGCTGTGTGCAAGTTACAATCATTCACAAGCGAGTGATCATACTCGTAAAACATAATGTTAATTAATTATTGCACAAAAACCAAATACAAAACTCAAAAGTATGTTTGTTTTTTTGTTTTTTTTTAAGTGAAAGGCAGTGGGTTTATTTAGTGACATTATTACATTTGCTAAAAGTCGTCTTTCCTCACCTTCTCAACCAAGGCGAAAATTGTATTACCGTCCATTTTTTTTCCCCGAACGATACTGTGAGTTCCTATTACAATTCTCGATTCAGCATAAATGACCAACAATGGCGACATTTTTCACAATCAAAAATTAAAATACTGCACTTGACTTCACTAGCAGAAAGGCAGCGCGATATAAACAAACCAGACTAGAACTGAACGCGGCGTGACGGCAGCTTCACATTCTCTATATCTGCCTCCTCGATGGCAATCAAGTCTTTCAATTCAGTGGAAAAGTCTCTCCTCTTCATAACACAAGGATCGCCAACATATGTTGTGATTTTCTGTTTAAACCTTTCTAAACCAGCACAGAAAGGACTTTTCTCCATCTTTTCCATTCTAATTTTCACTGCTTGCCCTCCACCGGAATTTTGCGCTTCACCAGAACCACGTGATTGCAAACAACCTATTGAATCAGTGACTCGGAGCGCCAAAGTCATATGATTTCAACAGTTTATCCGTTTGATAGGAGAGCCGAGTCACTGATTTGATTTGTGAAGCTCCGAAGCAGTGTTTTGAAATCGGCCCATCACTATATTGTCGAAGTCGTTATTTTGTTTGTTTGGCGCACAAAAAGTATTCTCGTTGCTTTATAATATTAAAGTAGAACTACTGAACTCACATGAACTGATATAAATATGTTTTTTAGTACATTAATGGATCTTGAAAGAGGAAATGTTATTGCTTTGAATAGAGGCCTCACTGAGCCATCGGATTTAATCTAAAATATCTTAATTTGTGTTCTGAAGATGAACAAAGGTCTTACGGGTGTGGAACGACATGAGGGTGAGTAATTATTGACAATATTTTCATTTTTGGGTGAACTAACCCTTTATGCTAAATACTTCTTTATATATCCACAGAAGCGGTTTCAATCAAGACTGGCAAAATTAAGAAAACATCATGAAGATTGCTATGAACGTTTTAACAGGGCAGAAATTGAAAATGAATGCAATACGATTGCTAAACAGCTATCACAAAAAGATTGTTTGGTGAGTAATATGTCAACATCATCACAATACTCTGTGATCAACACCTCAGTCCATTAACAGCTAATTATTTTAATATTAATTAATAGTTTCCTTAGTTCTTTTGCTTGTAGACCTTGTTTTTATTCAAATTATATTTTCAAACTGTTACAGTCATCCTTAGTCACGTCCACAACTGATGCATCCTCTTCATCACCACCCTGTGCTGTGTCCACCTCTGTGATGACCTCATCACCGTCACCGTATTACCGGTTACCAGAGGGGACACTGCAGTTGGCAAAAATGAGTAAAGTCCTAATGGCCATGGAGAAAGGAACACTGTCTGACTTCAAAGGAAAGAAACTTGACAACATTGAAATTGACCCAAATGGTATGAGTATACTTGAATGGTCTGTGTGTGTCTGTGCTGTATATATTTGCAAAAACTGTACATTATCATATGTTACAGATGCTAAGTATAATCAATAAACTGTTGATTTTTTTTATCAATTGTTTAGAGCAACTTGAGGCTCAAGGTGATTCCATGTCAAGTGATGAGGAGGATTACAGTGACGTATCTCAGACAACAGCACCAGCAGAGACTGATCCACCTGTTCAATCTGATCAATCTGTTTCACAAGAGGATCAAGGTAAGAAAAATCTCTAAACTACACACACAATAATCATCAAATAACCATAAATTAGCTCCAAGCAGCAATAGCCATCCAAAGGCTTTTCAAAATTCAGAAAAATCTACACATTAGGACATATGTATGATTTGGTCATACTCACTGATTTAGTTGTTATGAGAATTACATTTTTAATTATTCCATAGGTTCTTCAAATGCTCCAAAAAAGAAATGGGAGGACAATGAGGTAAAAGCAGTAGAGAGACACATGATGGAGTTCATCAAGACATGCAAATTTCCTGGTAAGCAAGACTGTGAAAGATGCATTCACGCAGAGCCAGAAGCTTTGAAGCAGCGAACATGGACTGGTGTGAAAAATTATGTGCGGAACAGGATCACGACTCTTAAAAGAAAGGGTGGTTTGTGAGGAGGCACAAACACAAAAACACTTCAGTGCCTTTTATAACTTCTTTACTGTAAAAAAAAAAAAAAAAAAAATAAATTTATATATATATATATATATATATATATATATATATATAAATATATATAAAAAATATAATAATACTGTAAAAATATAATATGATGTGGAAAGTGTTAAAAGTATTATTTTTGTGAAGAGAGTGGCTCAACTAGTGACCAGCTCATTGAAAATGCTGTACATTAAAGTTGTTAGCAGAAGACTGTACTGCGATGTTGCATAAACTAATCAAAAATACTTTTCTTTAATCTGTACCATTTATCCCAAGTAAAATAATCCCATATTAGCTCTTATAAATATATTTTACATCAAGAAAGACAGAGTATAAGAACGCTAATGAAGAAAGAATAGTTCATTTTCAATTAGGGCTGGGCGATATATCGTATGTGATTGTCACGCGCATTTTCGTCAGTAAAGCCGGTTCCCTGATTACCACTAAATCGCCATCACCTGCTTTCAAATGGAGCGGCATTTAATAGGCAGAGCCGTAGATCACTGACAAGCCACGCAATATCGCGTTCATTATTGCAGATGAATCGCCTTCGATAATGAAGGCGATATTGCGTAGCTTGTCAGTGATCTACGGCTCTGTCTATTAAATGGCGCTCCATTTGAAAGCAGGTGATGGCGATTTAGTGGTAATCAGGGAACCGGCTTTACTGACGAAATGCACGTGACAATCGCATACGATATATCGCCCAGCCCTATTTTCAATGTTCCGTTTTCATTGTTGAGGTAAAGGGGATAAGGGGGAGGAGCGAATGTAAAGGTGAAAAGAGGGAGGAGCGAATGAAAAGGTGAAAAGAGGGAGGAGCGAATGTAAAGGGGATGAAAAGAGGGAGGAGTGAATGTAAAGGGGATGAAAAGAGGGAGGAGTGAATGTAAAGGTTGTGAAAAGAGGGAGGAGCGAATGTAAAGGTTGTGAAAAGAGGGAGGAGCGAATGTAAAGGGGATGAAAAGAGGGAGGAGTGAATGTAAAGGGGATGAAAAGAGGGAGGAGTGAATGTAAAGGTTGTGAAAAGAGGGAGGAGCGAATGTAAAGGTTGTGAAAAGAGGGAGGAGCGAATGTAAAGGGGATGAAAAGAGGGAGGAGTGAATGTAAAGGGGATGAAAAGAGGGAGGAGCGAATGTAAAGGTTGTGAAAAGAGGGAGGAGCGAATGTAAAGGGGATGAAAAGAGGGAGGAGTGAATGTAAAGGTTGTGAAAAGAGGGAGGAGCGAATGTAAAGGTTGTGGAAAAGAGGGAGGAGCGAATGTAAAGGGGATGAAAAGAGGGAGGAGCGAATGTAAAGGTTGTGAAAAGAGGGAGGAGCGAATGTAAAGGTTGTGAAAAGAGGGAGGAGCGAATGTAAAGGTTGTGAAAAGAGGGAGGAGCGAATGTAAAGGGGATGAAAAGAGGGAGGAGTGAATGTAAAGGTTGTGAAAAGAGGGAGGAGCGAATGTAAAGGGGATGAAAAGAGGGAGGAGTGAATGTAAAGGTTGTGAAAAGAGGGAGGAGCGAATGTAAAGGGGATGAAAAGAGGGAGTGAATGTAAAGGGGATGAAAAGAGCGAGTGAATGTAAAGGGAAGGAGGAGGGTGAAGGTAAAGGAGGAAGTTAGAGAGAATTTAAAGACTGATGAATGGAGGAAGTACGGAAGCCTCCAAGTTAGTGCTAGTTTTGCATTTGCATCGTTGTCCTTTGTAAATTGTTTTTTTCTAATCTTTTTGAATTTCTGTTATTCTCCACAATGTGTTGATATTGTTAATATTAAAGACTCATTTAATCAGTTTGTCTCACTAGAGTCCCCAAAGGGTCATTTTATCGGAGTGTGTGTATCACTAGAGTCCCCAAAGAGTCATTTTATCGGATTTTGTGTATCACTAGAGTCCCCAAAGAGTCATTTTATCGGATTTTGTGTATCACTAGAGTCCTCAAAGAGTCATTTTATCGGATTGTGTGTATCACTAGAGTCCCCAAAGAGTCATTTTATCGGATTGTGTGTATCACTAGAGTCCTCAAAGAGTCATTTTATCGGATTGTGTGTATCACTAGAGTCCCCAAAGAGTCATTTTATCGGAGTGTGTGTATGACTAGAGTCCTCAAAGAGTCATTTTATCGGATTGTGTGTATCACTAGAGTCCCCAAAGAGTCATTTTATCGGAGTGTGTGTATGACTAGAGTCCTCAAAGAGTCATTTTATCGGAGTGTGTGTATGACTAGAGTCCCCAAAGAGTCATTTTATCGGAGTGTGTGTATGACTAGAGTCCTCAAAGAGTCATTTTATCGGATTGTGTGTATCACTAGAGTCCCCAAAGAGTCATTTTATCGGAGTGTGTGTATGACTAGAGTCCCCAAAGAGTCATTTTATCGGAGTGTGTGTATCACTAGAGTCCCTAAAGAGTCATTTTATCGTAGTGTGTGTATGACTAGAGTCCCCAAAGAGTCATTTTATCGGAGTGTGTGTATCACTAGAGTCCCCAAAGAGTCATTTTATCGGAGTGTGTGTATGACTAGAGTCCCCAAAGAGTCATTTTATCGTAGTGTGTGTATGACTAGAGTCCCCAAAGAGTCATTTTATCGGAGTGTGTGTATGACTAGAGTCCCCAAAGAGTCATTTTATCGGAGTGTGTGTATCACTATTTTTATTCATATAGTTTTTTGACTATTATTACATTTTGCAGAAAACATGCCTAATGTCTTAAGGCCCCAGTGAGTAGCCAGAGATGACTCTGGTGAGGAAAACATCTTAAGATGTTTTTGGGGTAATGATTATTTGCAGTCAATACTAAATAAACTAGAGGGATGCAGGCAGTGGTCAGGGAAGTGTTCTCTGCCTTGAAGTCAAGACAACTTTATTTCTAAAGTGTGTTATACTATACAGTTAACTTCAAAACACCTTAAAATAACTGTTGCAAATTGTAACAATTGACATGACTTATATTTGAGTTGTAAAACAGTTCTGCAGAAGACAATAATGTCATTATTCAGCTTAATTCAGTTCATCTTTTGTTCTCTGATAGTCAATACAGTCGAATCAATAATATTTCTGAATGTTAATTGTCATTTCCCAACTGAGCAATCCAAAGGCATTCGATCTCAAGCTGCAAATCAAATGAAAATGTATGCTACCCATTTTCAGTGATCTTGAAGAAGTTAAAAAGCCCAGTTTAGTCTCTCACACTAGTTTCTCTGCTCTAGCTTGATTCCAGTACCCAGTATTGAAACTTTGAATTGTAATATTACACTTCTGTGTCTTCTTAGGATAAATAACTTACAAAATTACAAGTTACAACAAAGTCCTGAAAGTGTACCTTAACCAGAGTCTGTGTATCTCCACAGTCCTCAAAGGATGACT
Source organism: Chanodichthys erythropterus (assembly GCF_024489055.1). NCBI lineage: Eukaryota > Metazoa > Chordata > Actinopteri > Cypriniformes > Xenocyprididae > Chanodichthys > Chanodichthys erythropterus. The sequence goes on from NC_090225.1 coordinate 19,149,927, forward strand.
AGATCAGAGTTTGTGTATGTCCCCAAATTGGACATATAAAATACTGTCCCCAATGTGAAGGTAAAGTGTCAGGTCTTTAAGGAAGTGTTTTATTGATAAAATCAAGTGATATCTGTAATAAGGGCTTCTCCAGAAGCGCAGTGATGTCTTTCTTTAGTCTCTAGACCCTTCAGAAAGGGTAGTCCCTAAAGGTAGGGTATCCAGTCATACGTCCTCACATTGTAGTTAAGTAGGTATGTGTGTGTGTGTGTGTGTGTGTGTGTGTGTGTGTGTGTGTGTGTATTTGAAGTACACACTACATTTAAAAGCCTCTCATTAGGAGCACAGGAAGCTTGTCAGTGTGCCAGTTAAGTGTTGGTGTGAGTAGGACCAGTGCGGCCTCTTGTACTCACTCGATTACGCACCTAATCAAATCACCTGCTTGTTTATACGCTCAGTACTCCTGCATCAGAAAAGCAGCTACGCTTCAATCATACTGCCCGTTTTTCTCAGAGGACCTCCAAACAATATCCATAACAAGCCCAGCGGTCTGTGCTTTCCTCCCAAAGGCAGGCTGCTGGATTTGAATTTCTCTTTCTTGGTGGACTCTAAATCCACACGCACTGTAACATGTTCAAACTGTTTTCCGCGTGCTTTAGGAATCCTCTCATGTTCTGAAGCAGCGATTGATTTGTTTAGAGCCGGTGGCATCATAATCACCCCACAAGTGGAGGGAGCTGACTTACATTTTCCGCTCTGTTATACTTGCGTTATTGGAGTGTGGCTTTCCTGAATGCGCTGGCTGAGAGTTTGTGGATATTGCATTACAACAATATTGTCTCTGTATGCGCTTAGTTGTTCACCGAGAGACAGACTACAAATGGCCGGGTTGCTGCTTGTTTAAATGCTCCCAAGCATGGCTAATGCCTGGATTATCTCCTAGAGAAATGATTTAGTGAAAATAATGGCTTTACAATGGCCCCACTGCAGCAGATATACACACCAACCCAATAACCAGTCCTTTGAGAGACTGTATTGATTGTGGCAGTAATGTTGCCCTATTCCGCTAGAATAAAGATACGAATACAAGAATATAAAGCTGATTTTTTTTTTTTATTTATTCCGAAGCCGTCTTGTGCTGAGCCCACCTGATGCTGAAAAGAAATGGCAAACATGGAAACGTGGGTTTGGAAAACATGCTTTTTTCGTTTCCTGTGAGAAGTGCAGAGATCATCAGAAATATTGGCATAACTTCACCCAGCTCATTGTCTCCGGTCGGAGCCCCTCCACCCCCCGCTCCATGTTTACGCCGAGACTCTCTGCCTGCCTTAGGATCAGATATGACATCATTTAGCCACAGCTGCGGGCCGCACACGAGGCGTGGAGAGGGAACAATTGACCAGGGGGGACGCAGGAAGAGCCGACTGACCTGATTGCTCAGCTGGCCGAGCAACTGGGAAGGAAGGCCCAAGGCGGAGTCGTGGATGTGAGGAGGGGTGATGGTGGTGGACAGTGCCCTAGTCACCCTCCCCTCCCCCTGGATGCGTCCGCATCCTCGTTCGCATTCGCCCTGCCCTCTGCTGTTCTCCTGCCTGCCTGTCTGTCTGAGCCAAAGCAGATTTGTACATGAAAAATGATCTACAATCTCTGTGGCTGTATCAGCTTCCAGATATAGACGTTCCTGATAGGCCAAATCCCCTTTAAAGAGGGCTTTATCCCGCTCACTGAAAAGCCATGGAGAACAGTACATTCTTTTATCTCTGTACCTCAGTATGTTCTAAATATGCACCACGTTTTGAGCTGCGACACCAATCTGTCCTGATCGGCTTGTGTTCGGTTAACATGGTAGTGCTTAGCGGGAAAGGTTATTGTATAAATGTTAGCGCAATCTACATTGCATTGATCGTTTTTAATTATTAGATGCACAGCTGCTGCCTGAATATGAATCAGATGGACGTTTCATCTATGTATAGATAGACAGCTGGAAAGGGCACAATGCATATGACCTACCACATGTTCATTTCCATATAGAAAGAAAGAAGACCCCAGTTTACAATAACTTTGATGTGAGAGAAACTTCTCTGGAGAATATAGAGGCTGTTATTTTATAACTACATTTTGATATTATTAGTGTTATTCTTATTAATATTAAAATACAATGAATTAATAATAATAAAAATAATAATATTTTTTCATAATTTTGGCTTCTAAGATTAAATCTTCCCAAGAAGAACTATCCCTTTAAAGACCCCCAGGGATGTGTATACTAGGAAAGTTGTATTCCAACCAGTGTAAACCTACATTTTATTTGTGGACAGAGAACAAAAGCCTGAAAATAGATTACAAACCAGAGCGCATAAATACAGCACAGGGCAATCGGGTGTATTTGTACTTGTATGTTTGCGTCTGGGTAAGAGATTGCGATAGCCCTTTCCTCCTTAAGAGATATGTTTTCAGTGCAAGGAGCCGATTCCCGAGAGGCGAGTGATCCTTTTTAATGACAGGGATTCATCTGTTAGCGTCCCTCAGGCCCCACGCAGCACTGTGCGGCGCGGCTCCCAGCAGCCCACAGAAAATGGGCGGCAGCCTCAGGAGAGCGCACCTCCTCAGCCCCTCAAGATGCCATGTGGGAGTTTAATTACTCCTGCGGCCACAAACCGCAGCTTACGTGCTCTCATTACTACAAATGCCTTCATTCTCTGCTGTTTTTAATCATTTTTAGGCAAAAATATCACACCCGGAGATGCCTGTGCCAAAGTGAAAAAATAGAACAAGAGCAGAAAGCAAGAGATTGCTCTTGTGAGGGGGGGTTGGGTAGGTTGTGTGTGTGTGTGTGTGTGTGTGTGTGTGTGTGTGTGTGTGTGTGTGTGAATAGGGGGTTGAAGTGAGGGTGCTAGCCTTCAGGGAGGAGATGGGGCTTAGAGACAGGACTTTGGATTACTAACTCAACAAAAAGGACTAAACATCTATTCAGTCAGGTCCTTCTGGTCTTTAAGGCCTACTCCTGCTGCTTTAATGAACTTATTTGGACGCAGTGTAGTTCATCCACCACTGCTTAGAAGAATCAGGCTATAATTTGTCTCCTCATATTTGCTTAAGACTTTAAAGTGTCACCACTTGGAGTAGCCTGCTATTTAAAGTGTCATCTGTGTTATCCAGGATAATTTGAGATGTTCCAAGAGGATCTTGTGCTTTAAGTGAACTGCAGATTTCCAGCTTCCATTGCTCAATTGTTATGTTCCAATTTGCTAATTTAATTTGAGTATTTTGGTATTCAATATTTGAATATTGAAATAAATTGGCAAATAAAGCAGAATTTACATGTTTGCTAGCAAATGGCAACAGATGTCTTAGTTCTTAGCAAATGTGACCCTGGACCACAAAACCAGTCATAAGTCGCACGGGTATATTTGTAGCAATATATTTGGGTCAAATTTATCGATTTTTCTTTTATGCCAAAAATAATTAGGATATTAAGTAAAGATCATGTTCCATGAAGATATTTTGTAAATTTTCTACTGTAAATATATCAAAAAAATACTTTTGTGAGTGGATATGCATTGCTAAGGACTTCAACTTTAATTTAGATTTTCAAATAGTTGTATCTCGGCCAAATATTGTCCTATCCTAACAAACCATACATCAATGGAAAGTTGAAGAAAATTGTCAAAAAAATTTACCCTTATGACTGGTTTTGTAATCCAGGGTCATTATTCAGTCACATGTACACACAATTTTTTGAGGTTTTCTGGGAATTTATGCAGTGTATGTGTTTCCATCTTAGCTTATGTACATGTTTTCCAACTAAAAACTTCAAACACAAAATGTTTTTTATAGAAAAGAACTGCTTTTGTCCATACAATGAAAGTCAAAAAAACAATACAACTTCTGTGTTCATCCAGTCTTTTTGGTTATGTTTGAAAATCTGCATAAAAATACAAAATGGATGGAATCTGGCTAATGTCATACACTTGATTATTAGCAACCTAGAAATAGTGCGTAATCTGATATATTTGTATTGATGTTATGTCAAAATAAAATACAATTAGATTTTCATTGGATTTCCATTAAAATTAGATTTTATTTTTTTTGGTGTGTGTTCTCAGGCCACACTTTATATCCCATTAACAATTATCAGTCCACATGCACCCTTCCTTCCCATACTGTTTGAGCTGTTAAATGTGCCAAGACTGTGCACTAATGTTTGTAAGTTAAATGTACTCCCTGTGAGGTAATGAGTGACAACCCAATACGTGCTGCATTCTCCTTTTAATTAGCGTTAGTCCACTAGCTGTTGTGTAATGAGGTCATGTCAATATTGAGCCTTATACTTCCCTCTGCTGTTAGGAGCTTCCAGAGAACAGATACACTGCCCTCTTCGCTGGTTGGGTTATGGCAGACTGGCCAATGATCTTATTTTTATGTACTTAATCATTTCTCACTGCCAATCTTTTAAAATCTTTCTGAAAGAGTCTGTGTCATCTGTTCTACATGAACAACTACCCTTCTGATGGTTACACTTGCAATTGGATCTGTCTGAAAGAGTCTCTTCCTTCCCTCTTCTCTGTCTCTTGCTTTCTCAGCCTGGTTGTCTCTCTGAGAGTGCGAGACATATTACTGGCTCTAACCCGGCTCTCAGGGGCCTGCTCTGGGTGGCTGCCGTCTGCATCAGGGGGAATTTCTGCAGACATTGTGCAGGCTCTCAGATCATTACCAGCCTCCTTCATTGAGCCTTTGTTCCCCCCTTCGCCTGCTCAGGCGGTGAGCTGACACGCGGCGTTCTGTCGACGTGAAGACCAACCACCAAACAACGCGTCTCCTGACGTAGCGCCATGCAGAGGACAAGCTGACTGTCACTCCTCCGCTTGTCTGTCCCTCCTCCCCCCACTGTGTCATCTTAAATCTGTTCATCTGTTAACAAAGCATCAGACAGCTTATTATGAAGGTGTGAAAAGCAGAGAAAATCACTCCACATTCCTGCATTGAGACACTGTGTAAAAAGCCAGTTTCAGTGAAAGCATATAAATAATAGCGCAAATCTTTTGTGTTCCATTTTTGCATGTATTACACTGGGGAGAAATTTTTTTTATATATATATATATATACTCTTTTATATTTATATATTTTTAATATAATTATTTTTACTTATAAATATAATATGAAATGTAATATGTAAATTTTGAAACAGAAATATACATATGAATTCATATCAATTGAAAAATAAATGGATAATTATATATATATATATATATATATATATATATATATATATATATATATATATATATATATATATATATATATATATATATATATATATATATATATATGAAGAGTTCAGATGCAAAAGCCTCTGTGCCATCTGAAATTTTCTTCTAAAATGAGCATTTTTATCAAGCTCGCATGTTTATGTTCAGTTAATTCACATTAATGGCAATGAAAATGAACTATTAATTGAAATTACTGAATCTAAACATACGAGCTTGATAAAAATGCTCATTTTAGAAGGAAATTTCAGATGGCACTTAGAGGCTTTTGCATCTGAACTCTTCATATTTATATATAATTATTTTTACTTATAATATTCAATGTAATACTATAAATAGAAAATATAATATAAATATGAATGAATATAAATAGAAAAATTACAGTATTTTACATTAGATTTACATTTTACAAAAAATGTAACTGATAAGATGTTTTGTAGTAAAATGAAACTTTATAGCAAAGCGCTTGCATGTGTCTTTCCTGGGATGCGCACCCTAGCCAGTTGTCTTCTGCATCTTAACTGAACGGCAACACGGGAGCTTAAGTTTCAACCTGTGCCACGGCCTTGCGTGCTGGGCCCCTGCCAGGGTTCAGAGGTCACACTTGTGAGGCATGTGTGTGGAAGGGGGGGACTCAGTTTGGGGGCCCCAGCCTCACACAATATGTCCGTCAGCAAATCTCTTTGTTTTCTCCCCTCTTAACTGCTCAAGTCCCCACTCTGTGTCCAAGGAAATGTTGCCAAGGGAGATGAGCCCGGGTAACGGTACGAGAACCTAGGGTTATGTGCGGATGCTCTGTTTGCCTTGATAAATGCGTGGTGTCCAAGGCATGCCTGATTATTTTGCTCCTGCTTCTTTTTTTTTTTTTTTTTTCTTTCTTCAGGTCCTTTTTGCCTTTGCTGCTCCTGGGGGACCCATGCATTCTGTGTACATGTGTGTGAGCTAGTGCGTGCATGTGTGAGTGCTTCCATATGTCTAGACAAGAGTGGAATCCCAGGGGCCCCACACGTTTAGACTCAGGATATTAAATGACCTAATGGCCATGTTATTTGTGTAGGATTCATTTAGAGAATCTGGCGAGGAGCATTAAATCATAATGAAGAGGGTATGAATTTTGATCGAAGGCGGAGGGCTGCTTTGGGAGCATGTCCAGGTAAAGCTTCAGCTAAAACCACTGCATAAAACCCACAGGCTGTGACCTAAGCACAGACAAGTTTCAACAGCCAGACATAGACACGACACGACCAGAGCTTGAGGTGCGCGCTCAGACCTCTCCAACAGTAAGAAAAATGATTAACACCTAAACAAGACAGGGCAGACGTCCTCACTTGCTCTGTTACAAGAATCAAATCCCTTGAAGAGCCCCAAATAAAACACTTTTGCTGGTCTTGTATAAACCTGGATGATTAGTTTTGTCATTGCATTCAGATTCAACAGCATGTTTGGGGACTGCATCATCAGGTGATATCTGAAATATCATCTTGCCTTATCGTCTGAGCCTCATTAAGATAAGAGAGAGACTGCTTTTCAGACACTTTATGTAATGACTGCCTTTGATGTTCTGGGCAGGCTAGGACAACAGTCCGCCAGTCGACTTCTGAAGAATTCAGTCGTAAGTATGCTTACCTTTGCTCAGCATACATTTTTCCTTCATGACACCATTAGAAAGGCTTTTTTTTGAAGTTTTTATTTGTTTGAAGTGTGAAGAATTTTTAAAATATACACTACTGTTCAGAAGTTTGGGGTGTGTGAGATCTTTTTATTGTTTTATTTGGTCAGTAATACTGTGAAATATTATTACAGTTTTACTGTTAACTATCTATTTTAATATATTTTAAAATGTAATGTATTCCTGTGATGACAAAGCTGAATTTTCAGCATCATTAATCGAGTATTCGGTGTCACATGATCCTTCAAAAATCATTCTAATATGCTGATTTGCTGCTCAAGTAACACTTCTTATTATTATCATTGTTAAAAGCAGTTGCAAAAACAGAAACTTCAAAAGATTGTACATTTACATTGTAACAATGTAAAAGTCTTTGTCAGTTTTGATCAATTTTGCAGAAAAGTATGAATTTCTTTAAAAAAGAAATAAATAAAAAAAGGGAACGTAAATGTATATATAAAACACAATGTTTTATATATATACATTTTTGCACACTGCATTTTTTTGCTCTGGTGCTCCTCTTAGCGTACAAAAATTTAACCAGATTTTTGGTTACTGAAAAAAATTTTATCATTAAGTTATGATACCTACAAAAATGCTTCATCTTATCCTTGTTTAGTTTTCAAAGACATCTATAAGTAAGCCAATTTCAAAGAGAAACATTGGCTTTGGTTGACCATGTTGGCTTCTGGCTCAACCGAGTTTTGGATGGAACTTCCTGTTTGGCTGAACAATGGAGGACTGAGTGAAAGTTCAGGAAACCTGGTTTCGAAACCATTAAGCAGTCATTATATATACCGTTTGGTGCCGCTAGTGGCACAGAAATTACACTCTGCAGCTTTAAGCCTATTAAAGTTAGTTTACAGGCCCTGAGGTACCAATAATTATACATACATGTATAACACTTACATTTAGCTTTTACTTGGGCCTATCAAATGCATCGTTCCTGTATTAAAACACTTTTAAAACTGTTTATCTGGGTTAAGCAGTTATGCGTTGCACCGATATGTGAGTCTCAGTGGCGTGAGGCCTCTCTCTCACCCAACGTTCCTCAGCTAACAGGAACTCCCTTATTTCCTGAACTCCCCTCACCATTTTACTCCTGTGCTAAAGACACACACGCACACACAGCCTCAGGTGTCACTATCCAGAGGCCACAGTTAGCAACTGTAGAAGTGGCAACAATATGAACCCATGTGTGTGTTAACATCCATGTGCTGACACATACTATCATTATCATCTATCACTATCATCAGCGGACAAGAAATGTATTCGTCCACATTGAATGCGAAAATGCAACACAATCACAGCCAATCAGAATGTATTTGAAATGGAAAGGGAGTTTAGACCAAAGGAATTTCACTGTGGGTGGGGCTAGAAAAATGGTGTAGAACTCCCTGTGTTCAGTTTAAGCTACATAATTGATCCCTGAGTTGAGGTTGATGTTTCATTCATCAAATGAACACCTAGGTGATCGCTGTCTGTTAAAGGTCCAAGGCACTGATTGAGGGTGTGGAGAGAACAGATTAGTGAAACATGTTCCTGTCCAGGTGTTAGACAGTGGAGCGTGTTTTCATGAGGTTGTGATCAGTTGATGTTAGAGGTCATGTACATGTTAGAGGTCCAGATTATTGCTGGGTAAAAAGACAGAGTGAATGAGAAATAGAGAGCAAGCTCTTTGTAGACCCCTGCTCCAGGCTGATTGACCCTCCGTGCTCTGGCCAGTAGATGTTGGATTCTCTGCTCGTGCTCTATTGATCCACATGAGCCCACTCCACTCACATCCTCACACACATTCGAGAAAAAAAAAGAGGAGACGGCATACTTCGGTCAGAGAACATGCTCACAAGGATATATGCCTTGAAAATCTTTTTTTCCTTTAAAATAAACTAATCACCTCTAAAACAAGATACATTTAAAGCAAAATTGTGATATTAAGCTTTTTTTTTTTTTTTTTGAGAATTTTCGCATTGTCAAATTGTTGTTTTTTTCCCCCTTGTTTTAGGGGTAAACCTCACTAAATGTTGTTAGATTTACACTTGAAACAAAACAATAAAATATATATATATATATATATATATATATATATATATATATATATATATATATATATATATATATATATATATATATATATATATATTAGTGGTGGGCCGTTAACGGCGTTAACGTGCTGCGTTAACGCGAGACTCTTATCGGGCGATAAAAAAAATATCGCCGTTAATCTATTCTCAAATTGGGGTTGGGAGCTGGGTCTATACTACACAAGCTATGATGACTGTCACCTTGATATTTTAGCGCGGATGTATACCTAGTCGAACTGACCCTTCGCAAAGACCCGCCCCCCTTAGTTACGGTTGCTTTGTCCGACAAGCCGTGGCGCTGTCACGCGCCACACACAGTGATTAATGCATCACGGAGCAAAGAGGACACTGACGTGCACGTCGACAGACAAGACAGAGCAGGTAACTTATGATATAGTCCCAGCTTTAATACTGTGTAGTTTTTTAAGAAATTCAAACAATAAAACCTGTTTTCTTTAATGTGTCGTGACCATGGTCGTGACATATTGCTGTAGCGCCTCAGCTCAAGAGGCTCATAAACCGATCATCTCTTACTACGAGTCCATTTATAGCAGCAAATAACCATGAATGAACATGAGAATCAATGTTGTTTCAAACGTGGAAAGATGTCAATATACAAAATATAATATACAAAAGTTTAACTCCACCGAGGTTAATCTTCTAACTCCTATCTGCTTTGTCGGACAAAATGGCGGATTACTTTTAGTCATTTGCTGCGTCCCAATTCGCCTACTTATACGCCCTAAAAGTATGCAACGTACTCTTTCTGTGAACAAAAAGTACTTACTTTTGAGTGTGTAGCAAAAGAGTAGACAAGCTTTGGGACATACTATCACGTCATACAATTGCGTCTTTGCTCTCTGTCGCATCCAGTCACCGTAAACTGCCCTGTCAATCATCTTACATCCTCCATATTTCATTTAGCTAATTTCCTATCGTATCGGAGAGAAATGCAGCACGTTGATCTGCAGCCGCGAGTCTTTCATGTGGAGAACTCTCCTCATATTAATGCATAATGATGCATTTAAAAGTTAATGGCCATTCGGATCTTTATAAAAGTCCACATTTGCAGATGAAAAACACATATAACATTAAATAAATATTTTCTATCAGTTTGAACTGATTATTAGTCACTCAAACAACCTCTCAACGTCGATCGTGCATATTCGCCATGTTTTGTATTTTTTAACACTTTTTACTCGTGTTTGTAGTTCTGAACTGAATCCTCATACAATGCGCAATGGGTTGTGGGCAATATTAGCCTTTATAGTGTGCACGGATCCACACTTCGAAAATCTACCGGAAATAGTGGACCATCCGGGGACTTTTGGCATACTCTTTTCAAAATACTATGCTTTGGGACACACTTGTTTTAATCTCACATACTATTTAGGATGGATAGTATGGACATTGGGACGCAGGGACAATATATATAATTGCCATTGGGGTAAGAAAAATACTTGATTTAATATTTATTGTCTGAAAACAAGTCAATGTATTTTTCTTCTCAGGTAAATTTATCTTATTTTATGGATAGTTGTATATTCTTTGAAAAACAAGATCACTACTCTATTCATCTTTTTGCAGTGTCTCCATCTGACATGCATGGATTTGCTGAAATATGTATTTTTATTCATGCATATTGCATGGGAGCATATTTCATCTAATTTATACATGATTATGTGTTAAGACTGGGCGATATATTAAGTATTCACAAAATATATATGCAATGCAATATGTATATTTCATATACAGGTGCATCTCAATAAATTAGAATATCATGAAAAAGTTTTTTTTTTCTGTAATTTAACTCAAAAAGTAAAACTTAAATATATTCTAGATTTATTAGATATAAGTAAAATATTTCCAGACTTTTTTGTTTTCATTTTGATGATTACAGCTTGCTGCTCATCAAAATCCAAAAATCAGTATCTCAAATTATTAGAATATTTAATTTCAAGTTCTATTAAACTACCATTCTCAGGGTATAAATACTGGGTTTAGGTCAGTAATCCCAACAGCAGTCATGGGGAAGTCTGCTGACTTGACAGTTGTCCAGGAGATGATCATCAAGACCCTCTACAATGAGGGTAAGCCACAGAGGGTCATTGCTGAAAGAGCTGGCTGTTCACAGAGTGCTGTGCCAAAGCATATTCATGGAAAGTTGACTGGTAGGAAAATGTGTACAAGTGAAAGGAATGACCGCAGTCTTGAGGAGATTGTCAGGCGAAGCCGGTTTAAGAACTTAGGAGAGCTTCAAAAGGAGTGGACTGAAGCTGAAATCAGTGCATCAATAGTCACCGCACACAAACGTCTTCAGGAAATGGGCTACAACTGTCACATTCCACATACCAAGCCACTTCTGTACCAAAGACAACGTCAGAAGCGTCTTACCTGGGCTAAGGAGAAAAAGAACTGGACTGTTGCTCAGTGGTCCAAAGTCCTCTTTTCAGATGAAAGTAAATTTTGCATTTCATTTGGAAATCAAGGTCCCAGAGTCTGGAGGAAGATTGGAGAGGCACAGAAACCATGTTGCTTGAAGTCCAGTGTGAAGTTTCCAGAGTCAGTGATGATTTGGACTGCCATGTCATCTGCTAGTATTGGTCCACTGTGTTTTCTGAAGTCCACAGTCAACGCAGCCATCTACCAGGAAGTTGTAGAGCACTTCATGCTTCCTTCTGCTGACCATTTTTATGGAGATGTTGATTTCATTTTCCAGCAGAATTTGGCACCTGCCCACACTGCCAAAGGTACCAAAAGCTGGTTCAATAACCATAGTGTTACTATGCTTGATTGGCCAGCAACTCGCCTGACCTTAACCCCATAGAGAATCTATGGGGTATTGTCAAGAAGAAGATGAGAGACACCAGACCCAACAATGCAGATGACCTGAAGGCCGCTATCAAAGCAACCTGGGCTTCCATTACACCTGAGCTTTACCTGATCGTACTGTACTGATCTCCTCCATGCCACGCCGCATTGATGCAGTAATTCATGCAAAAGGAGGCCCAGCCAAATATTGAGTGCATAGAAATGAACATACCTTTCAGAAGCCTGACATTTCTGTTTAAAATATCCTTTTTTTTATTGATCTTATGAAGTATTCTAATTTATTGACATAGTGAATTGGTGGGTTTTTGTTAAATTTGAGCCAAAATCATCACAATTAAAAGAACCAAAGACTTAAAGTACTTCAGTCTGTGTGCATTGAATTTATTTAATACACGAGTTCCACAATTTGAGTTGAATTACTGAAATAAATGAACTTTTCCATGACATTCTAATTTATTGAGATGCACCTGTATGTGTTTTGTCAATTTGCTGGCAATATAAACACTGAATATCATGATGATCTTAAAGGGGACCTATTATGCCCCTTTTTACAAGATGTAATATAAGTCTTAGGTGTCCCCAGAACGTGTCTGTGATGTTTCAACTCAAAATACCCCAGAGATCATTTATTATATCATGCCCAAAATACCCCTTTCTGAAGCAAAAACATGTTGTTTTCATGTGTTTATCTTTAAATGCAAATGAGCTGTTGCTCCCCGCCCCCCTTTCCAGAAGAGGGCTGTGCTTTTACTGCTCATGCCTTGGATACTCAGGCAACAACACTGCGCTGCTTTTCCATAATTTTCTATGTAAACACTCTCTAGATGGATCTTGCGTGTTTTTCTCCCATTCGGGGCCAGTCACACACAACACGTCTTTGCATCTAAAAACGCAGGCATTGGAAAATGCAAGATGTCGAGATGCCTTTTTTTTTTTTTTTTTTTTTTTTTTTTAAAGTTTAACTTCTTTTAACTTGAGAGCTGCGTTTTTAGAATGACGTTTCCTGCGGGAGACATGGTTAAATATGTGATATGCGCATGCGACAGTCAGACATGTCCATCTAGCATGTTTACATAGGAAAACAATTACATAGTTTACATAGAAAAATACCACAGTGGAATGGAAAACCGTGTTCTGTGTTCATTGATACAACCAACAACAGACCATTTAAATTTTTATTACGTAGCTGGGACATTCTTGTTTCCACTAGCTGCTCTAGCGAGGAGATAAACCTAGCGGAGTGTGTACATCTCACTCAAGGGAGGATCTAAGCTAACAGGGCAGATTCTTTCACCAGTCGTGGGAGGGGCCTGATACACTGTGATGTCACGATGTATAAAAAATGCGAACCACTCATTGTGAGACGCTATTTATGAGGGAATATGAAAAAAGGAGTGGGTGGATTTTTACCATTAGTACACACTGCCATTGTGTACACACACTGCCGAAACACATTTGTTCAAACACCATGTAAAATTGAATTTTGCATAATAGGTCTGAACATAAATGAACATAAATGTTTTAACTGCATCGCCAGCCCCAGTTGCACACCGTATTTTTGTGTCTGTTTGTGCTCACAAGTGTAAGTGTTTGCCTCTGCGTGTGTGTGTGGTCGCACTTAAACAGAGTTGAGGGTGGGGAGAGAGGCAATAAGGGAAGAATGATTACCAGACAGGCCTCATGCTCGCTGCAGATATGCAGGCCTAGCAGTATTTTGCCTCTGCACAGTGTCAAGCATATTGATCAGCCTCTTGTAATAGAGAGAGGGCAGTGTGCAAAATCAATGTTCAATTCCCTCCCCCCACCCTCGCTCTCTTTCTCTGTCTTTCTGTGCGTCAAACTACCTTTCTAACTCGCACTGAAGCTGATTCACATCTCTTAACTGTTTATTCTGCCACACTTATGAACGCTGGGATGGCGTAATAGGGATTTGAATGTCATCATTGTTCCATTTAATGACCTTTCTGCTCCAAAGGCTTCAGAATGGAAAGAAAAACAATATAATATGCATTTGTCCATTGATAATGTTCAGTCTGCATGATGTTAAAGAGTGGAAATAAGGTGTCTGTGTAAAAGAAAGTGATAAAGATCTGCTTGTTTTAAAGGGATAGTTCACTAAAAAATGAAAATGGTGATCATTTACTCATGTCATTCTAAACCTGTGTGACTGACTTTCTTCTCTACACACAAAAGATTATCATTTGAAAATGTGTACATACTACAGTGAAAGTCATGGGATCTAATTTAGTTTGGAGCCCAATGTTCTTCAATATAGTGTTCCACAGAAGAAATTAAGTAGTACAGGAAGGACATTAGGGTCAGTAAATGATGACATGATTCTCATTTTGGGTAAACTATCCCTTTAAATAGGCTGTCCAGTTTAGTCCAGTCCGAGGATAAAATCAGGCATCTTTTTCTGTTATGCAAGTGTTCCCATTTGTTCCCTTTCCCCCTCTCGCTTAGCGTTTGATACAGATTATAAAAAAGATTAGGTCTGGCGTTACTGTCCCAGTCTGTCTACCATCAGAAAATAGAATTCATTTAGGTAATCCAGATGGTTTTCCTCAGTTTGTGTGTCTGGTATTTGGCCGGCAGTCAACAGCTTTTAGCAGCTCAGGGTGAGCTTTTGTGTTTGCACAGTGCCGAAGACCTCGACAGAGCTACTGTTCATACGTTCACCATCATTGCTGACAATGAACAAACGCACACCTGCTGCTGATCTGTAGCTATTGTTTAACGTTACAAAAAATGCACCTCTGATCCTTTTAGCTCAACTTCAGTGTCTTTATTCTGATGCTAGCGAAAGAATTGATTGATTTGTTCTGTAAACCAATTAATGCGGCTAAATGCACCTGTATATTGCATTGTTGTTGAGGCTTGGCTGTCGATATCTATTTGGCTAATTCATTGATTAGATTCATGAGAGAGCTTATTAGAATATAGAAATACTTGATCTTGAGAACAAAACATGTTTTCTCTAACAGATGCTGGTTAATCTATATTCACCTTTCTGTCATGTGTGCTTCATTTCTCAGTCTCTAGATTGTTTGTTGCACTCATGTAAATGATCTGGCGTGGGCCGCCGTGTGACCTTATGGCAGCGCAGACCCTTGACATCAGTCAGCGCTGTTCGTCTCGAGGCTGCAGCATCTTAATGAGCATTCGCTGTGCCAGACTTGGCCAGGCTCGGCCCCTCTCTGGTTTGGTTTGGATGCCGGCCTGTGCTCCTCCAGAAACCACCCTGCCCCACTCGCAGCCCCACCACAGACGCATGCGATCCACCCAGTGGGATAATCTTTCCCTACTGTTTCAGTAGAACAACGCACAAACGCACTCAGAGACGTGATCCCTCTGTGAGCAGATGCCCTATCTGGAACGCTTTGGGCCCTGGTGGTGCAGTGGGCTCAGCCAGAACAGGTTGGGTTGGGTTAGGGCTGTCGGGCTGGGACCGGCCGCGTTGGATGGGCGATGATGAATGGGGCTCACCTGGTGGTCTCTGTGAGGGCTGGCAGGCTGCGCTGTGGGGGTCTCCCACCAGCCTGTCCCAGGCAGCGTGTGGCAGGAGGCAGCAGCCAGGGCCACATTAATCAAACCCTCCACCTGCCTCTTTTTCACTGTCTCCCTTGCTCTCTCCCTGCTCGTCTCTTTACACATTCTCCATCAGACTCGTCGTGCAGAACAATGAGTCTTTGAACAGAGCCAGAGCAAGGCCAGTCTGTCTGACAGTGGCCATTTTACAGCTAAACCTCTTTTTACATTCATGTACTAGGTGTTTAATGCTATTACGGCAAGGCAAACGTTCTTCTCCCCTGTCAAGCCTGGGAGCATGTATAAAAGCTAAAATAGACTAAGGGTACTTTAGCACTTAATATTGGTAGGCCTTTGCCCTGCTCTGAAGTCTTAACAGCTTTGGCTTTCTAATGCTAGAGTTAGTGACACCTCCTTTTGAGGTCACTGAACACATAATTGGGTACTTAGTGGGGCCCGGTGCTTAGCGTGGATCCATTTCGGTGATTTGATCATTTCAGCAATAAAGATTTTTTTTTTCCTGCTGAATATCTGAAAGACAAATATGTGAAATAATTACTTCCATTTTTTTAAAACATTTTATGTATATTTTTAGATCTAATGTCATAAAAATATTTAATGCGTGAGTAAATATGTGTGTGTGTGTGTGTATATATATATATTGTATACAAATATACTTGTAGCCCATGTACAAACTGGAACACATAAATTCCTAAATTTTTAAAATAGACATACATGTGAAGTTAGTAAACCTAAATTGACCATTTCAAATATTTACTCACACAAATATTTATTTAATATGTAAACAATAAATTACACTCTATTGTACATAAATGGTTTTCTATATAACATACATTGAACATTTCAAAGTATGTATATATACAGCTATGGAAAAAATTAAGAGACCACTTAACATTGATTTCTGAACTTGGAGTGGTCTCTTAATTTTTTCCATAGCTGTATATAATATAATATAATATAATATAATATAATATAATATAATATAATATAATATAATATAATATAATATAATATAATATAATATAATATAATATAATATAATATGATATAATATTAGGGATGCAACAATACAGTTAACCCACGGTTCAATACATAGCTCGGTTTTTTAACCACGGTTTTCGGTTCGGTTCGGATCTGATGGCTTGACACATAAGAGTGTTTTTTTTGTTATTCTATGCTTAGGCAATAGGAACAGTAAGAGGTTAAGAAGAAAAAATAAAAACGATTTATTGCAATACTCCTTTATTTTACTTAAAAGCGAAGAAAAGTCACTGACATAACACTGACATCTCACAGCTGCTGGTAGCCCATGTACAAACTGGAACACATAAATTCCTAAATTTTTAAAATAGACATACATGTGAAGTTAGTAAACCTAAATTGACCATTTCAAATAAACATACGTGTACTTCAGTAAAAGTAAGTCATGTTGGAAGTGTTTCCGTTTGAGTAGGCTACACGTGTAAAACAATGCTTGCAGACAGTCATTTTTTTGTTTACCGTTTTTTCTTCCTCGGTATTATACTCAACGGCAAAACTGAAATGTCTCCACACCACGAATTTGAAAGACGCCAACGCTTCCTCGTACTGTAGCCTCACTCACTTCACCGCCGCTCGCCATGTTAAAGTGTGGAATGATGGTTCAGCGCCCCCTAACTTTAGAGCATAGTGATTGAATATTTTCTAGCGGGGAGGAGTTTCCTCATCTCAGCTCGTAGACTTGTGGCTCACACAAACAGTCAATTTATATATATATATATATATATATATATATATATATATATATATATATATATATATATATATATATATATATATATATATATATATATAATTATTATTTTTTTTTTCATATACGCATTTACAAATTATATTTTACATTTACGGAAAAATGTATAATACAAGATACAAAAGAAACCATTTTAAACAATTTTCTGTAAAAATTATGTAGTGACAAAGCAGCACTGGCCCGAGGTCATTTGTTGTCTTGAATAACATGGAAAAAACTAAGCTAACAGAACAACACTACAGCAGTAATTATCGAAGAAATTCAAAAGCCAACATGAAAAACTCAATCGTTATGAAATAAAACATAAGCAGCAACTCGTCCTAAATGATTATTTACTGCATGTGAAATTGACCGTTGTTTCCCTTGTGATGTTTTTGGGGGGATCAGATGAGCACTCGAGCCTCATTAAATATACATGCTGTGTATTGAGCTGAGCAAGCCAATTAGCCGGGTTTTCTTTCGATCGCTAATAATTGCTTGCTGTTTGCAATATCACCAAACTCCACCTCTCATTTGCTTGTTTGAGACTTTATTGCTTGGCTACATTCACACAGCAGCAAGAGTCAGTTGTCAGTCCTGTTTTAGAGCGCTTAATACAGTTACATTCCCACATTGTGTGCCCAAACTCAATTAATTAGATTTAAATCCGTTTCTGTAAACTATTATACAAACAGGACAATTTTAGAGTCGCACTTGTTAGTAAATGAGATTTTAAGTTCCAAACAAAGAATCCTTTGTAATGTGATCACTAAATAATACTTCCACTGGTCCGTACCTCCTAGCTACAGGGATTTCATGTTCCTTCTTTCAAAAGGCAGCATCTCAAACAGACGTTGATCTCGAATGCAAGCTGCCTCGTTCTGCAGGTGGCAGCCTGACTTCATTATCACACTCGTCTGTGTGCGCATGTTTTAGAGCAGGTTCGTAGATGAAGGCTGAGATGATACAAAGTGATCTGTGTAGAAGCAGCCTCCGTGCATCAGTGTCGACCGTGTGTGCGTGTCATCTCTATCGTGAGGGTTGCAGCATGGGTTTCAGACATCAGTGGAACAGCACTGACGCTTTGATGCTAAACTGCGTCATCAAAGCTGAATAAATAGTGTTTACAGATACATCCTCACTCTTCCAGGATCAAACAGTCCTGCGTTAACCATGTACAATCAGACACAAAGTGTCAGATGGTGTTGGCTAGCAATGACGACATCTGCAAGCGAGGTTCGGTGCAGTGATATTGTTTTGTCTTTACTGCAGTCGTTTTTCACATCGCTAAACGAGGGCAGTTTACAAATAAGCGTCTTTTTTCTTCGTTTCTTTTTAGCAGAAGCCGTTTTGAAGTAGTGCTCGCTGGTTAATCGTCTTATCTCCATGTAATTAAGGGCTAGAGTGGCCTTCCGTGCATTTCTATTTCAATCATGCCAGAGATACCATGAGAAACAAACAGTCGGGCCATACGCGACTCAATTACTGCATGCTAGAGGAGATCTAAAACTGTCTATTACAGCGTATTTTACGGATAAACTGTTGCTGCTAACTCATAAATCCTGTGCCTCATGCGCGACTCAAATCTATTAGTTTATTTGAACACTTCTACATTTAAAAGTATATCTTCGTTCTTATCTATCGTTGACACCACTGTTTTTGTGTTAATGTGTAGACGTGTGGAAAACGTTTCCTCCGTCTACAGATTTGTCAAAACGCTTGATTTTGATTTGGGCTTGGAAAGCTGGCTTTCCTCTCAGGAAGTGTTGTTCCTCTCCTTTTTCTATAAACAGTGGAAAAGGGACTTGAAGAATATGTCCCAGACTCACTATTTCCACTGTAAACACTCTGTGCTGTTTCCATCCACAGCAGTGGCTTTCGGCTGGGTCTGCCCAAGGCCCTTTTCTGGGGAAGGATTTTCCAGGGAAGAACTTTGTTTGGATTTTATAGCAGCATTGCTAACTGCTATCCCTACAAGGGTGTGGATGTTTATGCAAACTGTTGCGTAGAGTTAATCTGTCCTCAGAAAAATTGGATGGTTAGAAGCTGTTCTTGTTCAGAAACTGGATTTATTCTATTTTTAATACTGAAACTGATTGTTGTTGTTTTTTTTTTTTACCTAATTTTGAGAAAATTAATGAATCGTATGAATGATTTTTGACTGATTCACTAAAAAAAATCAGGTCTCAAACTTGTTTTGAGTTATTCTTAATGGCTCACTCACTGACTGAATGTGATTCTATACTGAAACAAATCATTACTTCAATCAAGTCTGACTTTTAAATAAACAATTAACTTTGTATGTACTGTACTTAGTTGCACACAGTAATTTTTCTTAATTTAAAGTTGCAAAGTAGCAGAAGTTAAAACAGATCTTTTCTTCTATATTGTGACGCACATCTGAATAAAACGGATTATCAAAAGCAAAAAGTAGAGCGGGGACTTTTTTCTGTCCATTATTTGTTGATTGGATGGTGGCAGATTCAAATGTGAGCTTACAATCAATTGTAAGAAAGGAACGGGGATTAAGCAGCATACATCAACAAAGGGAAATCTGTTTAATTAAATTTTGCTCAAAACATTTTTGGAAAAAGAAACATTCATTGATATATCGTCCACAATAAGATCAATAAGATACATTTAGAAATGCAAAGAAACATTTTTAAAGTTCTGTTCAAAAATACGTGAAACGTACATTTGTGAGATTGCTATAGTCATATTAAGAGATGGTTTAAAGAGTTAGTTCACCCAAAAATAAAATTTCTGTCATTAAGTAACCCGTAGGACCTTCGTTCATCTTCGGAGCACAAAATTAAGATGTTTTTGATTAAATCCGAGGGTATATGAATCACACATAGGCAACCATATCATTGCACCTTTTGAGGTCCAGAAAGGTAGTAAAAACTTAGTTAAAATATTTAACGTGACTACAGTGGTTCAAACTTAATGTTATGAAGCTACGAGAATACTTTTTGTGCGCAAAATGAAAAAAACAAAACAAACTAAAATAATGACTTTATTTAACAATTTGAACTGTTGTCATATGCAGTTGACGTAGTGAATGCAGTGCAGTGCACTAAAATGTAAACAGACATGAAGTTTTGTTGCATGAACAACTCTCACAGACACACTAAATTAGAATAATAAATTAGAATAAATTAGAACAAATAAATTATACTGCAGCAATTAATATTTTGTCAGAACCTCTAGTAAATTACATGTTATTTCCTTTAGTCGCATTTCAGAATCGTGATCTTAGTTTGACAGAACAAAAATGTTTCTCAATTTATCCAGAATTGTGCAGCTCTAAGTTTCTTTACCGCTTATTTATTTTCTTTTCATATAAAATATAAGAAAGATTCGTTTACATTTTATTTGTTTTGTTTTAAAATTATTTGTTGTTTACCTTTAATTAAAAATGTATTGGTTAAATTCAAACTGGTCTTTTTTTGAAAAAAAGGTTATTAAAATATTTTCAATAATTATCAATACGGAACAATTTAAAACATTATATCGTGATACATTTTTTAGCTGTATTGCTCAGCCCTAACGCAATTCACCGATGGGAGTGGCAAATGAGCAGAGCTGATGCTCATCAGGTGCGGGTCGACACAGACGCAACTTGTTACATGGAATATATGGATAACGTCTTCCTCTTCCATTCCAAAGAAATGAATACAAGTGGAAAATATTTTCTCCCTTCTACCACATGCTCTCTGTTCTCTGCGGTGTCTCCTCCAAGCAGCAACAATTGTAGCCATGTCACAAAATGGGTTATGACATGCTCTTTTTGGGTGTTAAATAATGGCGCAAATACCAGTAAATTGACTAGCGCAAACATTAGTAAATCACGTTGTGTGATTCATTTAAATACTCTCCTCTCATAAATTTTGCATCTGAAAGGGAAACTCTTACAAATGCATATGCAATAAGGTCAGCCACAAAAACAACTCAGTCCACGCCTTTTCAGTGCTAATTTTGCACTGCGTGTCTTTAGTAAATCCCGACAGTAGTTTTTTAACGCCAAAAGAGGGTTTGCGCTGGCGCAAGCTGTTAGTAAATCTGGCCCTTGATGACAGAAATTTCATTTTTGGGTGAACTAACCCTTTAATAGTTCACTGTTGCAGCTGGAAAATTCTGTTGTTTCTTAGTGTAAAGTATAATTAATTTTTTTCCCTTTTTTGTTTTGTGACTCCTTCTAACCATATCATTACATTCACTGAAAAATCTTGATATTCCTCCCCTCACAGTAGCTGAAGTGAACAGTCTTCCTCTTTTGTTCTCTTCACTCTGACTTGATCTTCCACTCTCTCAGCAAGTAATTAAACCGTTGTGTTGAGTGAAGAAAAAAATCACCAGTATCGTACACCAGCTATCTGGCCGATAGTAAAGGTAAACCTGTGTTTGAGGCTGGGAGAGCCATTTTTATTGCATCGTATCAGCCGTGAAAGAGGTGCTAAGATGGACACTCTGTATCACCGCCGCGCCAAAAACTAATCTAAATGGAAAACACATTGTCTTCATTATTTTGCAAGTGCTGAAAGAACATTGTTGCCATAGTAACTGGCAGGGGAGGCCGAGGGCTGCTTCAGGGCCAGTGAATGGAGTACAGGAGAGCCCTCCCGAGCCGACAACAGAAATGGCCAGTTAGTGAGTGTAAAAGTGCTGCTCACTCATGTAATTAATTTCAAGGAGGATTGGTGTGCAGGGGGGGGCGGGATGCAAGGTAACAGATTTAACATGGATACTTAGGAGCCGCGAGTCAAATGGCAGCCCCGAGCATGAGAGAGAAGGACAGTATGCGGGCGTGCGGTGGGGGTAGATGAGGGAGTGTGTTTGATTAACAGCAGCGATGATGACATGCTGTTTTGCAAACATGCGGCTGAAATTGCTTGCATCCATAAAGCTGTGGCTGCCAGGCATAGCTTGAGTTTTTCTCTGGAGGATTTTTAACGAATGCCAAGAAAGCTGTTGTTTTCATGAGGTGGTACCAGACATTGCACACACACACACACACACGTGCGCGGACCGAAAAAAGGCTGAAGAGCTTTATTAAAAATCATATGAGGAAAAATAGCATCAGTTCATATCACTAATGCCATGAAATCCAGACCAAATCCATCCTGTGCTCATATTTATCTTGTCACATATTTTGAATACCAAAAGGATGTTCTTTTCAAGCTGTTGGCTGTAATTCTGGGAATCCAAATGATAAAGGTCTTGCCAAATGGGCGGGGCTTAACAGTTTATTTTAGCATGAACGTGTGTCAATCAGCTCACAGCTTGGTTCATTTAAAGTCGGCATGAAGCCGAAGTTTCTTCCCTTTTGTGACGTATATCTGAGTGAAACAGCCTCTCAAAAAAGTGACCGATTGTCCTGCCCTTGTGCCGGTGAACACATCATCAGAGAAGAGATTGGGAAGGGAAGTTATTATTATTAAAGGTTATGAGGGCGCATTTAAAAAAAGAATGATGTGCATGGATGAGTCATTTCTTATAAATATTGCAATATTCCATAAAAAAAATTTCATGATTTGTTTAAATGACACTGTATAACAAATATTGACCGTCTAGTTGTTTGCAGTAGGTGTTGGTTAATGATCTTCTGGTCAGCAAATGAGAAAGAGCTAACCGAGGTGGGTCAGGTGCTCTTCTCCAAGAGGGAGGACAGTGGCCTGACCGCTAATGGCCGTGGCGCATGTGTGCGGAGGCTGTTTGTCATGGCAATTCATGTCAGGGTGTAATTGGTTTACCTGGCCGTGTGTGTTGTGAGGCTTGTCTGCATAGCTAAAAACAAATTACCCACCACTGACCTTTCAGCTACACCGACCACATGGCCACACAGAGGCGAACGGGTAGGGAAAAAGATGGGAGTGTGCTGGAAACAGAGTTTGAGTGCCATGATGGCGCTATTTCTTGGCACTCCGCTGTTTGAAGGAGAGTGTTTGAATGAAGGATGCCTTTGGGGATATTTATTTGAGCCGGTTCACAGCATGCAATGTTTTAAAAGGAACAGCGGAGCATATGTCCCTCGCAGACTCGGCCGTCCCGTGCTCTATTTGCCGGTGCCTAGATGAAAACGTCTGCTGGTTTTGAAAAGCAGCTCCTGTGCAATGCAGCTTTGCTTGCACCACTTATCTGTCAAGAGCAGTAAAGGGGGGATAGAAGGACGCCGTAATTCCCTACTTCCTGCATAAAGGATACAATATCCATTTTAGTGACAGTGTAGATGGGCCTCAATTTAAATCTTAATCCACGGGGGCTGAGTCGCAGTCGGCCGGATTGATTCTAGCCCGCTGAGTGTGCGACTGCGTGCTCCAGGCGACGCTGCACAAGTTGATTTTCTTTGTAAAAGTCTGACACTTTGCCGCCACCCTCCGTGTGCTCGTTTCTGTCTTCACTGGCATGTACAGATGACAAAAGCACTCTAGCTCTGTTTTGTTCATGTATTTCTCCCTTGCCAGAAGCCACTTCCACATGACGACTGGAGATTAATTTCTCAACTAAATAAAAATAGGCTTGTGGTTGGGATCTAATTTAATTTTTATTGTAATGTATTTAGCATTGTTAATAGTTAGCAATAAATAAAAAAATTATGTATAAATATAATAAATATAATAATAAAAAAGATCAGGGTCTGTCCTGATATCATAATAAAAATAATGAGGGTGGTTGATCTATCTTACCAATCAACTATTATATATTATATATATATTAGTTGATATATATATATATATATATATAATAATATATTATTTATTTATTTATTTTTACCACTGCTAATGCCGACAGGGCCTGACCAGAAGATCATGTGCTAATTGTGAGTTTAATTTCAATCAATTTCAAATTGATCCCATTACAGTGCTTTCTAAGCAGTAAAACCTCTTTTCTAACCTGCTGTACTCAGTTCTCTAGCCCCCAGACAAAGCATGTGTAAACAGGTGTAGCAGCTATGAGCTATAAGCGCTGTGCCATTGATCAGTCTCTTTAATTAGAGAGTGAGATAATTAAAACACTGTATTTTCAGTCAGCTGGGTTCATCACCATATTTTTTTTTAAACCAATACCGAGTAGCAGAGTTACACCTTATTGACAAGTTCTATTCCTGAAGGTTTTTTTTGCCTCTAATAGTTTTCTTTTCATTTAATTGGAGTTTCACACTAATTAGATTTGTCTTATAAAACACAAGAAAACTCTGGCACAGCAGGAGCTGCCGAGCAGGAGGTCGGATGTTGAGAGATTTTTGAAAAATGTTAGTCTCGGTTGTGAACAGTATGCAAACGTGTGTCTGTGTTTGAATCACTGTTTTTTTCATCTGTTATCTTGCTGTATAAATTTAGGGCAATGTATTTTACATAATGTGCTTTTTTGTGATCAGTTTTCATTTGGATGTAAATTTACTGACATAAGTGATACAAAACAGCTGTTCAGACCCCATCAAATGAATAGTTATTTTTTTGGCAATAAAAATATCAATTTTTTTTACCTTTTTAATGATGCATTAAATTAATCAATTGTGAAAGTAAGATAATCATGATGTTACAAAAGATTTCAATTTCAGGTAAATGCTTTTCCTTTTTGCTGATTAAAGAATGCTGAAAAAATACATCACAAAAATTTTTCCACAAAAATATTAATAATAACAATCGTCTCATTTGCTGCTTTTCTTTATCAGAGTCAAAGTTTATGCATAAATGAAACATAAAGGTGATGATACATGGGGCAACTTTTTGAGCAATGTTGCTTAGGCACTTTCCCACTGAGAATGAGCAACAAATATATATCTGGATACGTTAGATCGGTCGTGGGCAATTTTTTGAGATCCTCCAATCAGAATTTTAGCAGCCGATCACGTGACCGGTTCAGAGATTTCAGAAAAATTCAAACAAGATGGCGGCCCCTCAGCGGCAGTGGAGCGGAGAAAAGGAGTGTGAACTTTTATTTTTTTTACGTTAGTAAGTTGTCATGCGTCAACCCAAAACATGGAATTTACCTCATATATTGCTTAAATACCAACAACTGTCCGAAGTAATGTGTGTATGCTGTAATGAAGCCATTGAATGATTTCATTTAAATACTAAAATGACGTGGTTTGTTTAACGGCTGTAGTAGCGTAGGCTGTACGGCGTTTTACACATGAATAGCTTTTGATGCGATCAACGCGGGTTCAAATCCGCCTTTTGCTGAACTCGCTCTTCTCCCTTTTCCCGTCACAAATCAGATCGGAAAGGCTTTTATTTTTAATAAAAAGAAAGAAAATATTTGAAAAGTTGAAATAAATTGCCTAACAAGTGTTTACAATAAAGTATTTACTGAGCTGCCTACTGTCTGTTGCCCTAATTAGTTGCCATGTGTCTCATCATGTTGCCCGTTGATGGCAACATTGCCCAGCAACATTGCTCAAAAAGTTGCCCCATGTATTATCACCTTGAGTGAGATAAATAAAATTGTCTTCAGAGATTGGCCACCACACTTCCCTGTAGCTACAGTATTGACATTAGACATTGAGAAAAGCACTAATGCCTAGAACATTTCTACAAATTGTATTGTTTTTGGATCTTCAGTATGTGAGTGATAGAGCTCAGAGCCCAGTGGTAGACTACAGTTGCTGATGTTTCAGCACTTTTAGGGCAGGCCTGAAACAGAAGGACGTGGAATTTCTCAGCTTACCTATTCAGCAGTAGGAGTCCTGAGGTGTCCAGCAACAGCCAATCTGGTCTGCTGCCGGCAGGGTTCGGTTTACACTGGCCTGTCAACTGTACTCCTCACTCATGGTCCACAAACCCAATGTTCTGTTCTGCTGAGCTCTCAGACAGAGCCAGAGCTTTCATCCCCCAGCCTGAAATACAGCTATTCACTTTTACCAACAGTGCAGGAACGTAAATTACTTTTTTTTTTTTTTTCTTTCTAAAAAGCCTGGCCTGGAATTCCTCTTCTCTGCTGTCACCCTAAATTAGAAATCTCAGAATTTATACATCCTTATGAAAGACTGCATTTTCTTTCAATGATACCACAGAAATAATAAATTAGTGTAGTAAACTCATTTTCACATTGCAGCCAAGTCTTACTTTCTCTCTTTTTTAAAGAAGTAAACTGATATGTAAACGTATGAAATCTTTGTAACTTTCACATGACAAGCATTCATCTCACACGACTGTGCTTTCTAAATCTATGTGAAGGCGTCTTTTATGCTCTGTGAGATGCTCAGTAGCTTCCTTGCCTTGATGTGCATTAGGGGCTATTTTTAGATGGGAACAGTACATAAGATTCACAATCATGTGTCTCACTGTGACCTGATTTTTGAAGACTTACTGACCATCCATTCATAACCACTGCCTGCAGTAATGGTAATGAGAAAATACAGAAACGGATATAAAACTACAGAGTATTTTGAGTTGCTTTATATCAGTATATCAGTTTTTATAATTACATTTTTAATAATTGTTTTTAATTATATGATAAACATTAGTAGACAAAACTCACCAACACTGAATTAATTAACTGATACACTGTTAAAAAGTTTGAGGTCTGTAAGATAATTTTGATCAAACAGACAATTTACAGCTGAATTTTCAGCATCATTAGGTCCGGTTCACAAAGAACATGTTTTTGCTTTGAAAAATGTGAGAAGTGGGCAGTGGAATGGGGGAAAAAACGTGAGGTCTCGAGACACTTTTTTATTGTATTATTTTTTTTTAAATTAATTTATTTTATTTTAACTTACTTTAACTTGAGCGTCACGTTTTTAAAACACCGTGTCATGCGCGAGACATTGCAAAAGATGAAAAATGTGCACAAAAGCATATTTATAATGGAAATAGTACCACAGTGGAATGGAAAATCTTGTTCTGTATGAATGGCCCCTTCAGTGTCACATGATCCTTTTTCACATGAAATTATTCTTAATATGCTTTTTTGATGCTCAAGAAACATTCTTTGTAATCAATATTGAAAATACTTGTGCTGCTTAATATTTGTACACATGTGAGACATCGGGATTCTTTGAATATAAATCTAAAAAAAAAAAAAACACATTTTTTTGTAATAATTTAAAAGTATTTATTATGATCTTTACTTGGGTCAATTTAATGTATTCTTGCTAAATAAAAGTATTAATTTCTTTAAAAATAAAATATCTCCAAACTTTAGAATGGTAGTCTAAATTAAATCATTAAAATTAATTAAATGACTATGAAGGTTTATTATGAATTAGCCCTGTGATTAATTTTAGATTTACCGGTCAAGTTATTTTTGGCAAAATTATGCATTGGTAAAAGTGAGACTACTTCAAAGGATTTCTGAGCTGTAATGTACATTATTTAAAACTGTAGGAAGTTGTTTTGTGTTAGTTGGTGGTTTCCCCTAATTAGTTTTTTTTAGTTGATCCACAAGTATTGTTTTACTAACATAGTCCACTACCTGAAATGTTTAAGAGCCACTGTTTTATATTCATCATATAATGCAAGAGGAAGCAAAGGAACGTAACAGAAGCAGTCCTACCAGTGGGGGACTTTACTGCTCCTGCCACTCTAACCCACTGTGAGATGGACACACTTCCTGGTTTATTTACACAGGGCTGTCCAGGCCTGGCAGTTGGCGAACTCTGACAAATGAGAGAATCTCAGGATGAGCCAGAGGAGGGTGAGAGAAAATTGTTTGGAATGCTGGACATGCTTTTGCTCAGCCTCACAAAGACACACATACACCAGCAGCCATGATTGGCAATCTTGGGCAGTTTGTTGATAAGAGCGAAGGGTTAAATTGTGATTTACGCACACAGTGATTTGTTGCCGTCTCGAGTTGGACAGGCCGAGCGCCACACAGACCCACGGAGCTCTTATCTGAGATAGCTGGAGTTTTTCACAGCTCTGGTCTTGCCCTGCGCAGTGAATCAGAGCTGAAGTGAGCAGACACCGAGGAATGAGAGCAGAAGGGAGAGTGAGTTCACAAATCGCCTTAGAAACACCATCTCTGTTTCCCCCCAACGTATTCATGGCATGACGGGATTGTCCTGGGGTATCTGGTGACGCATACCTGCCATTGTAGAGACCCCTGGCACCGTACTGCTGTTCAATATTTATAGACGCCAAACGCTCTCAAATATCAAATGGTTAAACAGCTGCGGACAATTTCAAAACTGGCTGCCCGTTTTGGGAAGTGCACAAGCCGCAGGGATAGTTGCCAGTGTAAAAGAGTTCATTTTCTTCATCACTC
This sequence comes from Chanodichthys erythropterus, assembly GCF_024489055.1. NCBI lineage: Eukaryota > Metazoa > Chordata > Actinopteri > Cypriniformes > Xenocyprididae > Chanodichthys > Chanodichthys erythropterus. Next base: position 19,178,289 of record NC_090225.1, read on the forward strand.
TCTTTATATTGGGTAATTAATTGATTTTAAAGAGTGATGTCGTAATTGTTTCCGTGTAGTGAGGTTCAGGGTGTCTAAACGGACACTGTGGAAGAACGTTTAGCGATAAAGCGCACTGATACACAATATAAAAATCAAAACTGACCCCAGATTAGTAGAAAAAGGTTATTTTGTGTTGGCATCGTGTGGTGAGCTGATGAAAAATGGCTGTCACTTCCCCAACCTGGCGTCAGCAGCTCCCTCGTGAGAACTTCCCCTCAGGTGAGAAATTAAAGTGGATATTATCTGTGCAGCAGCCCAGCAGCAGTTCAGTATGAGGCTAGGATCCATTTTGCTCCCTTCACACAGGAAACGCTGGGTTGACATTATTTTCAGGGCGGCCTCTGTTAGTGATGTGCTTTTCATTCACCTACTCAAGGGCAAGGTCAAACCGACTGAGGTCGTTCTGCTTCTACAGAGGTGTAAAGGAATCTTGAAGAAATACAGTGGGTGAAGAATCACAGGGTTGAACATTTTCATGATAATATTTGTGGCTATACAGATAATATCTCTTAGTTCCATATTCTCCATTCTTGGAAAGAAAGTAGCTTTTACTCTACACAATGATATGTGTTTTGATTTTGCAATAGCTAGTTAGTTCTGGTCCTCAATTTTGATGGACCGGGCAATGTTCCAAGCATACTTATATACATGTATATATGTGACCCTGAACCTAAAAACCAGTCATAAGTTGCAAACAGTCATATTTGCAATTTTTGCACCCTCAGATTCCAGATATTCAAATAGTTGTATCTTGTTTAAAAATGATTTTATATATATATATATATATATATATATATATATATATATATATATATATATATATATATATATATATATATATATATATATATATATATATATATATATATATATATATATATAATCATTATATTTATGTATATTTTGCATGGCTTTAGTGCTTTTAACATTTTTTTGAAAAAAAAATTATATATAAATTGGCCATTGACAACTGAAAATGATGGAAAAAAACATGAAACATTTTTTGAAATATATGTGTGTGTGTGTGTGTATGTATATGTGTGTATATATATATATATATATATATATATATATACTAAACATATATATATATATAATATATATATACTAAACATATATATATATATATATATATAATATATATATATACTAAACATATATATATATATATAATATATATATACTAAACATATATATATATATATATATATATATATATATATATACACTAAATATATATATATATACTAAACATATTGTGAAAAAATACTAAAGCCTCAGCACATAATATATTAATTATTTGCCATTCACACATCTACACATTACAGCAAAAAAGTACTAACTTGTATAATTACAATGATATATAAATATATAATTTTTATCTAGTAGTAGATCAAAAATATACATATTTTAACATCTTTAACGCTACCCAATATTAGCTGCATATCAACCATAAATTTGAAATAAAATATTCACAAATAAATGTGTACTTACTTGAAATATTTAAATAGTGTAAAAAAAAAAAAAAAATTACTTATTTTATGCATTTAGGAGTATCTCATTTGCTTTAATAAATAAAATTTAAAAAATAGATTGTACTGGCTAGCATCACATGTATATAATTATATTATACTGAAACCCCCTTAATGGTTGACCACTAATTAAAATAGTCTGTTAGTTCAGGGGAGTTTGTGGTGGGGGGTGGTCTGTCTGTACATATGCCCTCCCCTCTCCGATCCGTTCACAGATGGGCCACACCAACCTTCTGTTCCAGCAGGGATCCCAACAGATCCGAGCTCCGAACAAATAATGAGAGAGAGAGAGAGAGAGAGAGAGACAGGTATAGAAAGAAGAACAGAAAAGACAAATTAAAGCAAGCAGGAAGGATGGGGACTGTGATATCGTGGAGGATGAGGTGAGGAGAGAGGTGAAGGGACAGAAAAGCAGACTTGAGTCAGTAGCTAAGTACCTTGTGACCAGAATGAAACAGAAAGCCTCAGGCAGATGTAAAGAGTAAAGAAAAGGAGGGGGTGGCAGAAAGGGAGGGGGGAGGGAGCGGAAAGGGGGATTCGGTTTGAGAGTAAGAGGAAGGTAGAGTGAGTGAAAGAAATAAATAGAGAGCATGAGAGGAAGAGAGAGAGGGAGGGCGGCAGTGGGGGAAGATGGTGAGCCGGTGCGGCCGTGTTGATTGGCTTGTATGAAAACACATGACTGCAGTGGGGAGCCTCTTGCTCAGGGTGAGTGGCTCTGCTTCAGACCAAACCACATTAGATGAAATGAATCCATTCCCCAGCCTGTTAAAGGAGCACGCTGCCTGGGTTCTGAGGAGAGAGAGAGAGAGAGAGGGAGGAGGGGCGGATTGAGTGGCAGGAGAGAATGGGGTAGAAAGAGAGGGAAAAAGGAGAGATGGGGGCAGGAGGAGGCCAGCACACACACATATGGTGCTAGAGAGACTGCTCGGGAGATTACGGCACATTTTAGGTCAGGACAATAGAGAGCAGTGGAGAGCCTTTACGCTGCCTTTCTGGACTCACATAACAAATGCTGCCTTGTGTTGTCTGCAGGGGCCACTGTCCAGCTCGCTGCTCCTCGCCACACACACGGAAAATGGCTTCAGAGCAAGAACAGTACGGTTATGTGCTTGGTTATGTTTCACTATTTGCATATTACACACTTTTTGAATTTCATCTTCACAAAAGGTGTTTGAATTAGTTGACTATAGCAAAACAATTACGGGAAAGTATGTGTACTTTTGATACACAGTGGGCTTGAAAATGTTACATTGGACTTAAAATATAAGAGGTCATTGCTTTAGAAAACAAAATATTTTAGTTTTAAGACAAGCAACACAAGTGCACTTTTCGTGTAAAATAACAGACTAAAAATAGATTTTATGTGTTTTAAATGTTAGATGCTGCCTTTTGTTTATGAGAAACAAATTTAGGGCCACTTGAATGGAATAGTGTTAGTTCAGAGATGCTCTAGCATAATTTGTTTGCCAAGCTATTTGGTTTTAAGTTTTGTTATCCACAAATATGTTTAGATGCACAACTGTTTTTAACATTGGTAATAATAATAAATGTTTTTTTGAGCAGCAAATTCGATCAGATTCTTTCAAATGATTTCTGAAGGATTATGTGACTGGAGTAACGACTATCAGAGGAATAAATTACATATATTTAAATATATTTAAATTGAAAACTTGTAACAAATATTTAACAATATTTGTTTTTACTATATTTTTGATCAAATAAATGCAGCCTTGGTGAGCATGAGACTTTCAAAAACATAAAAAAAATTTACTGACCCCAAACTTTTGAACGATAAGTGTCCAAATACTTTTTGTGGCACTGTATGTGGCTTAAGGTTAGTTTGTGGTGATTGATCCAAGCAGACGGCAGAATGTAGCCCCAAATGCTGGTGCCCATGCCGTGGACCCACGTCTCTCTGCCACTCAGCTGCGGCGGTCACACCAACAGGTGCTGAGACACTTTCCCCTGTCTCCTCTCTGCAGGCGGTCTGGTCTGATCTTTAGTATGACTGCACTCTGATCAGCCAAGCTGAAAGTTTCATACGTTACACCCACAGACCGCCCACAGTCCATGCACTGACCGGCTGAGGCATACTCACAATCACCAGTTCTAATCTGATTGGCTGATGCTATGCAACACCCTGTAATCAAGAGTTCACCAATTCACAAATGAAGATGAGTTTTATGAACTGTTTTGATGGAGAGCTAATCACTGGATTAGTTTGACAGGTCAGTGGAATCAAATCTATGGAAATAGTTAAATATCAAAAAGTTGTGTTTGAGACTCTTTGAAAAAGAAAAGTAAACTAGGTTCGAGCAGAAGTATATATTCCTCTGTATATTTCCTCTATGGAACAGAAAAACATATTTTGAGAAATGTCTGTATTTTTGTCAGTGGTCACCAACTTTCTGTGGTTTCCAATATTGTTTTAAATATCTTTTGTTTTCCACAGAACAAAGAAACTTATACACGTTTGGAACGACATGAGGGGAAATTATGATTTTTTAGGTCCCTGTTAAAGACGTAAAATTAAGATCAGTTGTGATTGTTGATTTTACATGTCGGTCAGACAGATCTTTCCTGCCTAAGTGGGCAGCTCTTGGCCAGAATAGGATTGAAAAGACATTATGCTGATTGAGTTTAATTTCTGGCTGTGTAGAACTATTGTTCTGCATGCATTAAAGTGGCGAATGCAAAGTTTACACCACATGAACGAGTCGGGTTGCTTTGAGAAGATCTTTTGGTCGGATCAGAGCGTGAGCTGTAATTATGATCTGTCTTTTAAGCTTGGCCTTTTTCTTGAATTGTGTTCCAGGCTGGTATCAGTATCTCAATCCCTGTCCTTAACCCAAGAGAGTGACTGATGGTATTTATAGAGAGCTACCTTTGAAAAGGGAGTCAAGCGTGAGTGGAAATGCAAAACTCACTCATGCGGCGTGTGTCTGATTATGAAGAGATAATTCTCCTTGCACAAAATAAGTCCTCTCTCTCTCTCTCTCTCTTTCTCAGCCCTCTTTCTGACCTCACCTTTCTGACCTCACCTTTCTGAAGATTAAACACAATGCGTTTTTTATACTTCACTTCCTTGCTTTTGTTTTTGTTCTGACAGTATGAATTTTCGTTCATCTGATATGATTCATCCTACTGTTTTTTTAGGTTTATTTTCTCTACCCTGCTGTTTTACTTCTGAATACCTGGATAATCTCATTTTGTATGGTTTGATGGTGTGAATTCCATAAAATATGATTTTATACATCTGATATTGGTTAATTAGAACAGTCATTGGTTTCACGTTTTTTCACGCTTGTCAACTTATTGAGTAGTTTTAATGAATAACAAGTCCTTAATATTACATGTAATTTTTAATAGTTTGTAATAATTTGTAATTTTTGTAAAAAAAAATGTAATGCATAAATGCACTCATTCTTTTGTTCAACATGTTTAAGTATAAAGTGTTTAAGTAACGTGTGTTTTTAATAATAATAATAATTATTATTATACATAAAGGATATGTGATTTGATTTAGTCAGGGCCAAGAGCATGAAATATTGTGAAATGCTGCCATCATGGCCTGTAAACTTTCTGTTTGGATTGAGTCTATAGCTAGCTTCTGCTTCTCTTTGAATAATGAGAACAAGAGTTTGTTTTCATTGAGGTAGTTGGTGTGTTATATAACTGGTGTTTTTCCAGCCTTCATTGCCTGAGGGGTGAGAGAGCGACAGAGAGAGAGAGAGAGGGATGCGTGATCAAGCTGTGTGGAGTTTTGGACTCTAGGCTCTGCTTTACGGCTCTCTGACGTCATAGATCAGGATGTTCAGCAGCCACTGTAATGATGTTTTCATGTCATCATCACCCTCTTGAAGCCCGTAGCTTAGAGTTTGCACACCAAACAAAAGCCGTCTCATGAGAGAGAGGAGGAGGAGAACGAGAGCACTCCCCCCCCCCCCCCCCACTCTGGAGGTGAGAGTGACAGCGGGGTAAGGAGGGAAATAGTTAATCAATAGCCACAAGGTCAGACAGGCGAGCCTCTGGTTTGAGCGTTCCCTGTTAGTGGGTTGGAGCAGAGGATTTGTAGCGCTTGTAAAGGCTTAAAGGAACACTCAGCAGTTATTTGTGGTGGTGCTGATGGTCAGGGTGGCAGGGCTGCAGTGTGTGTGTGTGAGAGAGAGAGACACCTGCTGGCCTTTGACCGTCAATGCAGCCACACCGACCCAAATCCTGTCAGAGCATCTTTGCCAAAAGAGTTCTCTCTTATATCCAGAGCGATTTATATTGTATTCAAGGGACAAACTTCTGTTTGCACTGTTCTGTGGGAATTGAACCCACACCCTTGCTGTATTTAGTGGCCATCCCTTTTTAGTTTTCATTTTGAAAAAAATTTAAATCTAAAAATATAATTTAATAATAGAAGCAAAATTGCATAAGATATGATTTGTTTAGAAAGAGTATAGTTTTGTTTATTTTATTTTTTCAGTAATATTGTTTTAATACTTTAATTCAGAAAGGATGCATTAAATTGACCAAAATATTATTTTTAATATAAAAATATAGATAAATAATATTACTGTTTTACTAATATTACTGTTTTTGATCAAATAAATGCAGCCTTAGTGACTTTCTTTCAAAAAATCTTACTGACCCCAGCCTTTTGAACGGTAGTGAATAAAATGTAGTATTTATGCTTTTTTTTTTTTTTTTTAATTGCTAATGAAGGTGACAAAAATGACAAGTCTATATTTTTTACAGAAAACAATTTTTCTTCCAGGAGAGTTTATATTTTTTGAGAATTATTTTTTTTATTATTGGAAAACAATACATATACTGATTAATAATAGTAATAATAATAATTATTATTATTATTATTATTATTATTTTGCAGTCAGTTGCACATTTGGTAGTGATTTAGGCTAAAAATGGAACATGTTGTGCTGTTGTATGAATCTGGCATTGTGGGTTCAGCACACTTCTGTTATGCAGGTACCAGGCATGCCGTCTCATCCGTGACTTACATGCTTAAACATTTCATGCAGGCTTAAGAAAGCACCCTTAATACCTGTCCCAACATCACTTCCTGAAATGCACTGACTGCTTTAACATATATAGGGCACTATCTAACCCTCCTGAGAGGCAGAGACGCTCCCCGTCCTGTCACGCACACAGCCGAGGTATTTGAAGAGCGCTTTATCAGACCGCTGCAGTGGGTGGTGGGGGAATTTTGCTTTCTGCCTCTTTTTTTCACATTTGTGCCTTGGAATGTTAAGAGTGATGGCAGTAAAGTGGTCAGATGAGAGATGAAGTCCCAACATTCCCGTTCCTCACCAATTAATCCTTCCGTGTGTCGGCACAGTGAGTTACAGCGCTGGCCACGGGGCCCCATGTTTATTTGCCAGTGAACGCAACTGTAAATCAGCCCGCAGCGGCTAAATTGATAACCTTGAATGTAAGGCCTGATACCTTTAGCAGCATGTAATGGACACACTGATGGGGTTCAGGCATTTGTAGAGGTGTGATTGGAGTGTAAGCACACATCCATTCAGCACACATACCTCGCTTACATCATTAAAGAGTTGTGCTGTTGCTGGCTATTTATGAAGATCACGGTTGCGCTTTACTTGTAAGAAACTGAGAGGAGTGTCAAAGTTACACCGTCAAGATGGATGGGACGGCTCCTCCTCACCCACTACTGAAATGTCATCTGAGCACTCAGTGTCTTTCAGGGCCTTGTTGAGCGTGTGAGGAGATCACAGATTTGTGCTGAAGTGCTCTCCCGTTTTTCTCTCAGCCTGACACACTCCTTTCTTTGTCTGTCCATTTTTCAGAGAGAAGAACTTTAATGGCTTCCAGGTAGAGAGAAAGAGGCAGCAGTCAAGATGAACTCGATTCCTTCGATGGACAGGCACATACAGCAGACCAATGACAGGCTGCTGTGCATCAAACAGGTGAGGAGAAAAGAACCAGAGTGACACAATGACCGTCTGTTTGTCTGTCTGTTCATTGTTCCAGACTTGGCTCATATCAGGTTGCTGAATATGGTTGGTGTCTGAACTCTGTTGTCCTCCCCGGGTATTTTCCAAGCATCTCCTATCATCCGATCACTTCTTGTGTGCACAAACAGACACATTACATAGCTATCTATCTATCTATATGCAGATTTGCCATAGACTTATATTACTTTTAAATTAAGCACTATCATTCAAAAGATTTATTTTAAGAAATGAATACTATAGGATAGATGCTATTTACCTGTTTACCTGCTATTTACATTTTCTTAGCGATAGATGCTCTTTACACTAAGTGAAAATAGCAGAATTTTCTTAGCGATAGCCTATGCTATTTAAGCTCGGTCAAAATAGCGATAGATTCTATTTACACCATGTAAAATAGCAGTTCTTTACAATAAGTGCTCAGTATTTTTGTACATTAACAGGATGAAATAATATCATAGAGTGTAAATGATTATATTTATTAAAATTATTAAATGGATGCTGAGTTATTGGGAGAATAAAAACCCTCCCTACAACTTCCCCTAACCCTACCCAATAAATACTGTTAATATTATTAAACACTGGTTAGGAAGCATATTTCCACTTTTAGAACATTATTTTCATTTTTATTGAAAATAAATGTCTTTCTGATGTGATATGTTATGGGAAAATGGAAAAGAACTAGCTATGCAAAAGGCGGATTCGAACCCATGTCGATCGCGGTAAAAGCCAGAAGCCTGGCTCAACCAGACATTGGTGGGCGGAGCTAGTGTAAATAGCGTTTGCCAACAAGGGACGCTATTTGCACCTAGTGTAATTAGACACTCCATTGTTTTTATCAGTTATATAATGTTTTCTAAACCGTAAACCTATCAGTAGGTATCTGTACATTTGTCCGCTCATGTTTCATTATATTGATGGGGACATTTAAAAAAACCCACACAACTAGAGTCAAACTTACACACACACACAAAAGTAGGTATGAACAAACACTATATCTTTTGATTCTAGACTCATAATTGCAGTGTGCTATGTAGGTGTGACATTATACTTCTCTTGACAGATTTATGTGAATATTTGACATACCAAGTTGTATATTACAGACAGTTCAGGATTTTTCATGTCCACACAGTTTTCTGCTAGGCTTTGTTGTCAATTAAGCAAGTCTTGGCGCTAATAAGATCATGTCTACAGCATGTAAGAATCCATTGAATTTCTGAGCCTATTTAATTGGTTACAAATGACACTGTTATCTCCGTTTTGCATAGCAGATTGAGCCTGATTAAAACTAAAGACAAAACGCAATCGATTGCTGCTCATTAATCATATTGATATGGCACATTTAGTGTGGTGAGAGTTGTCAGTTTTGCCGCCTCGACTTTTGTCCCAGTGAGCTCAATTTAAGCAGAGACAGTATTTGTATTTGGAAGTATACTTTATCATTTTATTTTTTCCCCCTGATGTCCACATATTATTTTTATCAAGGTTTTAGCACCAGCATCAGTAATATAGTTTTACACAACTGTTTTTCTGACCCTTAAAAATAACCAAGCAGTTTTTGCTACTGTACCTTTAAGACTTCCATATGTAAATGACCTCTGCATCTACAGTATGTATAAATGCCAATATGTGGACAGTTTCTAAATGTTCCTATGATTGTGATGTCAATATGTCAAAAACCTTATACTCTTTCAATCTAATAGGGGTTTTCCTTTCCTCTCTGTCCCGTTTCCCTCCTTTCATCATTCTGTCATCCTGTCACTCAATCATACGCCTGCCTGTCATACAATCTATTCTTCCCTCAACTTTACTCAGTTGGTTATAATGACAGAAGTGTAAAACATTAAGTCCAAACTCATGACTAACACCCACATGAAGCCATCAGCATGTTGTGATTGTAATGTCAATCAAATGGACCATTTTCTCTCTTGACTTCTTTGACTTTTTTCTATTCTCATACAACCAGTCTCTCGCACTGCCATCTGAGTTTCATTTACAGAGCCCTTCCTACAGAATTCCTCTGTTTTCTCATTGCGGGCTTCCTCACCAGCAGTTAAAGCCCGCACGCTGAGCAGTCAGCAGCCAATAGCTGTCAATCACACAAAATGAGATTCTCTTCTGTCTGAGAGGAGCAGACTGACATCACAATCAATTCAAGGAGAACTGTTGCATTCAACAGAATCTCACACTCACCCAAATCAATTTTCCTACAATTTTGTTGTTCGGTTTAACTACTTATTAAACATTGAACAGTGTCCCCGTTTTCTTTTTCTTATTTGTGCAGCTTCAATTTATTCTGCTAACTAACTAAAACTGAAACTCTTATCATTCACATTGTTTACCTTTGAATGCATGATAAACGTTAGGATGATCAGAACAATTCTCTTGGCTCATTCTCCATCAAGAACATGAGGAATTTAATGATTAGAAATAAAAAGTGAAACATGCCACAGCGACTCAGTTTAATTAGAGTCTTTCTTTTCTCTTTTCTTCTTAAGCAAGAAGAAATTATCATTCACATGGAACATGAATACAAATTTGCTGAAGAGTATTCTGATGCTGGAGGAGGCAGTTATTCATGGTCCATGTCCCGTGTAGGACTGATGAAATGAGCTCGTGCTCAGGGACTTCCTCTGACAGATTAGTTGATGAGAGCAATTGCCCTTAAGATTTCAGGATCCTGAGCCCCCCCCCCCCCCCCCCCCTCTTTCTTTTTTCTTTTTTTTTTTTTTTGTCCGAGTAAAGTCTTGAATGTGGTTGAATAATTTGAAAATTTCTTTGCAGAAAATGACCTAGTATGATTTTCATTTACTTAATTTAGTATTTTAAATGTAGTATATTTAGAGTCATATTCTGTACATCTTATTATATACATTATAATACCTTATTAAATGTGAACTTGAACCACAAAACCAGTCGTAAGTCGCACGGGTATATTTGTAGCATTAGCCAACAATACATTGTAAGGGTCAAAATTATCGATTTTTCTTTTATGCCAAAAATCATTAGGATATTAAGTAAAGATCATGTTCCATGAAGATATTTTGTAAATTTCCTACCATAAATATAAAAAATGTTCAATATATATAAAAAAATTAGTTTTGTACGTAATATGCATTGCTAAGGACTTAACAACTTTAAGGGCGATTTTCTCAATTTTTTTATTCTTTTTTTGCACCCTCAGATTCCAGATTTTCAAATAGTTGTATCTCAGCCAGATATTGTTCAGATGAGATATATATATATATCTCAATTTCAAAAAAATGTATCCTTATGACTGGTTTTGTGGTCCAGGGTCACGTATATTATATTAATCCACTTGTAAAAACTGAAAAATGGAAAACTAGGCAAAGCTGGATTAAAACACAATTTTTTAGAAATTGTAGTGTAGTTTAGTGAAGTGTTTCTAGAAAAAACAATTATAGAAATAGAAATTTGTTGTTGTTTTTTTGTTTGTTTTTGTTTTTTTTATTTTCATTTTCTTGTCCATTCCTGGAAATCCTACATTTAAAATACCTTGATATTTCCAGGTTTTCCATGTATGTGAACGTCATGTAAATATTGTAATGCTTGCTTCACAGTGATGTGTTTTTGCATCTTAGTTACTATAACTGGACTGGGAAAACAGCAAGAAAACAGCAAGAAAAATCTTCCGTTATACTGCCACTTTGTGTTTATATACAGTGATTTGCGGTATAGATGATCAGAAGTGTAGATGTCCGGACCTGGTCACGCAACATGATTTAATGCCTCTGGAGTGACTGTTCACAACACACAGAGCTGCCCTGAGGTGGAGAGGTCCTGTTTGGACACCGTGTGCTTGGCAGGGGAAAGGTGGAGTGCTGAGATTTGGCCACTGTTACGTTAACACCTGTGTTGCAATCTTGCCAAAAAGCCTTCATTGCTGACACACCGCTCTGAGTGCCTACCATCACAACGGCGTGCTTTTCATCCCCTCATCTCTTTCCTCATAATCGTGTGGTTGGACCCTGACATCAGAATGTTCACTTAAACAAAGAATTGCCTTCCTCAAAATGGATTTTTTTTTTTTTGTGGCGAGAGGGCTGAACGTTCACTACCCGCATATCCCTTATGCTGTGCAGGATTTACTCAGCAGGGTTCTGCGGCAGTAGACATTGGCTCTTTGTCAGATGAGCTCTTTGTCAACACACACACACCAAAGCCGCTCATTCAAATGGCGACCTCTGCCGCCCTTGGAAGACAATGCCGCTTCCTCACTGCAAGCCGGGGAAGAGGAGGTGTCCGTCCGAGTATAATGGTCTTCAAAGTGCACAGTCTCCTCCTCAGAGCGGCTAAACATTAAACGTGCAAAGGCTCTGAAGAGGGTGTACAGATTGCTCGTTTGTTTAAATTTCCTGTCGTGTCTTGTGCGCCACCAGTCGCAGGAGAGTTTGGGTGGGGGGAGGGCAGTCCTGAGGGGAGGATAAACAACCTCAGTGCTCAATAAATAAAAAAAAAAATCGTTGGGAAAAGAGAATAAGCCTTTTCTCATTCAATTCTGCCACAAAGCCCGCCCTCTTGTGCACGCCTTATTGGCCGGCCTGCTTGACTATGGCTTTCAGAGGTGCAGATCTATTACATCTTAGTGGACAAAAGATGATGAAGAGTCTGGATTAGGACATACTGCGGTGTGTGAGGAGGCCTTGAAGCACACTGAGCTCTTTGTCAGAAGAGTGGATCTGTCCCAGAATGCACAGCTGCGTTCAGACCAGGAGGCCTTGGGTTACCGGTTGGGTTCTGGCAGGGGCTAACTGAAATATATACAATATTTAAAAATATGAGACTTGTATTTTTATTAAAAGAAATTAAAAGGAAAATTAACCCAAACATGAAAATTCTGTTATCATTTGTCATCTGTGATCATACTCACTTCGTCTGTATGACTTTTTTTCTTCTGTGAAATACAAAATATTTTAAAAATGTTGTTAACGAGTCAGTTTTGGTTACTATTGACTTCCATTGTACAGGTTTAGAATGACAAGAGGATTCCCTTTAAGAGAAGAGGATTTTATTTTTTTATTTTTTTTTAATGGTTTTCTAAATCATCATTTTGTGGAAATATTTTTCTAGGTGGATAAACTTACTAATGCTCATTTTTGAATTCCAGCATGTGTCTCTTTGTAAACAGAAAATTATGATATTTACATGCTAATGCGTGTCGTGTTGAAGTTTTATGGTTAAAAATTGTAATATATTAACCAAGCGGTATTTGATTTCTTCTCTTCAAACAGCACTTACAGAATCCAGCCAATTTTCAGACGGCGGCCACAGAGCTGCTGGACTGGTGCGGAGACCCACGAGCCTTCCAGCGGCCCTTTGAGCAAAGCCTTATGGGATGCTTGACGGTAAGCCAGCAGCTGCTCACGTCTTGTCCTCATGTCAGGGGCCAGTGACGAAGGTTAAAGCAACAGTCACGCTTCATGTGTCCCTCTGCCCACCCACTCATCTCTCCATTTTTTTCTTCCCTCCTGTAACCTCTTTTTTTATATATGTGTATAGAAGCGACTGGTGTGTAAAGGTGGTTTCATTTTTTTTTTTTTTTTCTTTTTCTCGATGATAAAATAATTACACTCTCAACAAGCTAAAAGTAAAAAAGTCAGTCACTAGTAGGCTGATTTCCCCCAAAAACATTTTTCCAAATTTAATTCTGTTTGGTGATGCTAGTGGTCCAGAACATGCAGTGGTGCAGAACATACAGTAGGTTGAAAAGTAGCCCCCTGTCCCACATTCTCCATGACAGTCATTGATTATGGCCCACTGCCAGTGTTTAGCACCTTCAGTCTGATTCAAGCCTCCAGTCCAGGTGCTTTTCATGGGTGTACAGACATTTTCTATTGATTTTTCACTGGACTTATTTCAGTCCCACTCCCACTCTGTGATCTAAATTCCTCAGATAATGATTTACTGGGAGGCTTTGAGAATACATTTGATCTAGCTAGACTTACATCAGTTATCTGTACTGATATTTCTTTAAAGTAGCTGCCATTATATATCCTAGATCACTGGTTCTCAACCAGGGGGCCGGGGCCCACGAAGGGGCCACAGCAAACCTCCAGGGGGGACACTTGTAAGTCTTAAAATTATTTAAATTTAGTCATTAACATAATCTTAATTAAAATGTAATCTAAAAAAATCAGTATCAGACTCTGATGTTGAATGATAAAATAATCTGATAATATTCATACACTAGACGATAGAGTACATAGTGCAAAGTACGTCATTTTGGACACAATTCTAGATTAATATTGAGCTTTGTAACTAAATGACAACTTTTTGCCAATGACAATGTAAGTATTATTCTATAAATACAGGCCTGCCCTGTAAACCCCATATTTAATATTCCATTAAATTACTGATTGAACCCCTTCACAGCTTTTTTCAGTTTTAATGAATGAACGTACACTACCGGTCAAAAATTTGTAATAATTAATTTTATTAATTTTATTTTTTTTAATGTTTTTGAAAGTCTCTTATGCTCTTAAGCAGCAAAAACTGTTTTCATTTGATAAGAATAACAAGAAATGTTTTAGCATATTAGAATGTTTTCTGAAAGATCATGTGACGAATTGGAGACTGGAGTAATGGCTGCTGAAAATTCAGCTTTGCATCACAGGAATGAATTACATTTTGAAATATATTAAAATAGAAAACAATTCTTTTAAATTAAATAATATTACTGAAATGCAGACTTGTTGAGTATGAGACTTCTTTCAAAAACAAAAAAAAACAGTTATTCCAAACTTTTGACTTCATGCTGTTTTATATCACAGCTCAAGATAGTCACTTGTTTGGCATTCATGACATATTTTTTTGATTAGTCACATGGCATTAGCTCTAAACAACCTGGCTGCATCACAAACTTCCAGGGCTTTCTGTGCCAGCTGTGCTACTGCCCTTGAGATGAATGCGAATGTTCACGGACAGCTTTCTCCAGGTATTCCAGACCTCCTTACTGTTGCACAGCTCTGAGTTTGGTTCAGCCTCCCTCTCTGCAGTTAATGTCACGTGTGTACATGACAATGTGTCCCCAGACACCGTATTCACACCACACACGCTCACTCCGAAAGGATGTGCAGTATGTTTGCGCTCTGTATGTTGTAATTAATTTGTCTGATGTGGTGCGGTCCCTCAGAGAGCAGCGGAGAGGTTCTTCTCCCCAGGTGAGGATGTAGCGGTGAGGTTTGTGGAGAGATGAAAGAACTGGGGAGATAAGAATGTTGGTTGACAGATGTGGACATGTCTTACACATTTCCCCTCAGGCAGCAGGTAGCTCTCTGCTCTCCGCAGACCTACATATGGAGCTGTTCTTCCATTGTCTCCCAGCTGCACAATATCAGCACTCAGCCAAATGATAAATGACATTTCCAAACTGTCAGTAGCTTTAGCGATGACAACTATCTCTGCTGTTCCACTGTCTTTTCTTGTCAACCCTTGCATATCTGCAGTGCTGTGTGCCTCGCTATGAAAAGAAATAAACAGCCATTTTTTCTTTGTGTATTATATTGCGCGTCACTGTTTATGTGCTCGGCCCTTTAGCAAAACTGTAAGACAAGACATTTGCGTGGCTCAGTGATTCTAATTTTTTTTCTTTTGAATCACTTAATATTTTAGGCCTGCATTTTGAGAAGAGAGATTATGTGGAAAAGGCTTTTGAGAGGATGCATTTCTAAACGCCAGTGGAATCTATACCAGCCCTCATGGCAGAACGCCTGGCTGCTGCGTTTGGCAAGTGCAGCTGCAGAAAGGAAATTAAAGTTTGGCAAGAGTGCAGCGGCTCTGCCTGTCCAAAAATCCCCAAAAACTGGAGGACAAAAAACATCTCTAGGATTTCAGTTTCATAGATGCCATCCTAGAATCCCATTAAGCCATTATTTGACCATTAAATCACAAATAGATATCTGTCAGCGCAGGGTTGATTTGTCGTTTTTGTTGCACCACCTTGGTAGCAGATGTATGACAATTTATGATTAAGAAGAGTCACGTTTGCACTCGATGTGGGACATAAATTGCACATTAAGTGCTGGGTGTTAAGGATTGAGAAGGTTAGTAAGTGGATAAATGCAGCGCACAGCTGCAGCAGTGTGATACATGAGTTATTAAAGATCATGTGCAGCCTCATTCAGATTTTACAGCAGATATTACAAAAGGTTGAATGCTTCTCATTCTATATTGGTTGTGTCATTCTTGATGGATAGAATAATAGAGAGTGAACGGGCAGACAAAGTGAAATTCTTCAAATTGAATGTTATTCAAAGCAACATTTAAATCCATAACTTAGCTGAAAATAGGCACCTTAACCAGTGTAACCAGTTTTTTTTTTTTATCTCATTGTCAGCCTGAAGTATTTAAGTGTCCCTGCTGTATCATTTTAAAGGAATAGTTTACCAAAATTATTTACTTATTTACTTACCCTTGTGTTGCTCCAAACCAGCAATTATTGGGTTTCAAGTGCTTTAAGGCCTATAAGCACATGCCTAATTTACTTACTGCCTAATAACAATTTACTGTTACCTTTTTAACGGTTATTGAGATTTAGCCAATAATCTCCAATATTTGATGAAAGATTTGCTGCACAGCAGCGATCCTAGAGGCAAAGTTGCTCAGAATGAGGAATTCTACCATGTGATATGAATGTCATTGGATGGCACGAAAAATCGTGCGATACACGACCCTTTACGCACTTGAAAAATGTGAAGGCTCCACCCAGTGGCTCATTTCTTTCTAGTTTCTCACAGACCTCTAAGGACGTGAGTCAAACGGGTCCAGTGAGTTTCGTTCCGGTCGGCCTCCGTTAACCTTGACTGATAGCTGCTCAAATTTCAGTGGCCAATGGCAGACATTTTTTTTGAAATGCATCAATGTCCTCATAGATAGTCAAGACACTGCATGCCCATTTTCTAGTGGATTGGACTAACGGTGAAGTAGTTATAGCCATTTTCATGTTTTTTTTTCCTGTTATACCACCACCAAGTGGCCATTCGCCGTGTCCTTTTTCACTCGACCACAGAATGAGCTCTTACATAGGTGCGCTGAGTTTGGTGAAAATGTCTCATTCCGTTCACGAGCTATAGCCATTTTAGTGAAAATGTCTCCACCTGGAAGCCCTTAGGGACCGAAATTTCAACCTTTTTTTGATAACTATTGACAATCAGACTCCAGAGAATCTTGCTGCACTGGTTTGGTTCAGATTGGGTCAAAAACCTAGGACTAGTTCGCAAAAGTAGGTTTTTCAAAAAATCCAAAATACCTGAAAATTGTGCATGATGATGTGCAAATTGTGCAATATCTGAAAATCCAATGCATGTCCGTCTTGAGCCAAGGATTCTAACGATATAAGACACGAGCCTATGCCTTGGTGACGTTGTAGACGGCATGAGTACTACCTGGTCAACACTCACTTTAAACGTATGCAATGGGGCAGCATGAACATTCTGGCTAACTTCTCATTTTGTGTTCTGTGATAGAAAGTAAGCCATGCAGGTTTGATGCTGAGTAAATGATGTTCATTTTTGGGTGAACGGTCCCTTTAAGAGATTCCAGAGGTAAAGCCTCGGTTATGTATTCTGTGTGGTAACATTGTCACCTACCGTCTCTTACATGTGGCTTTAGAGTTTTATTTACACGCTTTTGAATTGTTCCACGAAAGATCACAAGATGCTTTGAAAGAAGCTGGAGTTGCGAGTTCAAGGGGCCAAGTGCGGGCTGTGGTCTCTGCGGATCAGGGTATTCAGAGAACAAACAGAGACGTCTGCGCACCAGTCACACAGATCTCTGGGGAAAGCTCATCAATCGTGCCCTGCAAATATCAACACAGTCTTAACACTATTCTGCATCAGTGGAGGTGGCTGTTTTATCTTTGAATACATTATTCATGCACATATATAAATATTTGATATGATTGCACTAAAAAAGGGAAATTGCTCTTTTATGAGTAGTTTTTGGAGAGATATTTGGTGTACAAGGAAGAGGGGGTGGTAGCCGGGTGATGCGAGTGTACCGCTGCTTCTCGCGTCTCTCATGGGAGTCTGGGGTAGAATTTCAAGGAAGCTTAATTGCACATAGCTCATGTAGACTATTGAAAAATTCAATAGCCTTAATGTTAAAGAGTGTGTTTAGAACATATCAGCTTGATTTTCCTTCAGTCTTTAATCGAAGAACTTTGTGTTTGCACCTCTCTTGTGAATGCAAATAATGGACACACACATGCAGCCTAACCCACATGAGTAAACAAAGACCCGTTTTAACGTTCACGTGGTCTCTTTTCGCAGGTCGTAAGCCGCGTGGCAGCGCAGCAGGGTTTCGACTTGGACCTCGGCTATCGGCTCCTGGCCGTGTGTGCGGCAAACCGCGACAAGTTCACTCCAAAGTCGGCAGGTGAGACCCTTTCCTCTCATGCACGGTTTCTTCTCACTCATCATTGCTAATAAAACTCAGAGACACTCTGCCTGTAATGAATCCACATTTCTCATTTAGCGATGTGACAGGAAATCTTTTAATTGCGGCATTATGCAATCACAGCGCACGGCCATGCATTAGCATCCTTTCACTCTCCTTTGTCCAACACTCACCCATCTCCTCAAGACGTCATGAGGCGATTTAACTTCCAGAGGTTGTCTTTTCCAGACGATTTTACACGTGGAGCTCACGGCGTGCCAGAACCGCCCCCGAATAATTCATTGATAAGCCGCCAGAGTTCACTTTCCAACAATCATCCATCAGCAGAGCAGCATCGCTTTGTAATCAGCTCTGTTTGAAATCCTGACCTTCTCAGCCAAAGCTGAGTGTCCTGTTCTTGTACATTTGTCAAAGTGAATTGCGGACGGGCATCAGCCAAACAGAGATAGATGGCCGGCAAATGCTGAGGTTGAGGTGTGTGAGTGTACTTTATTTGAGAAAGGCCTGACACGGCTCGCTGTTCAAAATGAAGATAAACTGTCCATTTGAACCATGGTTACTGTGGGACACCTTCAGCCTTCAAAAAAAAAAATGTTTCTGGGTGTTTGATTTTCCTCTTCCTCTTTTTAGATAACTGCAAAATAATTTTCTTAATCAATATTTTTGTCTTATTTACACTGGAAAACAGTGTTTATTTAGTATTATTTATATATTATTGCAGTATTTATTCATATTTTGAAATAGCTTTTATTCTTATATATTTTAATGTAAATAATTTAGTTTTTTGTTTTTTAAATATTTCTATTTGGCTTTATTTGGCTTTTCAGTTTTAGTTTTAGTAATTTTAGTACTTCGACTTGATAAGAACTTTTTTTAATTTAAGGTTTTTTCCATACAAAATTTATATTTTATTTTAGTTTTATTTCAATTAACAAAAATTAAAAACTAAAAAATATTTAGTTAACAATAACAACATGCTGGAAAACTTGTTTAAATTGTATTTTAATTTATAATATAATATAATATATAATTTTTTTTATATAATTTTTATTATATTATTAATTTATATTTATTTATTTCAATATTTGATTTATTTACCCTTAGGTTTATAAATTTATAAATTTAGGTTACCAGTAATTGATCTTGCCTTAATAATTTTTGGACATTTGTTCTTGAAAACAAGACAAAAATACTGATAAAGAAATGTATTTTTGCAGTCAACAGCTTTGATTGTGGCAGTATTGCTGTTAATAACACTTATGTTGCATGAGAAAGTTGTGTGAGATATTTCAGTTCAGTTCAAACAGACTGTATATAGCAGTGGTTACATTCAGAGCAGCTGGTGATAAAGAAATGGCTGGAAGCAGATATGACTCAGACTTCCTCTCTGTCAGTGCATCATGGGGGCATCCATCTTACCTCTATCATAAGGGCGTCTGCTGCCCCAGACACGCAGACGTCAGTGGCAGAGCTCAGTCTCATAAACCCACTCTCGGTCCCTCTCATTTTCTGTCCTCCTTGATGCCACATACTCTTTCTCTCTTTATCAGTCTACATCCTTCACGCAAACACACAAAAAATGCAAATGGAAAAACAGACAGAAAGGATATGCACGTCGGGTCAGGGATTTGTTGAGAAAGTGCAGCCCCAGCGAAAACCCAGTGACAGGCAGGATGGCGACAGAGGGGCGGCCACCCGACACCACACACCGGAGTTCAGTGTGTCTGGCTCGCTCAGAGCCTTAGAGAAGCGAGACACTCCCACATTACACGATCAATGCACAATCAGGCGGCCATGTAGAGGCAGTCACCGGCTGCAGGATAAATCCGTCATGTTTTGCTGTCTCTGTGATATACAATGCAGCTGACACTTGCCTGTGAGGATGGCCAAAAGTCATCCACTTGCACTCAGAATTACGCTTTTATTTGCCTCCCGTAAAAGAATGTTAAGTACCTGTAATGGATAAACGCCAGAATATGTCTTGTAAGATAAATGTAATTCATATATTTATGCTTTGAGTTCTTTTTAATGTTATATTTAAACAGTTATAGTGCTATAAAATGGGCAGCTGGATTCCTTTGTTTTTCGATATATGATTTTTGGCAAATCAAACACACTTGAACCTCATTAGATGCTTGAGCTTAGAGCCTGTATTTTTTTTTTTTTTTTTTTTTTTTTGACAAAGGTAATGAGAACGCATTTGTCACTGCAAAAAAAACACACAAAAAAACAACTTAATCGGTATATTGGTCTTGTTTTCTGGTAAAAATAAGAATTTACTTGAAAAGCTAAATTGTGTAAAATTGGAAACATATAATATATTTTTAATTAAATATTAATAAATATTAATTAAATATGTACAAAAGTTGCAAAATATAATTTTATATAAATTGTAAATTAATAAAATAAAATAAAAAATATTTATTAAATCATGGGGTAGAGAAAAATAAAAATAAATAAATGATAAAAAATAATATAACATTATTAAATATAGTATAATAGTGTAATATAGTATAATATAAATATATATTATATTATTGTATATTTTATATAATTGTGTATTTTATTACACTGTTGAAAATCAGTTTCTTGTTTGAAGTTTAAACCTCATTGAATTTTAATAATTAATGCTTAAGACGAGAAAAAAGTGTTAATAGCTTATGCAGTTTCGTAGTACAGTAAATGTATCTAGTTGTAAAGATGTTTACTCTATGTATTTATACTGGAAAACAATACAAACATACTAATTGAGAAATTATTTTTACCATGCCCTGATAAAAGGCAGATATAATCAGTGCAAAGTGATGAAAGCGTGTTTGGCATAATCACCATGTGATCTTCAGGAATGTGTCAGAGATGTGGTGTGTGTGTGTGTGTGAAGTCTAGTCTGTCAGTACGTGCTGGTTTGTGAGTGCTGACCTCTCTGTCAGCGGGATTATCTGGCAGTATTAATCTGTGATTATGGGAATTATCTGTCCACTGTGTGTTTGCATGCGTTTTTGTGTGTGCGCTCTTATTTAGTCTGATCTTCTCTGCTTACATGCTACTGACAGACTTTTTAACCAGGCTTTGTTTGGCACCCCACTGTCAGTCCAATAAGATAATTTAGTCTAAAATCTCCCTCTTTAGAGCACACAGTTGTGTCTGTACCAAGAAACGTTAAATACCTTGTCTGAGACGCTTTTATTGAGCATATGTTAATTATACACAGCATCACAATTGCTTTTGATAGTATTTCAACAGTGCTGTCAGTCACAACAGTCTCCTCGTTTAGATCAAAATCAAGTTCTTCCTTCTGTATGTGTCATGCTGATATTTAATCGAGAGCAGGTTAGTTGAGAGACTGACAGCTAATGAGTTTGTCTATTAGGACATGTTTCTGACTCGCATACCCCTATTCAGAAAGCCTGCTATTATTTAAACATTTTCCTGAAAAAAAAAGTCATCACGTTTGTGCCTGCACACAGGACCGGAGATAGTGCGCCATTGTTCAGAGTGAGATGTTGCGACAAGATAATTGCAGGGTGTGTCTCAATTTAAGTGTTTTTAAAGTCTGTTATTGAGCAGATTTGGCAGAAGAAGAATTTCAGAGTTTGTGTTATTTAAAACAAGACAAAAAATACTATATATAATACAAATGCTGTTTCTTTTTTAAAACTTTATACTCATCATAGAATCCAGAAAAAAAAAAAAACACATGCCGGTTTCCACAAAAATATTGAGCAGTTTTTAGTATTCAGCTTTGCCATCAGCTTTGCCATCACATGAATAAATAAAATTTAAAAATGATATCAAAATAGAAAACACTCAACACTAAACAATCTTATTGAGTGATGGTGCTCACTTTTAATCACATTTTAGTGAGAGACCTTTCACCATATTGCTTTTTATTTACAGATATAGTTGTTCAAAGTAAAGCTGACACATGTCTCTTCTCTGAGTAGCGGATGGGTAAAAATATTATGTTGGCCAATAGTCACACTGTGGGGTGAAATGAATCTCTCAATGCAATGGTGAGGAATGTTCCTGCTCTACATAGGAAGTCTGTCAGCAGCTTGTAAATCAGCCCAGCTGGAAGGCACGTCAAGAGAGCAACCAATCCGCCATGTCGAGGGTGACGGATCGCTTTCCAGCACCCAGCCGTAATTCTCATGTCATGTACACACATGGTTTACAGAGAAGACACGAGCACAAATACACAAGAAACTCAAGCCCGGGACCTCCCCTTTGGTTTGATATAACCGCAAACCCTGCTTACCTCTGTCTGCATACAGTTCTCACTTTATACTTCAGACATCCACCATGTCTTTGAGATTGCAACATCGAAAGATATATAATTTGTTGGCTTTATATGAGCATTCGTATCTAGATTCCAGAATTAACAGTCGCCAAGAAACAAATGTAAATGAATGTTGGCTTTGGCTATTTAAGTAAAATAGTTATTTGTCAGTTTGATAGTAATATTTAGAATTGTAAAAAGAAAAATGTGTACTTTTACTTTTGATAAATGTCTTAACTGCACAAAAACATAATTTATATATAGAAGTTAAGAATTTATGCTCAGTAGAAAATTCAACCATTCTCTGGTGAGACAAAAAGTTAATTTTGGACTCTGCTTATATACACTTTTCAATATATTCTTTTCTTTCCTTCTGATGTAATCACTCAGCAACTGTTCAGTTACATCTAGTTGCTCCAGTTTTTTTTTTTTTTTTTTTGTGTGTGTAGCTCATAATCTGCAGCAATAATGCTTTATTATATTGAATTCTTATATTTAAAAAAAATCTAAATAGTTTATCATAAGATTGCTCATTTGTAAAGTACTGAAGTTCAGAGCAAGAGAGAATGACTGGAGTGGTGTGTTTGTGTTGGTGGAGGGTTATGACTCACTGCTTTGCAGTAAAAGTTGAAGGAAGCTCAAGTTCCTGTTTGAGCCAGCTTTAGCTCTTCACCTTCTTTTTCATGTAGCCCGTAGCCTTGACATCTCTCATTTTCTCTGAGTTATTTCATCCCCTTGTAGCTTGATATTAAAGGTATCTGTCACACGCAGCACTTCAATGCCGGCCGCGGAGACGGTGTGCACGCTGAGGTCTTGATGCTTCGTGCTTCATTGTAAGTCTTTGAGGCAACTTAATGAATTATTGCTAATTTGATGTCAGTGGAATTTATTACAGTGCTTTTTTTGCAGCGTCAAGAAAAATCCTGCTGTTGATACAGCATTTTTATTAGCAGATTAAGCGACGCTAATTCAAGGACTGAAGAACAGCTATGTATTAATTCATTAATGGACGTACACTATTGACAGCCTGGGGAAGTGCTGGATCTCTTTCTGATATTCAACACTTTTAGATGTGTGTAATTAACAGTGTTAGCAAGTGTCAAGTTAGGCACTTAGCGTTAAAAGCTAACACAGTTTCCATTAATTTCACCCTCACATGACACTCAAGAGGGCCGCCCACCAGCCCCGGGCTTAATTAGCGTGCACGGTCTGATGGATTTATACATCGGTGTCATGTGATTAGCTCTCCAATGGACGGGATTCACCCGCTTTGATAGCAGTAATCGCGGGTCTGCGAACACAGCTTTAACTGAATTGATCCAAGCGTGTTGTTTGTTCTCAGTCTTTCTCTGGATGATTTGGTCACTGGCCAAGATACAGCCCATCTGCTGTGATAGGCCCCGCCCCCCTCTTTGCAAGTTTGAAATGTGAGCCGCTCTTGCTTTCCCCCCCTTCCGCCCTCTGGCAAAGTGGCCGTCGCATTGCATGGGTGTGTGTGTGTGTGTGTGTGTGCATGCTTGTGTGTTTGTGTATGTGTGAATGTGTGGCTTCCATCAGTTCCAAATGAGCGAGGGTTTTAGGCATGTGGACGTCACTTAAAACACCATAAATCTGAGGTGAGAGGACATTTGCTGCTTTTTCTTCCTCTGTCTCCCTTCTTTTTTTTCCTGCCCCCACGTCCCTCTCTCTTTTTCTCTCTCTCTTGCTGCTTTTTCTTTTTTCTTTTTTAACCCTTTTGAAACAAGAGTGCTTCCTGTTCATTTTGTGGTTTTGCACTGCAGACAGTTTACAGGCTGTCATTGTGTATGTGTGTGTGTGTGTCTGAAGTTTTCGAAGAGCTTAACCTGATTCCCTGTGGGCTACGTCTTGGAGCAGAGGAGCCAGGTATAGCAGGAGCCCATTAGCACAGAACTCCATCTGTGATTGGCTTTGCACTGGAAACCCAGAGACCGCCGCTGAATAATTGATGTGCATTGTGCAGTCGCTGGACAGGCGAAGAGAGGGGAAAACAGAGAGAGAGCCCCAGACAATCAGACCGAGATAGACAGAAAGCTCGTAGATTTCTCACGGGTTCGTCTTTGCCTGCTGGTAAAATCCCTTTTTTTTTTCTGTGCAATGAGAAGACTGCGATGAGAGCCCGATCTCGACCGTTGGTAAGTCACGTGACAGCCGGAGTGCATGCAGACGAGTTGCAGGCAGGTGTATGTATGCGCAGGAACTAACTCGTAAAGAGACCTGCGCATGATCGAGTCGTAACAACTGAGCGCGTTTGACCTAGTTCCCCTTCTCCTACACAAACGCTCACACATAGAGGGTCAGAGTGGGCTTGATTATCTCCAGGAGGAGAGCTGACCTACTTGAGGCACAGTGTTTTTGTCAGTCCTTTAGCTGTTTGATGTGAATCTGGCGACAGCTTGGCTCCAGCCCGTTACATGGAGCAGCTCTCGCTCTTCACCGGCTACTGTTGGTGGCGATTGCATGTCCGTTCTTTACGGGGTTGTAAATCATCGGATGGGAGGAAAGTTTTTTGCATTGCATTGGAGGTTCTGTTCTATGGGCCGTAGGGGCGATTTGAAAGGGGAATGAACGTGGGAATTTCTGAAAGTGGGGGGATGTGTGCTTGCTGTGCCCCTGCTGTTTGTATATTTAGAAAGCTGGCTTCATCTCTTGTGTTTCTACAGCACTGTCTGCGTCTAGGCACAATCCCTAGATATTTATAGTAAGTAGTTGTTTCTTGTAACTGCTACAGGGCGGCAGTTAAAGCGTCGTAAGGATAATATACTGCTGGAGCAAAGTCTACAGGTTCCTGTGAAGTTTTGTTAAAGCTCTTGGCCTCTGAGTGCATGCTGATGGGGAAATAAACAGCAGTTTGCTGTAATGAGGATCCTGCTGTTCATGTGTGAAACTTCCTCCTCAGTGGTGAGGAGCTTTTAATAGCTCGGTGCTTTTTGCCCATGTGTCGATTGTGTTTGGTGGAATTACTTTATTTAAACATGCAGATGTTGTGCTAATGTTTTGGCATACATTTAAACAAGTTTAAACTTCTTAAGCTATTTAAAATGACGCTAGTTTCTCTTGAGGTTGAGAAGACAATAAGACACCTCTTTGGATTTCCATGTTTTTAGAAAGTGTAATTTTGAGAGGTATAGTATTGGGATTTTTAGAATGCATCCCAATACATTTAGAATTATTTGAATAAATTGTCGACTTAAAGGGGTCCTATGATGCTTTTTGCTTTTCCTTTTACCTTTAGTGTGTAATGTATCTCTTTGTGTATGTATAGGATCTGCAAAGTTACAAAGAATAAATCCCTTTGCGGGAGACTATGAGCTATCTAACAGAGAACATTGCTCCAGATCTGCCTAAAAGTCCTCGATTGAAGTCCAGATATTATTTCCTCAAACATCTATGTCACAATGTGAAATATTAGCAGAATGCCTGTCCAAAGGCATATACAAAGAAAGAAGACGAGGCTTATGTGTATTGTTTTGTTGTCGTCATGTTGTGGAGATGCTCCGAAAGCAAAACCTGTTTGTTAGGAACCAGAGGTTAAGATTTCTTTATAAAGCTGTACAACCCAAATTTTGCTTGTGTACAGTGTATTTTAAGGGGGGACAGCTTCCTGATCCTGGGAGAGCACAGCACCGGCTGTATATGAAAACTGCTTACCACCGTGAAACGCTCTGCTCAAGTCGTGCTCAAAGTTTGGCCTGATCGATTGGCTTGATCATCTGCATTTTCACAATCCGACTCGGGCTCAAACTGATATGGTAAAACCGACAGCTTGCAGATTGTAACTGTGTTTACAATTTCTTAATGCCGTAGAAGCTGAAGCTTGCGATAATGGTAAATGCTGTTATATTTTCAACACATGCTTGTAGTGTTAGGCCAATCACAATGCACTGTGTCTGCTGTCCAGTCAGAGCACTCTGAGCTTTTCGGAAAAAGGGCCTTTGTAGAAATCAGTGCTTACAGACAGACTAGGAATAGAGGTACTCCAGTAATGAACAGTGTGTGAATTTTTTTTTTTTTTTTTTTTTTTTTTTTAGCATTAAAGTATCTCAACCAATTCTATTACACCAAATAAACAAAATAATGAACTTTTAAAATAGCATCACATGATCACTTTAAACATGTCCTTTATTGCTGCATTTTTTAATAAGTGGCTAAAAGATGTAGGTCTTGGGGCCGGTTCACACAGAATGCTTTTTTCCATTCCACTGCACTACTTTTCCATTGTTTTTCAATGTAATCACATGCTAGACTGATGTGTTTGACTGTTGTGCTCGCGTCTTGAGTCTTTAGCAGTGTCTTGTGCATGACACAGCTTTCTAAAATTGTGCCACTCAAGATAAAATAAGATAAAAAATAACTTTTAAAAAACACATCTCTAGACCTTGTGTTCTGTGTGAATGGCCCCTTAAGATGATAACATACATCAGAGGTTATATTTTACAGCTTTAAAGCTCTAGCTTTTGTTCAACTGAATGCAAAAAGCCAACTAGCAAATGCATTTCATGAATTTTCCACAGACCCCGATAAAGTGCCATTTCCCTAGCGCAAACATTTACTGTTGCCCATGGTTACAAAGTGGATACAAGGTAAACGTCACAAGAAGTAGGCTGTGTTAACAAACAAAACAAACCATAAACTGTCTGATTACTGTAAAGGTTTATGATAGAATAGTTTAGATTTTAAATTCTGATTGGATGAGCTGCGTTTAAAGATGTAAAAATACAGATAACACTTTCTATATTGATGTACTAAGTTGCTATATGTTGCTTGGCAACCATAAACAGTCTACAGTAGTCCAGTGAACTACAGTACATATAATAATAATACTCATAAGTATAACTATTTATAAAACATAACTTGCATTTTATTGCTATTTCCTCCATTTTATGGTTAAGGGTAAAAATCACTGCAAGCTGATATATTTAATCTGATACATTTATAACAATTCCAGAAACATACAGTATTGTACAAAATTTTGGATTCAGTAAAGTTTTTTTTTTTTTTTTTAATGAAATTAATACTTTTATTCAGCAAAGATGCATTAAATAGTTTAAATGTGAAAGTAAAGAAAATTATAATGTTACAAGATTTCTATTTCAAAAAAATTCTGTGCTTTTGAACTTTCTATTTATTGAAGAAACCTGGGAAAGTATGATGTTTCCACAAAAAGCTGTTTTCAACATTGTTAATAAGTTTCTCAAGCACAAAATTAACATATTAGAATGATTTCGGAAGGATCATGTGACACTGAAGACTGGAGTAATGATGCTGAAAATTCAGCTTTGCCATCTCAGGAATACATTATATTATATAGATATAATTATTTAAAGATTATACTGTTATTTTAGATTGTTCTATTGATAAGTTTTCTGTAAAAATATACACACACACTCACAAAAGATGTGAATAAGGATATGAATGAACAGATAAGATTAACCATCTGTGGCTGAATTGTCTTGTCTTAAGGATCTGTTTTAAAGAGAATTTCCATTAGTACTATAAAGTAGTCAGAGCCTTTAGGAAAAAATAGTGACAGTTGAGTAGAGTTGAGAATGTTGTTAATATGACTAATTTGATATTTAGATGTTTCCTCATACAGTCACAAGTGTGTTAGTCATATGAAGCATCATGAGGATTTATGCATAACTGTAATTAAAATGATGTCATGAGATATTCTGTGCTGTATTTTTGACATATTTAGATTTGTAGATGTTGGAATGTCATGTTAGGATTTAGGAATCAAATTCAAAAGAATCAAACACTGTTTATAAATACTTTTAAATGCATCACTGTTTATTAATAATTATATCATTGTGATGGACCAAAATCTGTATAAAACTCTTCTGAGCATGAGATTTCTGACAAATGTGCAAGCACCTGGAATATTTCAGCGAATCCGTTGATTTTTAGATAATTTCTTCCTCTAAGATGAGAAGTCAGTATATCGCACAGCAGACCAGAACAGAAAAAGGGTCCCGTCAAGTCCCATCAATTCAACCAGGACATCAGCTCACTCATTGATGACGTCAACTCTGCTTACTAATACTATCTTGTCTTAATATTGCTTTGCCCCCTTGAGTAAAATGTTGAATTTGAACCCTACAGAAACCACCACCTGCAGGAGATGTCAGAGTGACACAGGTACTCTTCTGTGTTATAGCATTGTTTGGCTTGTGAAACACATCTAGTGGAGAGCTCTTTCTCTCTCTCTCTCTCTCTCTCTCTCTTCATCATCACCCTGGGCATTCATTCTGTTTTTGTTTTTTAATTCATATGTACACAGTCACAGGAGATGAATCACAGTGACGCAGATGCTTTTGATGTGCTTCCTTTGTTGCGGGGTGTGTGTTGGGGGGTCATTTGGCTTCTGACTGAGCATCCATACCTGTTTCACAGACGCATGGGCTGCACTGTCATCTCAGATTATCCCGGGATTTTCTCCCGTCATCTATTGCGCAGGCACTGTAGGATTACAGCCCAGGGTTCCATCTTTTTTTTTATTTGTCCGGACTGTGCAGCTCATTGAATAGGATTGACGTCCCATTTTGTGGTATTTTATGTTCAAAACATAGCCTTCATCTGTATGTCACTCACTTCTAGGGCTGCCCTGTGTTGTGTGCCG
Organism: Chanodichthys erythropterus; assembly: GCF_024489055.1. NCBI lineage: Eukaryota > Metazoa > Chordata > Actinopteri > Cypriniformes > Xenocyprididae > Chanodichthys > Chanodichthys erythropterus. The sequence continues at coordinate 19,207,179 of NC_090225.1, forward strand.
GTCTTTTGCTCTTCCCCGTTTCATCGCAGTCATTCATTTCCATTTTAGCCGAATCTGTAGCGACAATGCACTGTGCCGTGTGCTTCAAAATCCTTTCCAATTCAAAAGGGCATCAAGCTGTTTCGATTCTCTCAAACAGACAGCAGAAAGTCAGGGAGCGCACATTGTGCGGATGTTTCTGCACTGTAGGAAGCGCATTACATCTGTCACTGACAGAAACAGACACCGACATGTGAGCGTTTATGTATGTATTCAAATGAGAAATATCAGTTTCATCTGTTCTGTTGTGTTTGTGTAAATGTGTGTGAAGTGTTTTAATCTGCAAGTTTCTGACTGCTTTTCTGTGTGTGTGTGTTGTGCTGGAGAGTGTCCTGAGTGGTTACGTCACTAGGTGTAAACGGTGGTCACTTTGTGGCCTGTTAGCCTCAGTTAAAGGTTAATAACTCCTACGTGTGTGTGTGTGTGTGTGTGTAGACTGCACTCAGGTTCAACTCTGGCCTTAATTAATATGTGAGCCTCTCGTACATGAGGACCTGCCCTGTGTCATTAGTTAATAGTAGTGCACTGCTTGAGCACATGTCTGCTGTACTGCCGGCCATTGAGCACTAAGGGAAGACTGTTTTATAGACCTCACCAAGCCACAGTCACATCAGCAGTGCATTTTTACAGTTAAACCATCCCTCTTAGCAGGCACAAACAGCATCTGCTGCCATTTTTCTCTTCTTTCGGCACTGGGAGTAATTTTATATATATATATATATATATATATATATATATATATATATATATATATATATATATATATATATATATATATATATATATATATATATATATATATTGTAGTGACAGTACTTTGTTGTTTTTGATAGCTGGAAGCATAAGCAAATAATCCAAAATGTTATATTACTGAACATTTAGCAAGGAATGTAAAGAACTTTGTAAATGATGGTTGATCTTTTTGGCGGAATTCTGTGCATACCTATTAGGCAGCAAAGTGTAGATATGGCTAAAATTGTCATTTAAAAAAGGTTAAACTCTTAGAATAATTATTTAGCCTGAAGAATTTTAGCTCTGGGATGCTTCCTTGTTATACACCTTGCATTTTTTCTTGTCTCTTCTTGTGTACACGTCAAAAGTGTGCACTTTTCTGGCTTGTGTGTGGTGGTATTACACAAATCTCTCTATGAAGACTGTTGGGAAGTTCTCCTTTAAGCTGCTTATACTCACTGGGAAAGACCTGCAATAACAGATTGAAGTATTTAGGATGGATGAATTGCGGAGGAATCTGTAAAAAATTAGTCCACCAGGGACCAGTATTTTCAAACAAACATTACCTGTGACTTAAGCTACAATTCATAATCATATTGTTTTCTTTTTCGTTTTGTTGCATAAAAGACTAAATTATTGCATAATTGATCTTTTGTCATTCTAGGTATCAGTAAAAATATATCTTAACTTTCTCCATTACCCATGGGCAGTATTTGCTGTTGGATTTCTGTTTTATTGCTTTTATAGGTCAGGTGAGGTTATGTGATGGTCTCAGTGAGGTGAGGATGAAGGGCAGACACAGTATGGCCATGTGGACAGCAGGGTTGCTTATTTTTTTTACTGAGTGGTCCAGGAAGGTCAGTCTGCACGTCTGCCAATTCACTGTGGCATCGGTCTGATACTCTCACAGACTCGCAGATTGAGGGAGAGGGTGAGAGAAAACGTCTCTGATGACGTTTGAAAATATGGCTTGTGAATTCCATCCACATTTACTTTCTAGACATCTTCTTTGGGTTTGAAATCTTCCAACTTTCCAAAGCTGGACCAGTCAAATATCTAATGCATTCTTTGAATAAGGAGTGGGCAGGACATAGATTGTGTAATTCTTTTAATGAGGTTTGGCCTTTGGCAAGAAATCAGATATTTAACTTCACCAAACATTAGCTCAGTTCCAAGTCCTATTGAGCTGCCTGCCTAGCATTTTGAAGCATCATTGAAAGCATCTTTTTCTGCCTTCTAAGATACCTCATTTTGCCATATTTAAGGCAAGTATGGTAATCCTTAAATAAATGCATTGCCACAAGCACAATGGAAAAAAAGATAATCCAACAAGGTGGACGAAATTTACATTCAAAACTTAATCGAGTCAACAAGAACAACAAATACTTTATTAGAAATTATTGTGTGTACAGTGCATGCTTTTGCATATTTTAGCTTAGCAACATGCTAATGTAAAACTCAATGGAATCAGTTGCAAGTTGAGTCATTGTGCAGAGTGCTATTTGTATGTGTTGCCCATGTAGAGTGCCCAAATCAGTCACTTATGGGGTTCCATTTCAATTAGGATGCTGTCTATGTAGGTAGTAAGACAGCATGGCAGCTCACTGGGTTTTTGGAACAGACCCTTTGATTAAATATTTAAGTTTCTGCTTGATTTTGTCCATTTTGACCCAACTCACTTGTCCTAACCTCCATTTACTGAGTGACGTCCACTTTTTATTAGCAACATCTTAATCAAAAAGCTCTTAATTTAAGCCAGTAAAACTGGGCAAGAAATGAGAGTTTGGTCGAGATGGGATTCTGGCAGAGATGAAGCAGCCAACCTTAGAAGGAATGATAGGCAAACATTCTTGGGGCGGCCTCAGAGGCGATTTGGGTAACCGGGGGTGACCTGGCTTCCCTATACACCGGATCATTTGGGGATTTACCCTGGTCAGTTATTCAAAGCTCACTAAACCTGCTTGAAGAGCCTCTTCTCTAGACAATGAGCAGACAGGGAGGGGGGTTGGTTTGGGTTGGTTTATGTAGTGTCTGTCTCTCTGCTCTGTTTTGCCAGAAGTCTGTAGAGCCACAGGCTGTTGTCCCCTCAGTAAGATGGTTTCTGCTGCAGTCTGGCACCTTTAGGAATGGCATAACATGGCTAGTATGAGTCTCAGATCTTACATTTCTAGCAAATGTGGCTGTCTGCTCACTTGGAGTGCTGTCTTTTTAAAAGATTGATTATTATTATTATCATAATGTTTTTTTACAATATTAACATGTTAAGTGTTTTATGATGACATAATGTGACTGTATAACCCATTCATTTGTAAACACTGTTAATGTATTTGTTCTCACTCTGAAATTACTTTTTACACTGTTTAACAACAGTTGTTGCAGCTGCCGTGTGGTGATAAATGGCACACAAAGAATGCTAAGTCTCAGACTGTATTAGAGTCTGGCTAGTGTAAGCAAACCTCAATTTTAGCATCTGGCATGGCTTTCTGAGAACTGTGCTCTATGTTGGTACTCTTCTCTTCCTGCTGGGATCACTGCCTGGTGCACACCGCTGTGAGCCAGCCCTGCCACCATAATGCCTGCTGACATAGTCCCAACACACAGCCATGCCACCGAAATGGTCATTGCCACAGACCCAGCATAGAGCTACTGTAGCCTACTGCCAATTTAACACTCAACACAACCCTTTCTGGAGCAGGTGTCTGGCAATGCGAATAGGACTAAATGAGGGAAGGGAGACAGATGAAAGGAAAACGGAGACTGAGAGAGGCGTTTTAATACAGGGAATGAAAGAGAAATGTGATTAATGCTGATTTACTGGTGAGTAGGGATGCATGGTATCATTTGTTAGAGAAACTTTTTGGTACTCGCTGCTGGTCTTTGTTAATGTTGTAATGTACGGTGGGACATATGATTTGAGGACAGCATGACTGTGTTAAACAAAATATATACAATATATATATACAAATATGAATATTCATTATATAATAAAAAATGAATATAAATAATAAAACATGTTTTTTTTTTCTTTTCATATCCTGCGCCTGCGCAATTGTCTACTTGCACAACAGGAGCTTCACACGGATGCAAATTAATTGTTGTTACATATACATTTTGTTCTGCATCTAGTGTTTTGTTATACAGAGTATATAGTGTGTATGCTCAATATTGTTTTTTTCTTACTGAAGCATTTTGAGTATATGAGCTCAATATTGGACCAAAATCAGTGCATGCCTACTGATGAGAGGGATCACGATACAGTAAATGCTGTGCATTAATATGACAACACAGCCCCGTGGGTAGTGGTGGAGGCGATGATGTTTATGGGAGAAATCGTGTAGCTGTATTCAGCTAGGTGAGAGATATTGTGCGCTGCCGGAAGGTACCGTGTTGATTAGGTTGTTTTTCCTTGAGTTTACTGGTTGAATGGTTGAATTGCAGGCAGGAGAGCTCTAGTCTTTGTTACGTGTGGGAGGCATGCTAGGCGGGGAACATCAGTTGAAAATTGGCAGGCGGCGTCTGGCTGTAACCTGTCATATGAGCTCTAAGTTGGTCTTTTGTGAGAAAATAGCAGTTGCCAGCATGCAGAGGTAGTGATTTAGCTGGCCGATAAGCTCTCTGTAATGGCAGGGTAGAATGATTCTCATTGAAGTAGGTGGGTGATTCCAGCCTCCCGCTCCAATCCTGCTGGGACGGCTTTCACGCCTGTCGCAGAGAGGTGAGAAGCGTTCTCTTTGAAACAGACCCCTTTGATATATTTACACAAACGCGATTTTCTCACTGTAATTGTGTGTTTGAACTTGGAAGGGAAAGTGCGTCAGGTGCCGCTGGGATATTGAATAACTTAAAGCCTTTTCCTGGAAGAACTCCAGTTAGGATACAGTAATGCATTAAGGGTCCATGAATTTTATTCTGAAATGGTTATTAATACAGGCAGTTAAATGACTAATGTCACTCCAATACATATAAAAATTGTCATTTACTCAGTTATTGTTGTTGTTCCAAACCTGTTTGACTTTGTCTTCCTTAGACCACAAATGGAGATGTTACGTTGAATATTCACACTGCCTATTTGCAAACATATCTCAACTTAAAAAAAAACTTAAAAAAACTTAAAAAAGAAGCAACATAAAGCAAAAAAAAAAAAAAACATAACTTTGTGTGAGGAACTGACTGAAATTACACTGGCTGTTCCCCTCCACCTTTGTTTTGAACATGTACATTCTACTAAACATCTCCTTTTTTGTTTCACAGAATAAATAAACTCATACAGGTTTGGATTGACATAAAGGGTGAGTAAATTATTTTTAGGTGAACTATCCCTAAAGTGCAATCTGTGGTAAATAAGACTGAGGCACGTGTGTGTGTGCGTGTGCGTGCGTGTGCGTGTGTGTGTGTGTGTGTGTGTGTGTGTGTGTGTGTGTGTGTGTGTGTGTGTGTGTGTGTGTGTGTGTGTGTGTGTGTGTGTGTGTGTGTGTGTGTGTGTGTGTGTGTGTGTGTGTGTGTGTGTGTGTGTGTGTGTGTGTTGTAGTGTTCTTCAGGAGCTTGTGTGCTCGTTTACATTCCCCCAGCAATAAAGGCGCTGGAGACAGCTGAGCAGTCTTCATAGTCATTACTGGCTGATCGATTTAGAGAGGAAAGAGCCAAGACAGACGTCTGTCTCTCTGCACCAGACTCAGAGAGAGAGAGATATTCTGGACTCTTGACACCACCCTCTCTGTTCAAATAGCCGTAGCAGTTTTTTTTTTTTTTTACTCATCTACTGTCTGTGAAGTAGATTTAGAGAAGAAAGAGGGGTATTGTTCCAGGTATGAACTTGTCTTAGGGGAAAGAGAATATTTTATAAGGTCCCTTGCAGAATCTGTTTGATGGCAATGGAAGACTAGAGGTGCAGCACCACATTGAAACAGTTCCTGGCTTTTGTTCTTGTTCTGTCAGCGTGTGATTGTTTTTTAGAGAATATTTTTTTCCCCTACTTGTTCTCTATGTGCAGCTCTGAGTCATTCTATGAAACAGGCACCTTTTTCATGTTAGAATGGTGAATTTTAAAGTACATTGTATGATTTTAAATATTCTTTCAGACAAAGAATGTCTTTTAGTTCTAATAAATTGCATTGTACCACCTCAAGTTCAAATATTATTTTGAGATATTCTGAACTTGTGACATTGGCAGTGTGATGAGGTGAAACATTTCAAACTGTTCTCCCTGCATATCCTCCTTATTATATTTACAAAAATGTTTTAGTAAAATACATTTGCAATTTATTTTTAACAAATATGCTTACATTTACAAAACACTTCATAGCAGTTGTTTGTGTTTTTAGTGCACTTGATCAGATGTTGTGGACACAAATGGTACTCTTGTCATGGAATGACTCAGCTAGTAGCGAGTATCTATCTAAATAGTGTCAGTTGGAAAGTATGAGGACTGTTTGTATGAAGAGCACTTAAATGCAGCACTACTGTTTCAGCCGTATGCAGCATGTAAAATGGATTAGACCAGAATCTGGCTAGGTGCCAGCTGCTGCCATCCTGAACCGACTCCATCACCATGGTGAGAGGCTTGTTTTGTCACCCCTCTCAGGAGTAAAGTGCTGCCAGGACACATCACAGGCATGATTCACCAACCTCAGCACTGATTCTCATCTCCCATTTCTTGCTCTTTCTCTCCGTCCTTCATCATCCTCCCTTCACGAGAGGGGACGACAGGTCTTCTGTAGTAGGATCACTGCTTAAAGTGCACTGCAGATGAAAAGCATATGATCCTATGAGAAGCACACTGACAAGCTATTATAGAGGATCCCAAGCATGCTTGTACCTGTACTGTGATTATAGTGACCTCTAGTGGCAAAGACATGAACTGATTAAGATATTGCAACACTTTTGGCACCACTATAACCATTGCTTGTACTGGGGGTTGACATTTGAACAATCCCCTTACCTTAAAAATATGGAAATTTGAACATAAATGATACCTCAAATTGTGCGACTTATGGAGAGATTTGCATGTGACAATACTTTTCTAAGTGATCAGCCTTATGATTTACACTAAAACTCATGAAAAATTCCATAGACTTGGATTAAAGGAGGAACCAGATGAGATTGTTGGACTTGGATCACCAAGAAAACCCTTGCAACCACAATGCAACACATTGAAAAAACAGTCAGAACTCTTCAAACTACATGACATCCAGTCTAGAATCATGGCGAGGAGTTTTGCTCCTGCTAAATAGCAATCTGAAGATAGAATAAAGAAGATTGCTGTTCAGCTAAAAGGTGATTTGTCTCTCTTCCAAAGATCCTTCCTGATCTCTCTTTCTCTTTGTTTGTCTCTTTTTCTCCAGCACTCCTGTCGTCCTGGTGCGAGGAGCTGGGGCGGCTACTCTTGTTGCGACATCAGAAGAATCGTCAGAGTGATCCACAGGGCAAAGTACCCTTGCAACCACCCATGAACTCTATGAAGCCCTCGCTCTCGCATGGGTCAGTACCCAGACAAAACTCTGCTCTACTGCTAACCCGATGCTTACTGATGCTGTTCTAAGCACTTTTGAAAACTCACAGTAGTCTCAGCCCTTCTGCTTTCTCAGAATTTCCTCTCGAAATAGTCCTAGTGCAGTCATCCAGCAAAGAATTGTTTGTTTTTATGTGGCATATGATCTTGAAGACTAGGCTTTTCCTAGAAGTCATTGACCAAGCTTTAAATAACAGCCATGTAAACATGATGACATCTCCACAAAGCTTTGTTCTCGCAATGTTCCAAACAACAGCAGATAAAAACATGAAAACGTAACATTACTGTCTAGGTAGATCAACTAGTGTTTGATATATTGCCAGAGAAAATGTTACCGTACTGGAGAGGGAAATTTTAACAGAACATTTTGTGCTCTAGGGCTGGTGATTGGCCTCTTTTGCAAACATTACTGCTTCACTTTCATGGAAAAACAAATGTTCTGAAGTCAGGAAGGGGATGTGTTGGAGTCAACCTTTTCTCAATGTGTGTTTTAATGCCACTGATCTCACATTAGTATTTGAACACTGTTTTGTAGTGATGGGTCCTTTCCATATGACAGCGTTCCCTGGCAACAAAACACTAACCAGGCCCCGGGCTCGCTGTCAGTGGTTACAACAGTGTGGGGGGTTACCAATACGTCACAAAGTCAGGTGAGTCACACATATAGTGTCACTGTATGAAAACAGTAACATTGATAGTGATAACATTGATCTATTAACAAATGTTGCTTTTGATCTAGGTATTGGGTAACCCCATGGCCAATACCAACAATCCCATGAACCCTGGAGGCAATGCACTAGGGTCGGGTATGTCAGCCAACAACCCAGGGATCAACTCACCTCAGTTCCCTGGCCAACAACAACAGTTTTCATCCAAAGGGGGATCTAACCAGGCCTACATGCAGCAAAGCATGTATGGGCGTCCAGGGCACCCGGGAGGAGGCGGCTTTGGTGCAAGGTAATGTTTCAAGACGTTTCAAGCATTAGAGAGGCCGTTCCAGACAGGATGATGGGAAGTTGTTTGACAGAGTTGCTTTGCATCACTCTGGGAGATTCAATAAGCTATAGAAGTCTCTCCCATTAGTGATACTTGACACAAGGTTTTAAAGCCAAGCCGACACTCAGTTCAAGGATGTTTTTCTCGAAAAGGGATGATATCACCTTCTTGTTGTGCCAAGTGCAAATCCAGGAAAGATTTATGTGGTGTTCCAACAAGTTTTATTCCATTAAATAGACATTTCTGTCTCTGTCAGTTGTGATATAGACGTTTATGTGATGTTTATTCCTTCTACTCAGTTACCCGGGCGGGCCGAATGCGCCAGGTGGTATAGGAATGCCCCCTCATACACGACCACCTTCGGATTTCACCCAACCTGCTGCTGCTGCCGCCGCCGCTGCTGTCGCTGCTGCGGCCGCCACGGCAACAGCTACTGCCACAGCAACCGTAGCTGCCCTGCAAGAGACCAACAAAGACATGAACCAGTACAACCAGGTCGGTCCCTCTCTGGTTTTGGCTTCTTATCCTGGATTTCTAAATAAGTCCACTTGTTCATCTGAAATGCCTCTGGCCTTCTCCACAGGTCTGCTCCTCTTTCCAGATGGGGCCGACGCAAGGCTACAACAGCCAATTCATGAACCAGCCAGGGCCCCGCGGCCCCCCGTCCATGGCAGGAGGCATGAACCCAGCTGGTATGGGTGGTGGCATGAATAGCTCCAACATGAGTGGCCCTCCGATGGGTATGAACCAGCCCAGAGGCCCAGGGATGGGACCATTCGGTGGCCATGGGCAAAGGATGCCCCAACAGGGTTACCCTGGACCCAGACCTCAGTCTATGCCCATGCAGGGCACTAAGAGGCCCTATCCAGGAGAGGTAAATCCATCATTGGCTCATCAATGGACTTTCAGCAGACATTCTGTATTCGCTATTTGTGTTGGTGAACTAAGTTTTTTTTGTTGTTGTTGTTTTTTCACAGCCTAATTATGGAGGCCAGCAGTTTGGACCCAATGGCCAGTTTCCCAACCAGCAAGGGCAGTACCCTAACCCAAATGCTTCCAGAGCTCTTCCATCACCCAATTACCCTGGGCAGAGGATGCCAGGACAACAGAGCTCTGGCCAGTACCCCCCAGCAGGGGTAGCCATGGGCCAATACTATAAGGTAAATTCATATTGGTTGGATTTTACAGTGTTAGTAGACACAATTTTCTTGAGGTAATTGTTTAATAATAATTTTTTTTGAAAGGCCACATTTTGTTTAAATTTGCAATAAAAGAAAGCAGCGACAAATCTTTTCTTCAGTATTGTGATGTACATCCAAGTGTAACGGATTAATGAAAAAAAAAATTGTAGTGCAGGAAATGGGTTCTATGCATTCAGTTGTTGATTAGATTTTGATATGTGGGCATTGCACAGTTTAACTGGAGTAAACGATTGGAGAAGTCTGGTATACGTTACCAGAGAAGAGTCTGTCGTTTTTATCAAAATATTGAGTTGATTAAAAATTATGAGGTAAAACAAAATTGTTAAAAATGTTCACAATAATATCTATAATCTGCATTTACAAAATAGGGTGAATTTTCATTGAGTTCTTTAATAAAAAAAATTATTTAGGATTTAATATTAATATCTTTTATTATATTTTTGTCTGGTTCTCGCTGTGAAAATTGCCATTGAAACTGTCATGGAAAACAAAGTTTTAGTACTGTTGTTTGCCTGACTGTTTATTTTTGCTTGTTAGGAGACTAGAAATAGAATATTAATAGCAGCTATCTTGCTTTTAACTCTCTATGCTCTTTCCTATTTCAGCAAGAGCCATTTAATGGTCAAAACACCAATTTCTCTGGAGGTGGTTATGGGTATAATCAAGGAAATGGGGTAGGTTTTTGTGTTTACAAACACAAATATGTGTAATCATCTTCCATTTGTACTTTGTAATATGTACAGATCTGCTCTATATTTAGCGATTGTGCTCAGTAACTGTATGTCTCTTTGGCTAAAGCCTCCTCGGCAGGTGGTGAACTATCCACACTCACCGGTTCCTGGGAACCCCACGCCACCCATGACTCCAGGAAGTAGTATCCCTCCATACTTGTCGCCTAATCAGGATGTCAAGCCCCCGTTTCCTCCTGACATGAAGCCAAGCATGACATCTCTGCCTCCGCCTCCAAGTGAGTCCCGCAAAGAAACCACACGCACAACCGTAATTTTGCATTGATCTCTGCTCTGTCTGTATTACAAGCTCGGTCACAGTCTATCAGAATAAACCCCTGAGAACCCTTTGATCCGCCACCTGCAGCTGAGTAGAGAAAAAGTCCCATTGCACATTTGTCTGAGATTCATGCATTTTTCACATCCACTCAGAGCTCATTCATAATATATGTGCTTCGGTGGGAAAGGGTGATACTAGGTGAAGTGAAAGCCAAACTTGAAAGCATTGATACTGTAGTCTACATGGAATGACTATGAATCCATCTAATCTTAATATTTGTTCCCATAGCCAACCCCAATGAGGAGCTTCGCCTGACGTTCCCCGTGAGGGATGGAGTGGTGCTGGAGCCCTTCAGATTAGAGCACAACCTGGCCGTCAGTAACCACGTCTTCCATCTGCGCCCCTCCGTCCACCAGACGCTCATGTGGAGGTATGTGATGTGTGCATGTTACTGCCATAAACTGTTCAGGTTCTTCACAATGGCAACCTTACATTTTTAAGCATTTTTCTGTCGTTATTTACACACCGTCATGTTGTTCCAAACCCGTATGATTTTCTTTCTGCCATGGAATACAAAAGAAGTTGTTTAGCAGACCGTTCACACTGCTCTTTTCAATAAAAAAACAGAAATTTTTAAAAATTTTAGTGGAAACTATGATATTAAACTATAATTCCTTTTTTTTCAGAATTAAGATAGCATTTGAGTCTACTGGTGAAGTTCTTTTTTTTTTTTTTGTCATGTTTTAGAGTTTCTGTTCAGTTTCTGGTCACCATTCTTGTTCATTAAATGGAAAATAGCAGTGTTGGAACATTTTGGGTAAACTTTTCCATTAACACTAGAACCTTCTCTTTATGTCCTACAGATCTGATCTGGAGCTGCAGTTTAAGTGCTACCATCACGAGGACCGACAAATGAACACCAATTGGCCTGCATCCGTCCAAGTCAGCGTCAACGCCACCCCCCTCACTATTGAGAGAGGCGACAATAAGACATCCCACAAACCCCTGCACCTAAAGCATGTGTGTCAGCCAGGGAGAAACACCATCCAGATTACGGTCACAGCCTGCTGTTGTGTGAGTATTCCACTGCTGCCCTTCAATAATGTATAGTCTGTCATTTAACAGCCATGTCAGAGAGCTGTTATACAGCATGTGATACGAAATCAGATAACACTGATTTGAAGCAGCTTCTGTTCTCTGCCTTCCCACTACATTTGCTGGTATCAGTTTTATGCTTCCCTGTCTGTAAGCTGAACGGTACAGATAGTGTATCACGTGAAGGATATTCTGTGGTGAAGACGCTTGCTATCGAGTTGTTACATGTTCGGGGTCTTGTTGCAGTCGCACTTGTTCGTGCTGCAGCTGGTCCACAGGCCGTCGGTGAGATCTGTCCTGCAGGGGCTCCTGAAGAAGAGGCTCCTTCCTGCCGAACACTGCATTACCAAAAGTAAGTAGATGCTGCATTCTTTGGAATCCTCTGATGTCTGTCACTCTCTGTTATCATCTTAATCAACCCCTAATCTTTGCAATGTCTCTTGTCTGTTTTTCTGCAGTTAAAAGAAACTTCAGTAGTGTAGCAGCGTCCTCTGGGAATGCCACACTAAATGGAGAGGATGGAGTAGAGCAGACAGCCATCAAAGTGTCCCTGAAGTGTCCAATCACATTCCGACGGATCCAGCTCCCTGCCCGGGGACATGACTGTAAACATGTGCAGGTAGGCATTGCTGAAGTGTGTGTCTTCATGTTCTTAATCATGTTCTAAATCTTTTTTAATAAAACAAAATCTAGACATCTGAAGATTTCCTGAATTCAAATAATATAAGACAGTGACTCCCAGATTTTTTTTGTGAGCCAAACCTCTTTGACAAAACATCTGAAACTTTACAGTTTGTAAGAGTGACAACTGCATTTAAATGTGGGAGTGAGTCCCCTAAAATTATAGTTCCATGTGAGTACTCCTGAAACTGTGATGATTGACACCGTGGTAACCATAGCAACGTTCTGGTGTCTCTCGTATTTGGTATCCGCTATTCTGACCAAAAAACAAAAGCAAAGTTGTCGGAGGTGTCGTGTTTTTTGCTTATGCTTGGAAAGGCTGCTTCAGAGTGTGTGCTCTTTCAGTGTTGCCATGTCCACTTATTATAAGCATTTTTGAGCTTTTAGTTTAGGCTTGGCTCATAAATCAAATTAAGTTTACAGAGTTATTTAAGCGAGCAGGTGAGGGTCACGATATTTAGTTTGCTGTTTTTCTAGCAAGATCTGGCAACACAAATGAGTCAAGGCCCGTACTGCTTTCCTTGTGATTGCACTGTGCATAAAGAAGAGAGAAACATCTCTGATGCACGTTAAAATACGTCATTAACATTTAGTTCTGTTCGGTTCTGTACACACTGCATAGAATTTTTGAAAATGTGTCTGTCACTCCCATAATTACTGAACTGTTTGTGTACAGAACAGGATTAAGCACTAAAAGGTGAACTGACAACCGAATTTAGCCATATTTTAATCATTTTTAAGTTCAATAATTTAATTTATTGCCCTTTTATGCTTTTTTGAATATTACATTTCATGTCATGTGTAATATAGCTGTTTATGAATATAAAATTTTATACAAAATTTTTAAGGATTAAAGGACAAATCTTTTTTTTTTCCCCAATAATTTCTGTACTGTTGAAATGAGCCATAATCCATTCCAGTCTTCCTGTTATATACCTACGTAACAATAGTCCTATTCAGACGGGATGAATTTTCTAAACGATATTTGAGTTACAATTCTTATCATCTTTGATTTCATGGGACTAATATCTCTCTGTTTATTACAGAGATGGGAGTGTGTGTTTTCTAGATGTGGGCGTTACAGAAGGTCTTCTGCTGTTCTTTCGTGCATCATGTATGGCGTATATATATTTTTTAATGAATTACTTATTGATGTAACTTTATTTATAGTAATAAGTAACTTTATATAAATTTATTATTAAAACCCTATTTAAATAAACTTCAGAAGAGTTTATAGAAGTGGCTGTTTATAATAAGCCCACATAAGTAAGCAGAGACATCTAGACAAGTATCTAACCTGACACTGATAAAAATGGGTTTTCACAGTTTCTGTGATTTGGCTCTATTTAAAAATTGTATCAATTTATTTTTATCATTTTATCGCATACAATCCATATTGAAATTAAAGCATGCAAAAGATTGGTGTCAAACTGTAGCTCAAGTAGGTCAAAAAACACATGAGCAAAAGCGTTAGTATAATACAGTATCGGTAATCGCAAAGATTTGCATTCGGACAGGATTAGATTTCTCAGAGGACCCTTGAGTTGCTAAAAAAACGTAGATAATTTGCCCTGGAATTTTTACTGAGGTTATGTGAGAAAAACACTGACATGGCAGATTCGGACAGGATTAAAATCACAAAGTATGCCTGTGAAACACAAATTTCTAGTCCTATCCGAATAGGGCTAATGTAACAAATTTGCATAATGCCCACCTATGGTCTTCATTGGCAAATGATGTCTACTTTGACCCGCCCTCTGTACTTGTAGCTGAGCCCTGGAAAGGTCTGATTCATGTTGTCATGTCGAGAAGATGCTGTTTTCAGTGCTGCAATTCCACTTTTCATTCACTTCAAAAGGATGAGGACTCACGCTGGAATTGATATGTAAAAATGACAACATCGTGTGTATCAAGTGCTGAGGAAGCATTCAGAGCTGAAATTCAGATATGGTTATAGGCATTTTGTTTCCGACACGCGCTGTAAGCGGTAGACCAATCTCAACAGACTGGGCCATCAGAGCAGAGTAGGCTTATGGAAAAGATGGGTTTAGAGAGACTGAATATTCGAATGAATCATTTGTGATGTGCAGTGTATATTATGAGAAAATTAAAATGATTTTTGACATTGGAAGCATGTTGTAGGAGACCTTTAAGTTGGCATAATAGGGGCACTTTAAGTTAATGTTTGTTCACATGTTAATTCACATCTTCATGGTTATTTGATTTTTTTTTAGTAATAGTTTGATTTTGATTTGTATTTATTTAAAAGTTATTTTATAATTTTTTTAATTTTTATGAAATTTAGTGAGGTTTATAATTGCAAGTATAACGTGTATTAACATTGCGTAAGTAAAATAAACATTTAAAAGGAAAATTATTTTTAATATCTTATGTTGTTTTCCTTATTGGGTAAATTTTTCTTGTTTTGGATGTTTTTACTACAAAATGATAAAAATAATGACAATAATTCTTTTTTACATATTTATGTAAATGTGTTTTGGGATTTCCTAGTGGAAATTGTGTGAAATCAAATTGTGCAAAATACCCACGATCCCATGCCACTACAATTCAGGCCCTGAATAAAATTGTGGCTTTATATATGTTTATCTGTTGTTTTACATTGATTGAATTTTCATTTGAGTTAATTTTCTTTTGCAGTGCTTTGACTTGGAGTCTTATCTGCAGCTGAACTGTGAGAGAGGAACGTGGAGATGTCCTGTATGCAAGTACGTGGCAAACCACAACAAGAATTGTTTTGGGCAGCCAAATAAATGTGATACGCTGTTCCTCTTGGCTGCGTGTTTTATATGTTTCTGTCTGTCCCCAGTAAAACAGCATTATTGGAAGGGCTAGAGGTGGATCAGTACATGTGGGGAATTCTCAATGCGATTCAAAAGTAAGTTTATTACTCACACATTGGGTCCCACAATTTTTTAGTGACATTGAGTCCTATTAAATCCACTTGAGATTCGATTGTTAAATTATAAACATTCTGTTATTCAAGGTCTTGAATGTTGTTCCATTCTTGCAGTTCGGAGTTTGAAGAGGTCACCATCGACCCTACGTGTAGTTGGAGGCCGGTGGCCATAAAGTCAGACATTCATATAAAGGAGGACCCAGATGGCCCTCTAGCCAAGCGTTTTAAAACCATGAGTCCCAGTCAAATGATCATGCCTAATGTGATGGATATGATTGCCCAGCTGGGTCCCGGCCCTTCACCTTACACCCCCCTTCCCCCTCAGCATGGAGGAAACAATGGTGAATATGGGGGCCAAGGTAGAGGTCAGCACCCGATCAGACTTTCTGCTCTTTCCTCTCTGTCCGTCTCATAAACTAGTCCTTAGTGTGTTACAAGCTTCATTGTTTAGGTACGCTTAATTTTTTCCCTTCAATCGTAACAGTCAGAAGAACTTACGCCTGCAAGCTTTTAACAGGCTGATTTGCCTTCCAAGCTGTCTAAATCTCTCTAGTTCTTTGTCTTTGCGCTTCTGAGGTCATCGCTCCTCATTGCTGTTTCTCTGTTTTGTGCATCAGGCAATAGTTACCAGGGCCATGGAAACTTTGACTTCTCCCACAGTAACTCTGGTGGCGGAGCTCCCATGAATGACTTCATGCATGGACCCCAGCTCTCACATCCACCAGACGTGCCCAACAGCCTCATGGCTCCTGACAAGCCTCTCGCCCACGGCATGCCCGACTCGGTAAATCACTTCAAGCAACAAGCACCGATGTTTAAGACATGTTTTACCACATTGTTTTGTATTAAACCTGGGGACAAAAGTTAAAGACTCCATCTCAGTCTCTTATATTAGTCAAGCATCCAACAATATTAGAGTAAAAATTATTTGTCTTCGTTAAAAGGAGTAAGAAGGATTTATCCACCCAACAACTAGTTGTTTAGTGAGTGGACTTGAATTTCCATTTATTTTTAGCTGCAGTTCTGTGATGTCTAAGGGATGAATTTGCAACTTCTTAGAATTTTATCATGCTGACAGCATGCTATTTATCCCATTTAAAGCATCACTGCTACGGCTATCAAAACACTGCTTGTGTAACAAATCCATAACCTTCAAAAATACATTTTGAAAATTACTGTAGACTTTGTCTGCTTGCTCTTCTGTTCACTGTTCACACAGTTACCATTGTGACTGTTAATATTAAAGGCATAGTTCACCCAAAAATTTAAATTCTGTCATTATTTACTCACTCTCAAGTTGTTCCAAACCTGTATGAATTTATTTCTTCTGCTGAACACAAAAGAATATATTTTGAAGAATGTCGATAACTAAACAGTTGATGGGCCCTAATGACTTCCATAGTATTTTTTACCCATACTATGGAAATTAGAGTTGCCCCACAACTGTTTGGTTGCCCATATTCTTCAGCAGAAAAAAGAAATTCATACGGGTTTGGAACAACTTGAGGGTGAGTAAATGATGACAGAATTTTCATTTTTGTGTGAACTATCCTTTTAACATGAGGCAAGTCCCACATTCGTAACATAAATAGTCTGAACCTTATTCAGCTTTAAACATACAAAAATATATAATTCTCTGTTTTGTGTGTTGATTTCAAACTCAAAAGAAAAAAGCCCCCCAAAATACCTAAATTAACCATTTCCTCTTAGTATTAGCTAAATGTATACTTAGGTTTTGCACAGTCAAACACAGTATTTCAAAGTGTACTCCATTTGATTTCAGTGTGTGTGAACCGCAAACACAGGTGGGCAGCACATGCATACTAGAAAGTTTCATCCTTATCTAGTGCCTGCACTATGAGTGATAAAAATGTTCTTAAATAGTTTAACTTTCACCAAACATCTTTGACAATCCACTGACTAGTTGAATATGAAAATATGGCATTTTGCGAATCATCTCAGTTTAATTGAAGGTGTATGTGCTCTGGAATCATCTGCATGGCACTTGTCTTGCTCTCTGTCTGTCTATGGCTGCCACTCAAGCTCTCTCAGTCTCATCGCTCCTCTTTCCTCCCTCCGCAGATGCCCCATCCCGTGAGCGCTGATCAATCCCATGCTTCCATGCAGCCAGGCATGCACGCATCCCCCCACCCCAACAGCCAATCAGCTCAGCCATTGCATCACAGCGGCCCCCCATCCTCCCAGCCCCCACGCCAGCCCCCACCCCCACAGCAGCCAGGCCAAAACAGTCACCCACATGCCGACATGACCTTCAACCCTGCCGCTGATGGGCAGGCAGGTGGCCAGGGACCTGCAGACATGCCCGAGCCTTCTCTGGATGTGAGTATCCACAGCAATGGTTGTTTATTTTAGGCTTCTTTCATTTCTGGAGTCATGTGCTACTAACATTATTTGCACAATCATGTTAGCTTCACGCTTTTCCCATGGTCCAAAGTGTTTCCAATAAGATCTGATTGAAGGAATATTCAGATTCAGTACAAGTTAAGCTCAATCTACAGCATTTTGAGGCATAATGTTGATTACCGCAAAAATGTATTTCCATTTGTCGTTTTTTCAAAAATCTGGGTTACAGTGAAGCATCAATAGATAAACGTTAAAAAATACTTAACATTTAAATAGTATAGCTACATAAAATAAAAATGCGCGTTAACATGATTTAAAGGGTTGGATCACCCAAAAATGAAAATTCTGTCATTAATTACTCACCTTCATGTCGTTTCACACCCATAAGACCTTCGTTCATATTTTTTTAACACAAATTGGTTGGTTCAGTGAGGCCTGCATTGACAGCAAGATAATTAACACTTTCAGATGCCCAGAAAGCTACTAAAGACAGTTCATTTGACTACAGTGGTTCAACCTTAATGTTATGAAGCGATGACAATACTTTTTGTGTGCCAAAAAAATGACTTGATTCAACAATATCTAGTGATGGACTGCTTCATGAAGCTTTGACGCTTTACAAAACTTTTGAATCAGTGGTTTGGAGCGTGTATCAAACTGCCAAAGTCACATGATTTTAGTAAACAAGGCTTTATGTCATGTCATAAATGTTTCGAAATTTCAATGGTTAACCACTGGGGAGTGTGACTTTGTCAGTTTGAGACACGCTCCGAACCACTGATTCAAAAACAAAAGATTCGTAAAGCTTTGAAGCTTCATGAAGCAGTGTTTTGAAATCGCCCATCACTAGATATTGTTGAATAAATTTTTTTTTTTTGGCACACAAAAAGTATTCTAGTCACCACTGTAGTCACATAAATGGTTTTAAATATGTTTTTAGTAGCTTTCTGGGCATCTGAAAGTGTTAATTGTCTTGCTGGCACTGAGCCAAAGGATTTTATCAAAGATATTTTAATTTGTGTTCTGAAGATGAACGAAGGTCTTACAGGTGTGGAACGACATGAGGGTGAGTAATTAATGACAGAATTTTCATTTTTGGGTGAACTAACCTTTTAACTTGAAATGTAGTGTGAAAATCACTTACTATCCTTTTTCAGTAAAATTATATGCCATTTTACTACTTTTTTGTCGTGACAACTTAATGCCACAAACCCTAAAATCCCAAAACGACTGTATAAATGATTTAAAGCTTCAGTATTTAACTTTTTTGTGTTCAAAATTTATAGAATGAGCGAGTACATCATGAATCCATTTTCCGCGTTTTTGTCTCATCCTGAATCACTACGGTACACCTATAATAAGTGTTTATATTCGGACTATTTTAGACCGGACAGGTTGTCACCGCTGCGGAGGAGCCCAGTACCTGCGTGACTCTTCATAGACATAAACAGAGAGAAGTAGCTCCGGCTACAATGTTCTTCCGCAAGACACATGCAGTTTTGTTTATTAAGTGCCAGAGCACCAAAAGTTACAGACTGCAGATAATGCACAACTTTTGACAGATTTAATTTCTAAAACCTGCTTTATATAAAATTATTAGCTTCATGTTTCTGCTTTTTAAATCCTCCAAAAATCGACCCCATTCTCTTCCATTCTAAATGCCTCACCATAACCTCAGTTTTTAACTTGTTTTTTTTTTCGAGAGAGAGATGAGTCGAAATTGTACGGAAGAGGATTAGGGCCAAGCTATAATAAAAAAATAAAACCATCTCAAAATTAAAGTTGTTAAATTTCGAGAAAAAACTCGTTAAATTTCGAGAATAAGGTCGAGATAAAATGTTGAGAATAAAGTCATTAAATTACGAGAAAAAAAGTTGTTAAATTACGAGAACAAATTCGTTAAATTATGAGAAAAAACTGTTAAATTTCGAGAAAAAAGTCGAGATAAAATGTTGAGAATAAAGTCATTAAATTACGAGAAAAAAAGTAGTTAAATTACGAGAACAAATTCGTTAAATTATGAGAAAAAACTGTTAAATTTCGAGAAAAAAGTCGAGATAAAATGTTGAGAATAAAGTCATTAAATTACGAGAAAAAAAGTAGTTAAATTATGAGAACAAATTCGTTAAATTATGAGAAAAAAATTGTTAAATTTCGAGAAAAAAGTCGAGATAAAATGTTGAGAATAAAGTCATTAAATTACGAGAAAAAAAGTTGTTAAATTACGAGAACAAATTCGTTAAATTATGAGAAAAAATTGTTACATTTCGAGAAAAAAGTCGAGATAAAATGTTGAGAATAAAGTCATTAAATTACGAGAAAAAAAGTAGTTAAATTATGAGAAAAAATTGTTACATTTCGAGAAAAAAGTCGAGATAAAATGTTGAGAATAAAGTCATTAAATTACGAGAAAAAAAGTAGTTAAATTATGAGAACAAATTCGTTAAATTATGAGAAAAAATTGTTAAATTTCGAGAAAAAAGTCGAGATAAAATGTTGAGAATAAAGTCATTAAATTACGAGAAAAAAAGTTGTTAAATTACGAGAACAAATTCGTTAAATTATGAGAAAAAACTTAAATTTCGAGAAAAAAGTCGAGATAAAATGTTGAGAATAAAGTCATTAAATTACGAGAAAAAAGTTGTTAAATTACGAGAACAAATTCGTTAAATTATGAGAAAAAATTTTTAAATTTCGAGAAAAAAGTCTAGATAAAATGTTGAGAATAAAGTCATTAAATTACGAGAAAAAAAGTAGTTAAATTATGAGAACAAATTCGTTAAATTATGAGAAAAAATTGTTAAATTTCAAGAAAAAAGTCGAGATAAAATGTTGAGAATAAAGTCATTAAATTACGAGATAAAAGTTGTTAAATTACGAGAACAAATTCGTTAAATTATGAGAAAAAATTGTTAAATTTCGAGAAAAAAGTCGAGATAAAATGTTGAGAATAAAGTTATTAAATTACGAGAAAAAAAGTTGTTAAATTACGAGAACAAATTCGTTAAATTATGAGAAAAAATTGTTACATTTCGAGAAAAAAGTCGAGATAAAATGTTGAGAATAAAGTCATTAAATTACGAGAAAAAAAGTAGTTAAATTACGAGAACAAATTCGTTAAATTATGAGAAAAAATTGTTAAATTTTGAGAAAAAAGTCGAGATAAAATGTTGAGAATAAAGTCATTAAATTACGAGAAAAAAAGTCGTTAAATTACGAGAACAAATTCGTTAAATTATGAGAAAAAATTTGTTAAATTTTGAGAAAAAAGTCGAGATAAAATGTTGAGAATAAAGTCATTAAATTACGAGAAAAAAAGTAGTTAAATTACGAGAACAAATTCGTTAAATTATGAGAACAAATTCGTTAAATTGAGAAAAAATTGTGAAATTTCGAGAAAAAAGTCGAGATAAAATGTTGAGAATAAAGTCATTAAATTACGAGAAAAAAAGTTGTTAAATTACGAGAACAAATTCGTTAAATTATGAGAAAAAATTTGTTAAATTTTGAGAAAAAAGTCGAGATAAAATGTTGAGAATAAAGTCATTAAATTACGACGAAAAAAGTAGTTAAATTACGAGAACAAATTCGTTAAATTATGAGAAAAAATTGTTAAATTTCGAGAAAAAAGTCGAGATAAAATGTTGAGAATAAAGTCATTAAATTACGAGAAAAAAGTTGTTAAATTACGAGAACAAATTTGTTAAATTATGAGAAAAAATTGTTACATTTCGAGAAAAAAGTCGAGATAAAATGTTGAGAATAAAGTCATTAAATTACGAGAAAAAAGTTGTTAAATTACGAGAACAAATTCGTTAAATTATGAGAAAAAATTTTTAAATTTCGAGAAAAAAGTCTAGATAAAATGTTGAGAATAAAGTCATTAAATTACTAGAAAAAAAGTAGTTAAATTATGAGAACAAATTCGTTAAATTATGAGAAAAAATTGTTAAATTTTGAGAAAAAAGTCGAGATAAAATGTTGAGAATAAAGTCATTAAATTACGAGAAAAAAAGTTTTTAAATTACGAGAACAAATTCGTTAAATTATGAGAAAAAATTTGTTAAATTTTGAGAAAAAAGTCGAGATAAAATGTTGAGAATAAAGTCATTAAATTACGAGAAAAAAAGTCATTAAATTACGAGAACAAATTCGTTAAATTATGAGAAAAATGTCCTTAAATTCTCATAATTTAACGACTTTTTTCTCGTAATTTAATTACTTTATTCTCAACATTTTATTTAGACTTTTTTCTCGAAATTTAACAACTTTAACATCTGGAGATGGTTTTATTTTTTTATTATTGCTTGGCCCTAATCCTCTTCTGTAAAATTGAGCTTAACTTGTATTGAACCCAGTATATTTCCATTAAGGTTCTGTAAGATCGTTGCAGGTTTGTAACGTAAATGTGTCTGTCTGTCGCCCTTCACAGCTTCTGCCAGAACTGGCAAACCCAGACGAGTTGCTGTCATACTTAGACCCTCCAGACCTCCCAAGCAGCAGCAATGACGATCTGCTTTCCCTCTTTGAGAACAACTGACTTCCTTCAGTCGGCCTTTTGGAGAGGCCCTAATTTGTTTGGCTGTCAGGAATCAAGAGGCACCTGAAGACTGACTCTGTACTTTACAAACAGGAAACAGCCATCCTTTTGCCTCTTCCTCGTGTAAATATCTCACTCTTTTACAAGCAACCTTTTCCACACATATATGGCAGCCATGTTGGTTGGCACTAAAGTGATATCTTTCAATACTAATGGAAATACATGTGCAGCTATAATCAGTTCATATGAATACGTCACACAGAACTGTGTGTGTGCTCACTAGGAAAGTATTGTAGCATTTTTAATTCAGATTTTTTTCCTTTTGTGAAAAGAAGACCTGAATAGAAAAAAATATATATATATATATTTCTTCCTGTACCGGCCTCTGTGTGTCCGCAATCTCTTGAAGGTTTGTTCTTCCAAAGCTCTACCACCACGGCTTCCCAAATCCTAGCCAGCTGGATGTCCACACTGTTTGTTTGTCCATCTCCCTCGAAAAAGCACAAGAGAATGCGTCAAACTGTACCTGGAAGCTTGTAAAGGAGACAACAAAAGGGAAGAAAGCTTATCTCGCAATCACCAGAATGATCTAACCCTCCCATCCCAGAGACTAACGATGGGAGTTTTGCAAAAGTCCTCCAAACTCTCATGCCACAGGACACAAGAATGTGTTCTGTTCTGGTACACCATGCAGCTTTGCACCTCATTTTGTAACGTGATTCATATGTCCAGCACCTTCAGACATATGCATCATGTTCTAAACAAATGCTTGAGGGCATCACGGCATGCATTCTTTACCTAATAGCAAACATTTCAGCACTGTACCCACATCATTGTGCATCTTCCTACAGACTGTTCCTCCTCCCGCAAAGTCCCGTGGATTTTCCACGCTAGTGGTCACAGTGCAAGAAGAAAGCAATTCACATTTCAAAGGGTAGTCAGTCGTGTGTCATCTGTCTTCTCTGTGAGTTCTCTTCATGCATGAGGCTTGGTCGTCTTAGGTCCTTGATGTTTGTAGCCCTCTTCTGACAAACTGCATACAATGTCGAAACATTCAACGTTGCCAATCGCCCCTTATTTTAGTGATAGACTGATTTATTTTCTCTCCAAACATTTTTTCTGTTCGGTTTTTATTTAGCCTTTTATTCATGAACTGTCATGTTAAAGTTTTATTTTATAATGCACAATATATTGTTCATATAATGTTTTTTTTTTTTTTTGCTGTTGTAAAAATGTACAAAAAAATATGTACATTTATCACAAGATGTCCATGGAATACCAAAGTTATGCACCCTGATTTGAAAAGGTGGCCCGTTTTAAAATTTTTGCCCATAGAATTTGATCTAATGTTTAATTTGTCCCACTTTTATCATTTTGTTTACATGTAAAATCATAGTTATTATACAACAAACAATGAAGAAAGTGTTTTTAGAATATGTTCTATATTTATAGATTTTACTTTTTAATTCAATTATATAATTAAGCTATATATTATCTCAATACCCATAAATGCATTAGCCAGTGCATAAAATTATTACAGCAACCGTACATTTCAGTAAAACTTTTATAACAGCAGCTCAGTGAAGGCTAACAATGTCCATGTATACAAGATGGATTTTTAAAATTATTTTTTGTTGTTGTTGTTGTTGTTGTTGTTGTTTTTTAAATTAAAACCGCCCACTCAAATAATTGTCAGTATTTATGATATTTGTAATAATGACATTTCCATGATTCTGATGTTACTCAAAGACTGTTGAAGAAGGCTGGCATCTGAATACTGTTTGGGATGTGTTTTGTTGATGAAACACCACCATTTGAAACATGTTTCCATTTTAAGTTATTATTTTTTTTTATGAATTGCAATATTAGGTTTTAGGGTTTTTTTTTTTTTCTGTTCTTCTTGGTGTAGAATTATGTACAAAAATGATGTTTGTCGTTGACAATTGAAATACTAAGAACTCCAACAGGAAAATGTGGGTTCAAGTTCTATAGCGTTTGTCTGTAGTTCACTTGTATATCCTTTTTCAAAGATGCACTGCCACAAATTCGTTCCCACTTTGTAGACACAAATAGGCATAAACTGAACTTTAAGACTCCTGAAGTTGTCGGCTCGGAGCTGTCGCATACTATCGATGTACAGTCGTTGAAGAGACAGTGGGCGCTGAGGCAGGAACAGAAGGGGTTGAATGAATTGGACTGTGTTCACTACTCAGCCACAGGTGAGGGTTCAGAGAGAGTCGAAGGAAAAAGGGGGAAGGGGCACATTAGGGATGCATGTACATATGTAAATGATAAATAGAGACACGTTAACAGAAATGTATTCATTTTCCCCAGGGGAATGTGCATTGTGTATTTAGAATTTGTAAAGCTTGCATCCTCCCATCAGAATCTAAATTGGGTAAAATGAATCTGTGTTTGTTAGCGTCTGTGGAACCTCTAAGCATTTGTTCACTTTTGTAAAATATTCATCCCACATGACTGAGGAATTTGGGGAGGGGATAAAAAGAGACACATTTGTTTTACATTTGTGTAATATTTAGCTTATGTGTATTGCTCCATTTCTTGTGTACTTAATAAGGTGCTACAGAAGATAATGAAGAAAATCCTGGGGAAATAATTTGGACAATACGGATATGGGGCCAGGAGCGGTTCCAAAAGATTGTAACCAAAATCCAGAGTTTGTACAATTTTGATATCATGATCAGGAAAATTAAAAAACAAAAATGAGGTACAATCTAAAGTGATTGGCACCAAATGTTGCAGTTGTCTTTGCTTGTACATTCTGTTGTACAATCATTTCATATTTTAAACTGGTCAGAGGAAAAAAACAACAAAAAACTAATTGTGATTTTTAGTCTTGCAAAACTGTATGTAGTTAGATGCTGTGACATCCTAATATTTATCTAATAAATATGTATTCAGATGAAACAACCTTTTAGTGTTTCTGATGTTTGGTTCATTTCATTTCTGATGTGCATGCGTAGCTGTGAAAACCACAGGCTTTACAATTACTGCAAGAAAACAACCACAAAGAACGACGCAAGCAGAGTTGGTTTTTAACCACAGGGAGGCAAATGTTTCCTATGGATAGAAAGGCTTCCTCGAGGGAGCACATGGTGGGATAACAAAGCAGTTTGAGAGGAGTTTGATTCATCTCAATGACTCGAATCTTTTAAGCAGGTTCACTAGAAAACCCCTGAATATACCGGGGAGTGAATGATTCTTTGAATCATTCACTAAATCGATTCTTTATATAAGACAAAGTGCTTCAATACCGAAACAAACATTATTAGGCCTACCCATCTACCAAAAGAAGCCAGAAAGTCGTTAATTTATACACATTCATAATTTTCTAATCCCTTTTCTCTCCTGGCTGTGAACGAATTCTTCTTCACTATCAGTCCGAATGTTTGTGATTAGTCCATAATGACTAGCGCGGAGAAGTAACATAATAACATGTATAATGTGGACAACAGTTTACATCTGAATACTGATGGCCTCGAAGGGCTTAAAAAGTAGGCTAATCGCATCAAAATAATATACTTATGTCGACTCGTCAGACCACATGGTGTCGCTGTTCAGTTTAACTTGACCGTTTTATAGCTCCCCTTGCCTTGACCATAGAAGAACATGTCACCGTCACATGACTGTGGCTAAACCTTGAACGCATTTCATGTATTTGTTGATGGGTTTACAACACTACAGCAAGAATGTTACAACTGAAAAATCGTTTGAAATATTGTTCTGTCGCAATCGCTGGAAAACGATTGGTTTCAGGGCCGATGAAAAACCCTCTTGTGTTTATGGACATTGCAGCTGACGACGAGCCCATTGGAAGAATTATTATTGAGGCAAGTCATGATTTAGCAAAGCTGAATAGTACATAATGCTCTAGTTATTTGTCATGTAACAGAAATGCATGAAACAGAGACTGAAAAGTCGAAATTAATATAAAAGTGCATGGTGCAATGAAAAGAGTGAGGGAAAATGACGCGAATAATGCGAAAATGTTTTCAGCAGTTGTTTAATTATGACGAATATTATAAATAATAGAAATTATAATAATTGTAACAATGTTGTTGTAATAATATTCTGAAGGCTGGTTTTCATATTTTTTTGCAGCTTTATGCTGACGCTGTACCAAAAACGGCTGGTAAGCAAACATGGGTTTCATAAAAATAATAATAATAATAATTTTAAGGTATTCGTATAGAATGTATAGGGTCCATCAAAAAATAATATAAATGAAAATGTACTTAAAAAACATAGAATGTACGATATAAAAATATACGATTTATAATCTACAATACTTCTCATGGTTCTTGTCTTTCAGCAAACTTCCGGGCCCTCTGTACAGGAGAATATGGCTTTGGATATAAGGGCTCAGATTTCCACAGAATCATCCCTGAGTTCATGTGTCAGGTAACTATTAGTGCTACTGCTCATTTAGCATTGCCATGTCTGTTATTTATCAAGCTTAAAATGTCATCGTATCTCTTTATGTTTCTGAGTTAAGAGTTATATGTTTTGGTCCTAAGGCCATCTAATTATTGATGTTTTGCTGACAGGGTGGAGATTTCACCAATCATAATGGCACCGGTGGAAAGTCTATTTATGGAAAGAAATTTAACGATGAGAATTTCAAGCTGAAACACACTGGACCAGGTGATGTCACTACTGTACTGTCACAAAAATAGAGGGTTAAAGCTGATATTACTGCTTTTGATTACACACGTGATCATATCCATGCATCTGATTATTTTCAATTATTTATTCCATTATTTGTTTTGCATTTCTGTGCTGATTTTATCAGTGGGGGGTGTGCTTAAGAACTTGTGAACTAATCAAATGTTAAATGTGTTAGCAGTAACAGATCTGAGTCACTATCTATAGTCACATTGGTAGCTGGTCCCAAAATATTTCATAATGCAATGGAAACTTTGTGAATGGATTACAGTACAAGTCAATGGAAATCCTTCATCCATTCTGCTAGACATGGCATCTAGTTACTCTGATTCAGCAAAATTTTATCATTACAAGTCTGTCAAAGTGTGCAAAAACCTACATGTGCACATCTGTTTAAAGCCACGAGGTGGTGGTAAGGATCCCTCAGTTGCAGAAACAGATTTTGTAATCTTCAAACAAATGACCTACTTTCTAAGCAAGTCAAAGCCAGCATATCCTAGTGCATTTTTGGTGCCAGGGGGATCCTACACCGGCACAGCATCTTGATAGATTAATATGGGCAAATAGTGTTGGGTTGTGTAATACATGGCTGGATGTAATTGTAGTAGAGAGCCGTAACTTACCCAACACAGATGTTGTCTTTCATCCAGTACCCCCTGCTGCTTTTCAAACTCTCCTTGTTTTTTTATTGTGGAACTGTAGATTGTTAGATTTTCCTTGAATCTCTATATCATTAAATTATTCAAAGTGACAAATTTGCTTATATAAAGCATGCAGTAGGTGGTCTGATTCTCTCTCTCTCTCTCTTGTAGGTGTTCTGTCTATGGCAAACTCTGGGCCCAACACAAATGGATCCCAGTTTTTCATCTGCACTGCAAAAACAGAATGGTATGCTGGTGGAGAGATGATTTAATTATTATCCATCCCAAGTGTTTTCCTTTTTATGAGAGTGATGTTCCTGACATTCTTTGTTTTTTTTTTAGGCTTGATGGCAAGCATGTTGTGTTCGGGCAGGTCAAAGAAGGTATGGATACAGTCTCTCTTATGGAGTCCTATGGCTTACATGATGGAGGAACAGTAAAGAAGATTGTCATTACAGACTGTGGAGAACTCAAGTAACCCAGGAAAAATGTGTTCATTTTGATATGATCAAACTTTTTCACAATTGAAACTGCTTATACATGTGTTTTGAAATTAATTATATAATTTTTTTTTCTACATTTCTGTTACCTACCTACCTATTGCCATTTTAGTTTGTCAGTCTATGGATTCATTAAGGTGTTTTATGCTTGCTAAGTAAGCAAACGACTCAGTAAGTATGGTTATTACTTACCCCTACACAAGAAATCTCGCTTATGGGTAAATACCATGGGCCATGAGGAAATTTATACTGTTAAAGCCATTTTATAAAGGCTATATGGAGATTGTTTATCTTCTAAAAGCTACGCCAGAGAAACCCCAAGAGGTATTTTAAGTAAATAAATGCACATGAAACTGGTTTTGACATATGGAATTTCTTCTAGGATATTTGCATCCTGTGCCCATTTTTTTTGTTTTAATGACTCAAGGCTGTTTTCCAGATGAGGGCCGGCTACAACTGCAGCAGTATATCTAGTTGCGTGGCATGCTTTTTAAATCTTCCCAAGAATGATCCCAAACCTTTTTTTAGACTCCATCCAGCGACAAGATTTCCTGTCCCCCTAAAGCAGGATATGACATCCTGTTTGGCTATGAAACATCTCCACCTCCAACGTTAACCTTTCAGCAAGAGTCTTCTAAACTCGTTAATACAATATTTGTGGAGACACTTGGGAATACAAGTTTGTCAGATGTGTTCCATTACAACTGCAGCAAGCTGACATCCACATACCCTGAAATGAAAATGAGCGGTCTGTTTTAGACGGTGTGTAGGTGTAGCTTATCATAGTAATGCCTTATGAAAGTAAATTATGAACCTTTGTGGAGAACAGTGCTCTCTCCTAAATGAAACCATATGGGGTCTGAACTCACAACTGATTTGTTTGACTTCTCCGATTGCACTGTTGCTATAGAGACATTCTCATTCCCGTTCTGTTTTAGTCTGCATTGTTGCAACAAACTTGATATAATTTGGGCCTCCACCCTCTAGTGAAGTTTAAGGGATTTGGAATGTGTAGACCAATTACTTAAAGTTGGCTTCAAGTGTAAAGCCAGCGCCAAGTCCTAACCTTCACATACAGCGCTCATGTGTTTACAATCATCACAAGTAATTAGGGCGAGTGAAAAAATACACATCTGTGTCTTCAAACCTGCGCTGTTGTAAAGACCAGGCGAACAACGCTAAACTTAAAGAAATGCTCTTCGAAAAACGAATGTGATGTCAGAATGACAGCTGTTCCCCACGGCTTCAGACTTTGGTTTTCAATTACGCAAACATCGTTCCCGAGGACCGTATCTAAATAATTAATCAGTCCATACTGCCTTCAGCGTGACTGATTTAAAATGGACGCAATTTCCCGACACCCAGAAATGGGCCAAAGAATAGGTTAAAACCCAAAAACAGGCTGTATTTCTATTTGGCCCGAACTGAACAGACATATATCAGTGTGTGCAAGAAACGAAACGGAGTCATGATTCATGTAGTCAATGTTTTAATTGAATAAACTTCTAAAAGCACAGTCTTCAGTTTTCCTAACTAACAAATAAGGCACATATCGGAATGCCGTTTCATGGACGCTGAGCTACAGATTTCATCTCGTCTCACATTCTAGTACATTCCATAATCAACGCTTTCTGTTGCTCGGTCCACTCCAATATGATGACAAATATTTTACAGACATTACAAACATGAGTGTTAAATCAGTACATTCAGTAAATCTATTAATGGTACTGGAAATCCTAGGAGTGAACAGAGGCATTTATTAATGACTAACAAGAGAGGTGTATTCTACAAAAGAATTAATCACGTATAACATTAATATTAAATAAGAATACATTGCACAAATTATAATTCTTGAATCGTTTAAAAAACATGCACATGCAAACTTCAGTCCCACACACTTGTTTAAAAAATAGCCTTCGATTTTTTTTTTTTTTTTTTTTTTCTTTTCATGTGAAGAAAACATTTCAACATCATTCCTGGACTTGGCAGTAACTGGAGACGGCTAACTAGAGCTCACAGTTTCATACAGTATGGACCTGATTCACTAACACATTTTGACCATGTAAAAGGTTTGTACGTGCAATTCAGTGTTATGGTCACTGACTCAGTTAGTCACGTCTTTTTGCCACTGTTTTGCATCTATAAAACACCTCAGTAAAAAGGCCCTACGACTTACAGTGTGTGAGTCAGTCTCTGTTATGTTAAAAACAGATGCGGTGATGTTAAAGCGAGTGTTATAGGTTTCCTATAAATGCAAATCAAAACATTCATGCTATATATAGCAGACACACAACAATTCGAAACAAAGTTGAAGCACACTTATGCTCGTAACAGGTAAGGTTACTATATACCAATAACATCTAGAATAACAAAACACAAATAAAATGGCTTGTAAGGGCATAATAATTATGTACCAACCTTTGAATAATATTCTATGTAGTCATCAATATTTTCTTCATAGAGTAGCTTCTGTTGCATATTTTATACAAAAAAAATTGAATTGTTAAAAAAAGAACAAAATCCTTCCATAAATATTTCTGTAGGATATAACCAAAGATTATTGTAAAACATCAAAAGAAAAAAAAAACCTCCCAGATCTTTTGCATCTCAGTATTTTGCCCTTTTTCACATACAAAGTTTTAATATTGCATCATAACATTTTGAAATAGCTAACTTGATGATGGCAATCGAATATATACATAAAACACATACTAGTATCTTTGTAAGGGAAAAAAAATCTTGTCTGGATATCAAATTGCTCCAAAATCTTCATTATCTATATTGTTTCCAAAATACACATACCTTTAATAGAAAATAACACGTTTATACTGAAAGTGAGCTATAAAAGTCAAGTATATGTATTTCAAGACAAAAACACATGCGCAAAAAAGCACTTTGTATAGTTTTAAATGCATGGACACTGTCAATACCACAAGCTCCGTCTTTCGTTCAGTATAACAGAAACCAACAGGGGAAGCTCATTTACACAAATCCGCAAAACTCTGGGCTATTATCTTTTTAGTCATGCATATAGTGCAATGCAATTTTGCTATAGTGAAGCAAATTTAATGAGGCCTTGATCTAGTGGTGCATTCAGTTCGGGCATACAGAACTGACAATAAGTTGAATTGATCCCAAAACTGCAAGGAAATCATTATGTGTAGACTACCAGCTACGGGTGATCAGCAATGATTATGATAAATCCACAGTAATCGTTTATTTAACTGGTTATTTTCATTCATTACGGTGTTTATCAAAAAGCAGAGTATATATATCATTCCAGCCTAAATGAAGCCTGAAGTAAACCTTGGCGTGTAAGAATGTACGCACAGTGAAGCCATTGGCAACACCGGCAAAAACACAGTTACCAAGAAATAAAGGGTCTCAGAAACAATGATGACGTCCAAAGAAGAAAGTAGCGACTTACAGAAACAGCCTTGTTTTTTAATTTAACAGTGATCTAATGACTGACTGCTTGGCAGTTTTCACTCCTTGAATTTCCCATCAGAAAATCAAGTCCATTTTTCTTTCCCGAAGTAGAATTAGCTGGTTTACATTTTCAGACATCTAATCGGCTCTTTTATACCTCAGCATCATACATGACATCCCCTAGCAAAAATCCTGATTTTTCCAAAACCAAACTGTGTTAAGGCACTAGATGTTCCCTTCAGAGAAGATTTATATCGATCTGAGTTTATTCCAATAAATGAAACAACTAATATTCAACAAAATATGTGGACTCCAAAGATAAGTAAACAATTATACACATTGTATTTACCATATAAATGCGTTTAACTTCATATGTACATCTAGGATTAACAACGCAATGTCAGTTCTCACAATATCCATCTACGACTTCCCACTGGAACACGTAAAGCTACATTTATTGTTCAATAATTCTGGGTCACACTCAAATATGATCGATTAGTACTTTGTGTGAGCCATAACAAGAGGTAACGGCACATAGATGAGATCCTGTACAAACTTACTTCCATACAAATATTAACATGCTCCAATCATAATCCTCTCAGTAATACGTCTCTGTCCAAAACGTCTTCTGACCAATCAAATGTACCCAAATTGTTGTCTCATTACATCTCAAAAAAACTCTCCAGCATTACTTACTTTGTCCTTCTTTTCCCTTTACAACTAATATATATGTCCTCTCAGATAGAAAATGCTTCCCAAAAATCACAGTTTGAACAGGGTGTAATTCATCAGTTATGTTTGCAGCTAATGTATAAACACACATATGGGGTTACACAAAAAAAAAAGACATTTAAAATTAAGGATTTCATTCTGAAATATGATCAGAATGATTGTGTAAACAACGGAAAATTTCTTGATTGAAACATTTTAGTGCAAGGGTCAAATTCAACATTCTTAAAAAATAAAGGTTCTTTTTGCAACAATGGTTCAATGAAGAACCTTTAACATCCATAGACCCTTCTTACTGCACAAAAGTTTCTTTTTTAGATTATTCAAATGTTCTTCATGCTGAAAGAAAAAGGTTCTTTTTAGAACTGTTCACTGAAAGGTTCCCCAAAATGGTTCTTCTGTGGCACTGCTATGCAAACCCCATTATGGAACCTATATTTTTAAGAGTGAAATAATGAATCATTTTGAATTTAAAAATGAATGAGCAGTGTTCATTTAAGACACATACACTCTATTTCATCGGAGATGTGTCATTCAAACACACTCTTTATCCTGAGGCAAATATCTCAGTGAAGAACAGGCATTATGTTTTTGAATGCTTGCACATGGACTGAAAAGCTCACATTTTGACCCCTGTACCAAAACACTTTATAAGACGTTTGAAGCAGTTCTCTGGCAACAATTGACGACGTACGTGATCACATTTCAAAGGACAGTGATGATCAGCAAGTCGTGTTTTTTTTTCTTTTTTCGATCATCCACACAATTCAATCGACTTCATGCGACAATGTAAAAGAACTGATGACTCTGCATAAGCTGCAATGGTTTTGCATAGTTGCCAACAACTCGATTCAAATGTTCTGGTTGCCTCCAGGGCTGCTTTTAGCCAACCTGACAAAAATATCTCGCATTTGGCAATTCATACATGTATGTGAAAGACTTAAACTACCTGACGCGCTAAACCAATGCATTAAAAAGTTCTATTCTACAGTAGTTTCTAATGGCAAGATGTGGGGTTAGACGATACCTGTCCAGATATAAACACAGATGAAATTATCCCAGTTTAGTTAATTCAATTGCACTACGATACGATATACAAACATAAATAAATATGTGACACAAAAGCTAGGGATGGAGAATCCATTATCCCTCTGTTAATTCACAGTTAACATGATGTGCTATTGACCCAGAAACTCTGCAAAGGCACACTGGGCCCTTGTTTGACTAACGCAACAACTTTAGTGCTTGGCACATCCTCATAGTTCACTTGGTAGGGAAAATGAAGGGAGAGTCTGTAAACACACAATCAGGGGACGCAATGGTGAGGTAATCCACTGCATCCCGTACGGATAGAAATACTGTTCCAAACATATTCAATTGTCCAGTATACACAATAAATGCGTCGCATGCTGCTGATACACAAAGCCGTTACTAGCGTTAGAGATATTTACATGAATATTTTGGCACTTTTCACTTTTTCTTGGAGCACTTGGTAGGCGAAGTGATGGGAAAGGGGGGAGACGACCTCAGGATCCTCCTTATTGCACACGGCGGCAGTAGTAGCCCAGGACTTTGCACTTCTCGCACAGATGCTGCGGGTGCTCCTTACTCTGGTCGGAAACGTCCAGGCCATCGGGTTTCTCTAAAGGACGCTGAGAGGAGCAGAACATGTGAATCACACTTTGAACGCACGTGTATTTCTGTCCACGACATCAGTCAGGTTGAAACTGGAGATTTCTTTTAGCATTTGGCTAGACTCTTTGGAGATATGGTTTTGGAGACGAAGTATCAGGAACTTGAAGGTCCAAGTCTCAAACCACAATGGACCAACCGCAGGGGTGTGTCAGAAATTTGTTTAGGACCACTATCAAGAGCCAATTCGTCCTTGTTGTGTTTGTAATGGTTGCCAGCGGTACATGTTTTGTTATAAATACTTCATTACATTTTTTTCCCCTCAATTATTTTGCGCAGTTTATTATACAAGAAGATTCCAAGTAATTTTAGATGCCTACAGGATTCTATCGCTCAGGATGACAACCAGGGAGGGAAGACTCTATAGTGAATCTTTGTCTTGGACGCGATGCAAAAGACACTGAGAATGTGCGCGAGCCAAATCTTTTTGGCTGTTGATCACAAATAATACTTCTGCAATTATTTGTTTTCCCACCCATTGCTTTTGGAAGATCGTTTTACAATTGTGTTATTCTTTCCTGTACGTCTCAGTTGCGCTTCGTGAATTACGGAAAACCGGGTTACAACGGGCCATTGGGAGGAGATAGCGCTGCGACCCGAGGGAGTGTTTGCTCGTGGGCCAAAGGCTTTTGTGAATGATAATAAGAGGAAATGTCTAATACCTCTCTGAATTAATAATTTGGCAACAGTGGTCTGATGCTCCTAATAAGCAGAACGAATTCCTGCCAAAACCGAAAAAGCGCAGGAAGCTGGGGAGGACTTTATATAATACCTCTGTTCCATGTCTGCTCTCATACTGTAAAGATGTCAGCCATGTTCCCTGTGCATGTCATTAAATATGAGAATGATAAAAGCAGGGATCTCCGGACGCCTGCTTCTCGAGTACATTCTGGCGCAGGTCTGACTTTTTTACACAGCAGTGTGGCATTGGCACTACTAAGATACTTTCACTTAATCATCCATCGGGAACGACTGGAGATATTAAATACTTTACAGCGTACGATCTGGAGTATTGAGCGATTTCCATACTGCACGATTTGGAAGAATGATTTCCATTGTGAGAAAACAATAAAAACTGATTTTTTCATATGTTTGCTTGGGTTACAGGGGAAAAGGACCAGCTGCAAACCCTTAAAGGCTTTTTGATATATATTGCAGTGAGCTGCACTTCTCACACGCTTACTGCAGGAAACATGTTAAGTGGGTGAGATTGAAAAGCTAAAGAATTTGCTTGTCAGAAGGGAATTAACCATAATACTCTGTCCTGTGGAAGAGCTGGCCTTCTCAACAGCTGGTTCATTCTGCACAACGGCTGCTAATGCATTTGGATATAAAACTACTTGTAGGGAAGGTAATTGCAATCAATGCTTCCCTCCCAAGAGCTGTTAAAACATATCCATTTGCATGCTTACTTGCCTAGAACTGTGCAGTGACTCTTTAAAAGCAAGGTTAACCAGCAAGACTGCAGATGTGATTTAAGAATGACGCATTCTATTCTCGCCTTATTATGTACGCTGGAAAATAATTACCTAAAATATGCTTTGTGGGGAAATATCTCAATTAATTGACTTTATTCAGATCAAAAACAATTTTTAACACCAACAAATCAATCTAAATACAGCTCCTTAAGGTAACAATTGTACCACTTTTTACAGTGTAGATAAGTTTGACTTCCTGAAAAAGGACCCCTTCTTGAGTTCAAGGGGTATTTGGATTAGACAGACGCCTTGGGTTTGTGTCTCAGGTTTCAAGGGTACCTGCTGGGCCCCAGTCATAAGAACTTCTTGGAAGATTGTGCTCAGAGTTGACTGACAAATTAGAAAAACTTGCATGTAGCACTTTAGTAATATAGTGTCACATTTATATGAGCTGTTAAAAGATGAATACTGTACCTGTTTATGAGGATAAACATTGATATGGCATTTGATGCATTCCTGTCCCATGTTGGCCCAGGAGTTCCCACTCATCCACTTCCTCTTGCACTTAGGGCACTTGTATTCACCAAAGCACCTCTTCTTGCCCTGGTATGGAGTCAGTCCTTCGCCTTTGGGTCTTGCCTGAGAGGGCATGTCAGAGAGAGAGTTTGATTAACAAGAGTTCAGCTCAGAAGACCTACATTCATCTGAACCTTTTTCGACTTTAGTGTAGCTTGTGAACAATTTGGAGCTTCTGTTGTGGAAAATTTGCATAAATTTGTGTGACCAAAATGTATGCAAATAAGTAAAGCACTGCGCATGATCTGAGGAGAACAATCTTATGTTCTTCTTAAAACATTTGAAATGGTAGCTGGTGATCACCGTGCATTTTTGTTCTGTGGAAATAAGCAACTCTGATATTTTGAGTAAATTCTTGTAGTTGATACTGATAAGCCAAAAATTATTTTCATGTTATGGCCAATAATTGATAAATGACTTCTTTTAAAATAAGAGCGAATTTGGGCATCACAACCTTATAACGTGCAGTATGAGAAATTGGATATTAATGTTGAGATTATAACAAACTAAAAAACATTCTAAATTGTACAGCAAACATTACCAATAAATGGAATAGCACAAAATAAACAACAAAATATTGTGCAGAACTGCGTGTTCACTTCCACTGCGTTCCCTACCCTCAGTCCATCTTTCCATTGTCTTGCGTGCTGTATTTCTTAAATAATAAAACAAGAACTCCTGTAATAATTATAGTAAGCAAGAGAAATTACTAAAATCTATAGGAGGGGATGTTTTTCATTCTTACACAGGAGGTATAAGAGTCTCATACGGACTTTATTATGGGAGTAGTTTCAACAAGTGAGTCAATGCTGACATCAATATCTAGGCCTCTACAACAGCAAAAGAAAAAGGCTAAGTTTTTCCCTTGAGCATCACAAACATCATTTTGGTCAAAGTTTGTCCAAACCAAACACACTTAAAATGCTTAAACTCAATTCTGTCAAACCCTGTCACAACTGATCCTATGCTGTTCAGCAAAAACACAGAAAAAAGCATCGAAACAAAATGTTGATCCTTACAAAGAGCTGCTGACTTGAAATATTACACCAGTTTTTTACATTTCCCTAAACTGAACGACATGCTATGTGTGGTATGGCAGACTTCTGCTGGAGAGTTCAGACTCCAAACCACTACACAAATTTGAGAACTCAGTATATGGGGAATTCTAATGATTTTAATTATGTAAGTGAATTCAAACCTCAACAGATAATTGCGGTGTGGTCTCGAATATACTTTCTGGTCATTGTTACATACTCACTGCTTCCTTTTTGACTCAACTCTCTCAAAAGAGAACAGAAAAGTGGCTATGATATAGTGCATTTTTGAGCACATACAAGTGCCTGAGATTTTTTGCTAAATTGCTGTGACACTAAACAGGATTTAGGATGTGAATGCATGCATCCAACCATCTGTAATCTTGCATAACAAATTAATGGCTACCGGAGTGTTTATTCCACACTGTGAAGAGGATAGGCAGACCTAAAGCTGCTTTACTGGTGAGAGGATTTGGAAATGAAGGTCCAGATCCCATATGTGTAAAAAAGAGGTGATATCATTCATTAGCATCTGCTCCCATCTACCCAGAGCCAACTGGCCAACTGACACACTGCATGCAAAAGGCTCTCCTCCCCAACCTTAAACACCATGAGTCAACCACTGTCAACAGAACTGTCGAAAACAGCTGGAAAACATGACGGTTGTAGCTGTTGTTTTGCCGATACTTTTAAGCTTCACAGAAAGTCTGACGCAAGGCCACCCCTATGATGGTGCCAATCCCTATGCTATCGTAATGCTGGTGGTCTGGTATATGGGTGAGGTCCTAAATCAGAGAACAGGCAAAACAATCAGTGATATCTGGTGTCAGAACCACTGCTTTCCATCAGACATTCAGTAATTAACTCAGCATGGAGTATGATTTTGGTGTCAAGGGTTGCCCCATGGTCTAAAACTCAGGTGTGCGCCAGATGACCTGTTTTTTGAGAACACTGGAATTAAAGATTAATATCATATCTCTTTACATGCAAATAATATTATTTATTATTAGAAAAATATACATTTTAACAAATATTGAGTTGATATATCGTTTTAGCATTGAAATCAGTCAGTCAGTCAGTTGCCGCTAGCAACAGTCACATCGTACGATGCGCGATGTCTAGAATAGGGATCGTTAATCCGTAAGGACCAGACACCACAGTTCAAAACACACGTTGATTCTCTGAATAATTGCAAAGTTTGACAATCATACAACGAAAGTTTATCATTTGAGTATTAGGTCCTGTCAGTTTAAACATTCAAGAGATTTTAAACCATTTGAGTGCGCCAAGACGCAAAAGAGAACTCAATTCTGAACATGTGGCTGCGCGCACATGAACACCGAATGACGTTCTCTTCCACATCTATTTGTGCCTGAACGGACACATACATGCAAAAAATATTTTCAAAATGCACATAAAAGATTGCCTAGCCTTGTAAATGCAACTGATTATAGCTTAGTGAACGAAACAATTGAGCAAGAAATCCAGATGTGTAACAGTATTTTGGATCCGTGCCACGCATTCAGTCTTACAGGAAAGTGACAGAAGCCCCAGCTGCTTTCTGTGTAATGAATGTTAATCAAACAACAAAAGACAAAGAGAAAATTAAAGTTATAGTTTTAACACAGATTATGTTTAATTTATACAGTGAGACTATGCAGTGTTATTTCATATTTGATTATTCAATTTCTGTACCTGAATACTGTTAGACTTACCTAAAATATATAAAGCACAATTTATTTCATTTTTATAAAATGGTTAGTTCCTGTCCTTGATTCTGATTGGTCAATAGCTGTGTTTTATTCACGATAAAACACGGCTATGACCGCTTCACACAACGGTTCTGTGTATCACCCTTAGCAACCACTCTTAGCAATGTAAACTGTATGTCCGATGTATTATCTTGTCCTTTTAACAGTTAAGGGGTTTTCCCGTGACTGACAGCACTAGTCAAAGCATTTATCAGTTGCGTCTTGTTTCGTGTTCACAACAATTCAGTCTTTTCAATGTAAAAGTCTTCGCTACTGACTGACACATAAAGACAGTATTTGCCGCCATCTAATGGCGTAATAATGTAACTTCTGTTGCTGTTCACAGTCAGGGACTATTTTTTCCGCCAGAAGGAAGGCTTTTAGTGATTTTACTTCATGAAAGTTGCATTGATATATATATTTTTGGCTTTAATATTTGTATTGTGTGGTAACCGTTTTATAAAAGCAATATAAGGTATTCGAGGCTACTGCTGTATCGTGAATAAGTCACGGCTGAAGGGGTTGCAGGCACTCCACCTCGTGTCGTGCCTAACATCGTCCTTCAGCCGTGACTTATTCATGATACAGCAAGGCCTCTCTTAATTTATTGCTTACATATCTTTGTTCTATTATATTTATCTATGCTTGTAATTTGTTCATTATTTTCTAAATGTATTCACTCACCTACAAAATCACACCAATGATCCTAGAAAGATTCATTATTTCCAAATAGAGCTATTCAAGTCATCTGGGGAATATTTTTCATATCATAATATATCGCAGAAAAAAAATATCGCAATGTCAGTTTTTTCCAATACCGTGCAGCCCTAGTAGAGTGTATATATCGGGCTGGAATATAAAACTGGGTCACCTTACACAAAAAAATTATACCACAAAGCAAACAGCTGGATGGTTCGCCTTGAATCCCAACTGGACAGGCATTTGCAAGTTACAGCATCTCTACGAGAGAGATTTGATCAGCAATCTTGAAGAATTCACAACTCTGTGAAAAAGGCTCTATATATCCAGCACTGCAGAGGTCCTGGACAAGTGCCAGAGGACACACATGATATTCTGTTTACAGCAGCCTGACCTATTTTGGTTGTGTTTTTAATAGATTTTAGACCAATAGAGGTACACTGTCATTGTGAAGGAAACCTGGCAAATTTGACATTAAGACATTCTGGAGCTCATGGAAAGGGAATAAAAAAAGAACTAACAAACAAATAAATTATGCATTGTTAAATATGATTGAAAGAGAAAAGCTGGATTTTTTTCTTTCTTTAAATAAATCAGAGAAAATAAACTATTTGTTGCTCATTTGAAACACATTAGTCTTGTGCTAACCACCGGATCTGAAATCCACAAACCCAAGAAGCCAAAATTTATTATCCTATTGTTTTAGCTCTGAGAATATTCCTCTCACAAAATAAGCAATTGCGCAAAACAAAACACTCATTATTTTCCAAATGCAACAATCTCAGAGGAAATAAGGCAATGGAGAGTACGCTCTACTTGCAGCCACCACCAAGGAAATGACAAACTAATGGCGTTGACAGTAACACTACAGTCTAAACAAATCCTGACCGAAGCCTGTGTGTTGCAGATTTGTGTTTACACAGTTCTACCCAGTTCATTGCTCTAGAAGTAATTTGACCATTTTAACCCAACCCGAGCTTAATGGACACAGCAGGTTTGAGTAAATCAATCTGGCTATTTGTCCAATGAAAACAGAGCTTAAACACAGGAAAGGGTATCGATAAGTGCAACACTGAATGAATAGCTGATGTTTGATATGTTTCTTCCATCCTGCCAAAAGTCAATGTTTACTTCAGAGGCAATATGCATTAGCTTTAAAGGGTTATTGAAGGAAAAGCCCTCACTATCCAGCTGTTCAAGGGAGTTATCTTTTAGAGCAAAAGTGGACAAAAACACTCACTCGCCATAAACACGCAACACAAAATATTTACTGCCTGCCAACACAGAGTAAAGTGAATCTGTTCCCAAAAACCCTTACATTGTTAATCCTAGCAACCTTAAATAACTGCGGGGTCACCCTCGGAGGACTAAGCAGAACATTTCTGAGCTTGGTAAATGCTTGGGACATTGAAGAGATCGAAGTATCCGGTGACTGTAAACGCTCAGGGAGGAGGGAGATCAGATTGAGCGTCTCCTCTCACCATCCCTCCAGCTGTGTTCCCTATGGAGACTGAAAGAGGGGGGCGGCCCTGGCTGTCCTAGCAGCAGAGCCAACCTCCCCGCAACAGGACAAATACCACAGCACGGCAGTCATCGCTCACAGCTGGAGACGTTCCTCCAATCAGGCCCTACAGGACTGAAGGGGGAAGGAAATCAGAAGCAGATGAGTTCCACACTGGTATAACATGAGAAAACTCTAAAAGTCCCTTTCAGATCAGCCCTCTGTTTTCAATTAAGTCTGTATAGATTAACAAAAGGGTGCCAGAGGAGAAAAGTGAGAGATAGGGATTCAGTGTTTAGAGAGAGATAAGACTTAAAGGAGCGGGAAATTTTATGGAGGATCTGTTCAGGGTGAGTTCAAAATAAGAACAGTACATTTGCAAATCAATCAAATGCATTTAAATGCAGTTTTAAAGCAAGTAAATAGACACAATCCTGTTCCTCCCCATTTAACAGGGAATGTTCCCAGAACTTTGCGGCAAGGTTCTCTCAAAGTTAAGAACAAACATTCTTCCAGTAACATTAATAGATCATTCGTTCAAAGTAATCTGGTCTTTAATAATGTTCTCAAAATATTAGCACAAAAACGTTTGGAACGTTTTTACTTTAAACTGTTAGGCCCCATTTACACTAGTGTGTTTTTGTTTTAAAACGGCATTTTAGAATCAAAAAGATCCTCGTCTACACTGGCGTTTCCATAGCATTTCAGAAACGATCTCTCAAAAACGCATGTCACATGACTGTTCATGCACACTGGGCATGCACGTGCAAGTGTAAACAGTTGCCTCTTGCGCATGTAGGCAGCTGCAGTATTAAAAAAATGCTGGGTTTAACTGCACAGTGGCTGCTAAAAATTACAACAAAAACAGCAAAGATTCCTTCCTGCAGTTCAGTCTCCATGTTACTCTTTACACGGTCATCAAGGATACGCAGAGCGAACGTTGGCAGCCATGCCATTGTTTTCAAAAGTCTCCATTTTGGTCCATTTATACTAAAATGCAACTCTGGTGTTTTCAAACTAAAATGGGGTCTGCAGCGTTTTCGAAAGTCTCAGTTTTCGAGGTTCGAAAACACCGGCGTAGTGTAAACGACAGGCGTAACTGTAGCAAAACTTATGTGTTTTAAAACGAAAACGCACTAGTGTAAACGGGGCCTTGGTTGGACGTTCATCTAACATATTTTAAACTTTACTGCTTGTTTCAGAATGTTCAGAGAAATTCAAAAGTCCCATAATGTTTGCAAAATGGAATGTTCCCTTAACAATCCAAGAAAAAATGTCTTTAAAACATTTTTAAAAACTTGATGCTTTGAACGTTCAGAGAACATTCAGAAATAACAATTTCATAACTTAATAGGAACGTTAGCAAAACGTTCTTAGTATATTTTGTCAGCTGGGTCTGCTTGCTCTTACAAAAATAATTCTACAATATAATGCCTGCTACAGTGCAAACAATCAATAAACAAACAAAAATATAGTTAAAATTTCTAAAAGAATAAATCAAACAAATAACCTTCCAACAGAATATTTACATATCTCTATAATGTTAAATTAAATGTAATTCATTTGTCTTTTAAAAATTCAAAAGTAATACAAATTATAAACAAACATTCTCAAAAGATTTTTCTATATAAAACCATTGGCAAAATGCAAAAATAGTGCCTTTAGGGGGGTCTCTGAAAAGAAGTCTTGCCATATATTCAAGAAAGAAATGAGGATCTACAGTGGCCACAAATTTAATCAAACTTCTTACCACATTTTAACTGGTTTATATGTTATTTTTCTGTGTGCAAAATGGAGGAATTTTTGGAAGGATGACTATGCAGTTTAAGAGAATTCTTGGAGGGAATTGAAAAAAACCACTTGTTTGGCCCAGGCTGCTGAAGTTTGGTTTTGCAAGGAAATGCATGTCAGCTCTTGGGGCAAAGAATCAACAGGAGACTACAAAAATCCAAACACTTTTTTTTTTTTAGTCTTCACAAATGCGGTACACAAAGGCTGTGGATAATGTTTTTGGCTAATCATGAAACCCGCAAAGTCTTGGATAGCTGGCCTTCCACAAACATCACAATTCTGCTTCTTTCTTGCAAATATCACCCAAAATCTTCCTGATTTATGTAAACAGGAACTACTAAACACTAACTGTTGAACAGAATATTTTCCTATATATATATACACACACACAAGCACATGTAAAGTAACATATATAAAAATAAATAAATAAAAAGACACTTAAGACACTTAAAACTGCATAAATGTCTTTGCATTAGTTATTACAAAAAATGCATTTAGAATTAGAGTTTAGAAACATAAATATAATATAATATTCATTCAAATTTATATTATATAAAATTAAGACAAGTATTTTGAAACTTTGTGGTTGTCAAACATTAGTGGACCATGTCTATAGTTCCTATTGTACCTGTGGTTATTCTGTGAGGACACCTGTGTAAACTTGACTTCATGCATTCACTAAAAATCACCACAACACCAGATGGTTAATTTTTTTTTTTTTTTTTGCTAAAGTAAAGTTAGCTTTTGGCCCAGCATCATTTTAATATAATTTTATTTGATTTTGTTTATCAATGTTATTCAGCCATTTTAAGTGTGACTTAAATGCTTATGCATATAAATAGGCATCATCCCAGCGCATAGTACATGTAAACAGCCATGAATGTACCAACGCGTGTTACAGAGCTCTAAGCCATTAGCATCACAATGTGAGAACGGATCAAGTGGAGCTCTGTCTGGCCTGGATGAGGAGATTCAGCCAAGGCCAAGACAGAGCCTGCAGATGGCCTTTCCCAGAGACCCACACACAAGAATGATAGTGTCAAGCTCATCAGCTGCGTCTGTGCGCGATTTCCGGAGTGCTCTGCGAACGGCCGGACTTGAGCAGCATTCCAGTCAGGTGCACGCTGGTGTTATTTATTAATCCACACTAGGGCGGCTAAATGAAGCTAGTGTTTTCTTGGGTCTTGCCGAGTCCTTTTCTTGTGGTTGCAGCTGTCTCTTTTTACGCCCGAAAGGCAAGTACAGCATCGCAGAGACTGACAAGAGGGAACAGGTGTGCCGTTAAATGATAAATCTGTCAGCTCACAATGCCTCAGTGTTAGGAAAAACAATCCAATCACGTAGAGTCATTGAATTTGGGGAGGAATTAGAAAGCAAGAAAAGTTGATGTTGACACTTTATAGCTTTAGTTGCTGACCTGGGGTCAGCCTTGACATTTTTTATTGATGATTAGTGTTGGAGAGTCTAAAGTAGCTGATACTGGATCTGTGTTTATAACGTGAAAGGGAAGGAAGCTGCTAATCACCAAGAACTAGTCATTAACACCTCTGCATAATAATTATGTCACTGGTAAAACTTTACAATAAGGTTCAATTTGTTAAAAATAGATGATGCATTAGATGTCATGAACTAACATCGAACAATATTTTAACCTCATTTATTAATCTTGTTTAAAATTAATTTTTAATGTGTATTTTTATAAATAACATTAATCCAGAAAAAGTGTAGCATTTTTTGTTCATGATACCTAAAGCAGTAACGTTGAAGTTGCCATGAAATGAAAATCCACCTATTCTCCACATCTTTTCTAAATGCATGTTATTGATATTACAGTGAATGATTCATCTGTTTATGTTTTTACCTCAGAATTTTTAATTAAAATGTCATAATCAATCTTCCAGCGAAACAGCAGACAGTCCACTTAAACCCGACCCTTTCTTACAATCAACTCCAAGCTCGCATTTAAATCTGTCTTCATCCAGTTGATGCACAGAACAAAGTCCACCCTACATTTTTCTCATAAGCATTTCACTTGTTTGTATGTTAAAATAAGGAAGAAAAGACAAATCGGACCTGTGAAGCATTATCATGTCACCAAAACAACATCAGACCTACAGAAATACTGAAATTCAAACACGTTTAGCAAAACAACTAGATGCTAACGCTATTCTCTGAGGCAAATACTCCTGGACCTTACATACTCCTTGAAGCAACTATTTTGAATTGTGAAACCAACACATGTCCAGTGGTCACTAATAATCAGCTTGAAAATTCAGTGCAGATTTTGGCCCT
This sequence comes from Chanodichthys erythropterus, assembly GCF_024489055.1. Classification (NCBI taxonomy): domain Eukaryota; kingdom Metazoa; phylum Chordata; class Actinopteri; order Cypriniformes; family Xenocyprididae; genus Chanodichthys; species Chanodichthys erythropterus. The sequence continues at coordinate 19,252,000 of NC_090225.1, forward strand.
TTCACTCTTTTCTAGGTTATTACAAAGCTAAGCAATGTTTTCCAAGTATTCCAGATAGCGCTGGACTGCTTCCTGGTTTTTGGCGTAGGCCCCTGGAGTTTGGCTGCTCCCTCTGCCAGCATCTGGAATCCATCAGTATAAACAATGGAGGCCCCGATGCTGGAGCCTCTCGCCCAGCTCCCAGGGGACATCGCTCCGCACAGCGCAGGAACACCAGTCCCACCAGATACAACGTGCTCAATTACCCCACGTTGAAGAAGAGGGGAAGAAAACTCAACTTTCTGCTAATCTGTGTTTAGTTTGGCCAGGATACAGAAGAGATTGATTCGCCGATAGGTGCCCAAACGCACATAAATCAAACTTGGCCATCCCTGAGGGGACACTCTCTACACTGCTCTGTTTACTCTGATAATTAGCTGCAAATCTTTTGATTAAGATTCCTATTGTTCAGTTTAATGTAAATGAGTCATACACAATTCACACTGTTCACACAAACACGACAATTCCTCTGCCAAACGTTCAGTGATGGAATCGTAGCGCTCAGTGTCCCTTGACCTCAATTTTCTAGAACAGAAACATATGTTATAGATTACACTAAACAACAGACATTTGGCCAAAGTGAATAGCAATCTAACACTTGTTCTGAAATATATGGGTTTGCAGAATCCTTTCGGGCAGAGGTGTCAAACATATGGCCCGCGGTCCGAATATACAGCCCGCGGAGAAGTGTAATCTAATTTAAAAAATTAAATTATGCTGAAAACATTTGTTATATTTGTATGACAGATTCATAATATTTTACTTTTTACAGCAGGATGGATGAACGTGTTAATTTGTATTACAGGAACTGACCCTTTTTTAAACTATGTGTTACTCACTCTACATTACATACTTTTCACCTGAAATTGGATCTGTAAGTGACAGAGCAACACAATAGTTTGTGTGAGATACTCACCAGATTTTCTCAACTGTGTCCAAACCCCTACTAAATAATTATTAGACAGACTTATAAATCATTATTAGTCATCAGTGTTGGACAGTAACAAGGTATTTTTACTGTACATTTTCAAGCATCTGTATTTTATCAGTGTATTTTCATTTTGGGAAAATTTTACTTTTACTTCACTACATTCCAAAGTATAATATTGTACTTTTTACTCCACTACATTCCATAAAAACTGTTCTGTTCCTCATTATTTCAAACTAGCAAGCTGATTCTTTCCATTGAACCTGCTGAACTGGTTCACAAATCACACTGAACGATTCATTTATAAATCTGAAAGATCCGACTGCAGCTGTTCTTGAATCAACAACTCACTGATTCTATGATCCGGTCAAAATAACCCAAGAACCGGAATATCGTCAGTTGTGCGTGCAACTCATGGTGTAAAAAGTAAGAAACTAATGGCGAAATTTAGTATTGATTATTGTAAATAAAATCATATTTAGGTCATGACTGTCAGTTATTTGTGAAGTAAATCTGCTGTAAAAGGGGGGGCGTTTAAGCTCATTGAATGTGGACATGTCTGCGTTTGTGTGTCACCACAATAAGGCAAACTAATGTCCATGCATCTTCCCCGGTGCAGCAGTTTATATTATATAAAACTTAAATTGATATTTTAGTATATTCAAGTTTAATGTTTTGATAGTGTATAATAAGTTTTGGTAATAAATTAAAAAGTTTGCTTATTTGCGGATCAATACATAGCATAATAAACATCTTTCTTCTTAGTGCTGACTACTGACTAGTCTGATTAGTACTGGCTAGAATAAATTTAAAAAATTTGGTTTTTGTGGTCTACTTTTAATACTTAAGTAGATTCAAAATCAAGTACTTTTATACTTTTACTCAAGTACAATAATTACTCAAATGAAAATAAGTACTTTTACTGGTGTAATATTTTATTAGGGTATCTCTGTACTTTTACTCAAGTACTTTGTCCACCAATGCTAGTCAATTATTTCTTTTCAGGCCTTCAGTTCTATTAACATTCAATTCCAGGTGAATTATTAGAGCTAAAGATATCTAGCAAAGAGAACATGTGGTTCCACATTCTGTTTTACCACTGATTAATTAATCTTGGATGTGTGAGTATGTATTGTGCAAGCACCTACATGAGTTCAGCAAGGTTTAACAAATAAATTAAAAAAATAAACTGACACTTAGTCAATCTGGCCCATGACCTAAAATGAGCTTGACACCCCTGCATTAGGGGTATAAAGAAGAGTCTGCTAACTTGCTTGAACATGTTGAGATTGCTGGCAGTGGGAGTTGGCATTTCATAGATTCCAGACTAATATAGCTAGACCAAACCCACATATACTGACTAGTGTGAAAGAAACAGAGGATGCAGAGGTAGGCAACCCTCATACTTGGCATGTAAACACTAAGCTAAGTGTGAGAGTCTCTTTATGCTAAATCGAGCTACAGAACATACACCTATTTATTTATACAGATATATTTATAAACTCCAGTAAGTTAAGTACCACTGGCATTCGGTCAGTGAAAGATGTATAGATCTGGTCTGACACAAATATTATATATGCTTATGTACAAAAATTATATATAGATGTATAGGAGTTTCTAGTTGCACAAAGACATGCATTGCTTGGGCCCTGAATTTGTCCCCTAGCAGCTGCTCCTTCCAAGCAATGACTGCTGAGATAAGCATTCTTATCTTCTACAGTGCTAAATATAAAAGCTAGCCATACACAATCACTGCATTCAAATATTTTGCACTGGTGATTTAAAAAAACAAAAAAAACTTTTTAAGAGACTAGTGTTCAATCTCTTTCTAAACATGAAACTGATCAAAAAAGGTAAGAAGAAAGGTAAGTTAAATGATATATATATATATATATATATATATATATATATATATATATATATATATATATATATATATATATATATATATATATATATATATATATAAGAACAAAGACACCAATATTAAATTGAATTTAAAAAATACCCACATAATATAATCCATAACTTAAACTGTCGGCTGTTAAATTGTATTCAACTAAATTCAAAACTGTATCAACCCAGACCAAGGTGACACCAAGACTTTGAGGGGTTGAGACCGAGTCAAGACAAAGACCAGACCAGCACTCCTCAAATTCATCTGAAAGATTCACATTTACTGCCTGGGAAATGTCTTAGACAATATATAGAGCTGTTACAAATCAACTGAAATCACTATTAACAAAATTCATCTTTGCACTGCATAGGTGGCACAGAAGTTGTTGGTATACAGCATAAATATTGTTTTGATCAATGTTTTAAAATTTTAAATATAGAAATATGATGGAAACATAAAATGATACTTTTAAATATGAAACTAAATCTGCCAGTAGTTGGAGGAAATTAATTTCATTAATGAGTGAATCACAGAATCATTTATTTAAATGATTGAGATAAAAGATAAAAGAGATAAAATCCTGAGTCCTCTTAATCTAAGACAAGACCAAGTACGAATGTGGCACGAATACCGAGTACTACAACACTATCAAGCACCATAGCAAATTGGCGTATTAATTCTAATTAATGGCGTATTACATGCAGCTCAGTTCATTGAGAATTTATAGTCTGAACTATATAATTAACATGTATACGGTTTAAATACTAATTACAAATAAGCTGCAATGGCCATCATAGCTGTTTTGCTACAATGACTCATTAAGTACTGTAGGTGTTTTACCAGAAATCCAGAGGTCAGCCTCTGAACGTGAGACACCCGTCTGAGTAGGTTAATGGTTTATCCAGGGTTTCTGAAAAGACTTCATGGCATGGGGCAACATCCTTAGCAAAGGCTGTACTTGTGCAACATTTCCAAATTGCTTTCCAATCATGAACAAAAAGTAATGATAGTATAAACTTCTCCAAAAACTCAAAACAAAGAATTTTATAGCAAAAACAGCTCAATATCGCAGCCTCCACTGGTGCTGGAGGCTGAATAACATAACACTCAATAAATCATTTCTTGGGAACCAGCACTCTCCTTATTTATAGGCAATAAAATTGCATTCAGTCACACAAATAAATGAACTAGTTATTAACATACCACAGTGTTTGCTATATTCATCCCTGCCCCAGTTTCAGAACAAAAACAAAGAGGACTTCCAAGAGACCTGGCCAGCCAAAATCACACATACATGTCATGAAGTGATATGTAACATAGCAACATGAATTACGACAATAATGGGTCAACAAGCATGATTGAACGGACATTATACAGGAAATCTTTGCACTCCTACAACATTACTCAGACAGACACTTTATTCAATGTGGAAACGTAGTATTGACAATTCTGTGTCAAGCTCAAGGAGGTCTATAATACCTGGAAATAGCTATCTGTTATGAACTTCCATTCATCTTAATGGCAGATTCTCGGCTGGCGCAGGGAAGTAGGCAATTTGAAATTTGACTTCTTAGCTCATGAATACTCAGTCCTGAAAAAAGTCAATTTCATTCTTTAAGAGCCCTACAAAAGAACTGCCACTGGTAAAACACTGGCTATAATGAAATAATTGAGCAATAGCTAAAGCAAAAGCACACCTTTTTTCAGACGTTGCGGCAGACATTCAAGCAGCCTTTGTCAAGGTACAACTTCTTACAAAATGGAGAACACCATAAATAGAACCAACAATTAAATAATTACAATTTAATACAGTATGTTACTTGCAAATAAAAATATTTATTCCGAATGCAAAGTCACTTTCGAAACACCACCATTGAATCAGTAGAAAGGAGCAGTTATGGCATCTAAATTGTTAACTGATTGAGCTGAAATAAATGTTTAACAGCTATAAAGGAGGATTAAATAAGAAAATACTATTTCAAGTTCAAATAGTCTGATGGCAAAGCTGAAGGCACGAACATATCTACAAACCAGTGTTAAGCAATCATCTCAGCACTCTATTACAACTGGTGACAGGCAAATAGCTGGCAAACCACTGATATTTTTCAAGAGGGCTTATCAAACACAAGCGTTAGCCATCATGTGGGTAAACACTCTAAGTGACCCTGTACTGTAGATCAAACCCTAAATCCAGAACCCAAGGGAGCCTAATCTTGAAATAACACTGAATTTCCCATTTAAATTTAGTCAGAACAAATGTGGGCTTTAATGAAGGCCTTCTCTTTGAGCACTGTCAGGCAAGATGGCTCGCTGTGCCTGTTAGACAGGCAGTTTTGGCATTCCTCCTCTAATTAGGAGTTTATCACACACTGTCACAGCAGTGTCAGTAAGGCCACTAACCTCTGTTGCTTTCAAACTAGGTTGGTGTGTTAAATCACACATGATTTAACATTCAGGGACCTTTATTGTCAACATCTACACTTGTATCCTCCTTATATAGTAATAGACAAATTAGCTTGTAATGTATCTACACTAGGTCCTGCATTCAAAAGTCGTTAACATTTTAAAAATGTTTCTGAAAAAAGTCTCTTACGGTGACAAAGCCTGCATTTATTTGATTAAAAATACAGTAAAAACAGTTATATTGTGAAAAAAATATGTGACCTGTGCTAGCAAAATCAGTCGGAATGCGCACGGGCTAATTTCGAGATACAGGCAAAACAAGTGAAAAATGACAATTTTGGTTGAAATTGAGGTTTTCACAAAAATAAGTTAATTAAAGGTGCACTATGTAATATTTTCTGCTGCTAGAGGTCGCTAGAGGCCTGTTCAAAACAAAGGCGTAGCTTGATGACGCCAAGTTTAAGCGCGGAATCTTGGGATATGTGGTCTTCATCTCAACGGTTGGTGTAAGAGAACTGGGATAGGACTCGGGAACAAATCATGTTCATGGATACGATTAATAACGTTTTTTAACTAACTTTCATTATGACACAGACGCCGGCGCTGCTTCCACTTTTCCGGTTGTGAGTATGAGGTAACGCAGCTCTGTTTATCATATTAGATACATTTGAGTGTGCTGAAAATGTTATAACAAGTGAAAATGAAAATGTGCACAGCATGGCTGCTGTGAGACACTTGTTTGAGACACACTGCAGTAAGCTAGATTGATTTTAGAATATCATTAATAAATGCTGGATGGCTTGTGTTGATAAATGGCATGCAGTTAATTTTAAAACGTATTGTATGATGGGGAAAATTCTGCATTACTGTTACTAATCATAAAGTTGCATCTGATTATGTTATGTTAGCTACTTGTCAAAATAGTGTTTTTCTCTGAGGCATGGTAAAGCATGGTATTCGCAAAAAATCAAGAAAATTTGATTTAAACAATACGACTAAACGTGTTGAGCTATATAACATTAATTAGTTTTCTGTCTATAAACATATCAAAACAGTTGTGCCCTTGTCTATTAAAACATGTAATATATTAAAGCGTCTTTGGTGTTTCCATGGTTTCTACAAAATAGCAATTAAACATCTAAAAGTATCTTGATTTGTATGTTTTCTGAAAGAAGTACGTTTCCTCTGACCATGAAAAACATCTGATGTGTGACATTATATTAGATATGTGTGGTACAGTAGGTCTTAATATAGGCCTATACGCTATCTTATGTTTCTTAATATTAATCATGGAAAAAAAGCTGAATATATATATTTTCTTTTTCCTACAATTATGGGTTTTGACTTGGATTGTGCAAAATTTGGTGGTATTAACAGGGATTTTTTAAATGTATGGTTTCTAGGTGATTTTGTTTTGGAACCTTCAGAAAACTTTAACTCGATTTTTCTCAAAATTGACTTTGCTGACTCTATCGACTTCAAACAGGTGTAGCTCAGTCATTTTTGGTAAGATTCCAACAAATCATACATCATTTTGAAGGTTTTTTAAAAGAATAACAACTCATTTTTGAAAATTTGCTCATTGCAATTCATTTTGCCAGCACGGATCACATATTACAATTAAAATGAACTCTTATATTTTAATATATTTTAAAGCGTAATTTATTATTTTTCGTCAACACTTGACCCAGTAATAGTAGCACTTACTTTTTATTTATCTTACTTTTTTTTCCCGATTTCTATTCTTTTTCCATCTATTTGTATATTTACAAAGAAAAAAAAAATCCTTCCTACGAGCACTTTACTGATGAAACTGTGACTTGACACGGCACTTACATACTGTTGTCGCTTTGGAAAAAAGCATCTGCTAAATGACTAAATGTATTCCTGTGATGGCAAAGCTGAATTTTCAGCAGCTATTACTCCAGTCCTCAGTATCACATGATCCTAGATGAACTAGATTTTTGATTTTAGATTTAAGATCAAAACAGTTTTTACATTATATACATCTTTTACTAGCCTGACTTCATCATACTCATATTCTAGGCAGAATGTGAGTCTGATACTGCTCCATTGCGCTTGAATTATGGGGCGTGTCTTAACCGAACCAGTGAAAAAAAAAACCTCTGCACTCAATTGGATAGACCTACAACCAATCAGGAAACGCAGTAAGTGAAGTATGTTGAACTTGTACTTAAACTTTTGCCGAATCCCGTTGGAAGGATGGCAAACACATCTTTCCCATCGACAAATGCCGTGATTGTGGTTCTTTGTTCGTCTTTTAAAATTAATGTGCTGTCGATTTCTTTTATTACAGACGTGATAGCGGAATCTAAACATCTTACTTCTCCAGCTGCAGTCATCGTTGGTGAAAACCAATTCAACCCAAGCGCTCTTTGATGACGTGGGTGGTTACATAACCGCAGATAGCCTGTCCATCACCGATTAAAGCCCGCCCTGGCAATTTGATTGGCTCGGCCTTCTGGGAGCCGAGCATAATTACTCCACAATGGATCGAGTCCAGACCGAACTTCCCGTTCAAAAAATGTTGTGGGTGGGGTTCGGGCTGGCACCCAGGCTAATCTTTTACAAGAATCATCAAAATTTACAAAAAGCAATTTTGCACTTTTATCTTTTCTGCATCTATAATTCATCTGCCGCAGACATATTTGTAATGTCCTACCTAAGATTAATGATCCAATTAATGAACAGAGAAACAGTCTAGGTCAAAACCATATTTCAGCTATTTCCTGGAAACTGAATAATATGTAAATAATCCAATTTATCTAGAAAACATTCATGTTGGCTGCACCTACAACAGCATAATGCTGCTTCAAACCGACCTGCTATTGGCAATCGAGAAGAGATCAAGAGAGATGTAAACAGACTGTTCTAAGAGTCCTGCACAGTAAGAGCTGTTTAGTCTCTTCTCAAGGATCGTGAGCTTCATTCCAGATCACTTTTTCCTAGTTCTACAGGAAAATACATGTGTTGTTGGCTGTGATCTAGTGTTATAAACGATGCGCTTCCTTATCACCGAGGCTTGTCCGTCAAGAGTGTAATCAAATTATGAGTGACATTTTATGAACCAAAGGTTATGGGAACTGCTCTTGCTGTCAAGGACTCTTTTGTTTGATGATATGGAGTAAAAAGAGACATTTTGCTGTACTTTTTTTTGCCGAGATATTGTGATGAAATACTGTCCACATAGAACTAAGGCGGTTTGGCCAGAGGAAATAGTGTTGGTAACCCTGCCAAACAACTAATGAAGTATATAACAATTTCCCAATAAGGATAATGATTGTGATATGCTACACCATCTCATTCAGTTCTGAAAACAGTGTCCAAGCAGAATACATTTCAAAAATATCATTCTCAAGCTGAAACCGAATGGCTGTAATACAGGTACAGTAAGCCCTCCATCCCCTTAAAACAAACCAGAGCATGTTTACTTATCTTAGCAAACTAATATGAATCATATCTGAAATCGCTTTGCCTGGATTAGCCTTTAATATATTTCCAAACATTATTTTAACTATGTTATTAATAAAACTTGAATCTGGGCTAACAGGTTCAAATTGGTGTTGTACTTGAAAAGTGTACGGGTAGGGGTCTTATTTATGAATGAGCACATTGTGTTCTTCGGTTTCTCAGGAGGAGGTTCTCTCTTGGCCCGATGTGTAGATAAATGTTTTCTATGTATTCGGTTTCACTGGAAAAGTGCTATGGGTTCACATTAACACTCGCTGGCATTGGCAAAATATTTCTTGCAGATAATGCTGACGTTTTTATTAATCGATTCTGATCTGGTCGAAAACCTCTCTCTGTGTCTCTCGCCACACGTACAATCTCAATTCAGCGTGTGGTCCTTGAAAACGGATGACACATGAGATGGGAATTGTGGACTGTATCGGATGGTGTCATAGCAACAGTTTTACACAAACTAAATCTGTTTCCACAGCCAACGACACGAGACCCTCGACGGCCGTATTCCCGATAGTCATCGTGTCTTAAAAAATGTCCCTACAATATTTCTCGAAACTTTCACATGCAAAAGATCCTTGGTATCTGCAATGGTCAAAAACCCCATTCCCAAGGATCTCTGTGCCAGCCCGGCTAACCCTAACGACTTGTACAGCTGCAAAATGGGATTAAGTTACTGTGGCAATGAATGACATGAGCAGGTTGATTGGCTTGTGTGTAAAAAGATCGAGGTAATGTATCTAAATGTTTCCATCTTATTTCAGAGCACATGGTTGACATAGTGAAGAGGACAAATTGCACCACTGTTTTTTCATACGAGAGACACATTTTCTCTTCAGCTGAAAAGCACGTTTGTTTTTGAGCACTTAGGATGTGGCTGTACATATGCGAGCTATTTTATAGTGTGGTTTGTTGCTGTATCACCATGCTATGTGTTTATCTGACTAGGCTACGATAACGGCGAGGGATTTATTGTGTAGTAAATATCCATGTAAACGCATGTCATCCCTCAGCTGAGCTGCTCTCGGCCATGTCCAGAGGAGAGGGCTGTCTGTTATGTCTCCTGCCACAGAGATAAGCTCTATCTGTTTACATTTCAGCCTGTTTCACTGTCTTCTCTCAGATAGCCTTGCCAATTTCTCTCTCTCTCTCTCTCTCTCTCTCACACACACACACACACACATACACACACACACACAAGCATGAAATCTATATATGCAATCTCTGGAAAGATGTACATACAGTAAAGTAGCCCAAAAAGTACAGTATTTGAACACGTTTAGACACCTAGAAATGTATTATTTGCATTGCATTAAATTAAATATCAGATCAAATGGCATCTGGAAACAAACAACTCTAGAGAAGAACCTTCTGGCTATTTTTTGCAATTAATTTTAATTAGCTGGTGTCACAGTGATTTTTAGTGGATGTATGAAGTCAAGTTCACACAGGTGTCCCTTACAAAAAATAAGTTTACTTCAAGTTCATTTTATTAATTATACTTAAGTAAATAATATTTATATAAATATACTTGTAAGTGTACTATTTCAAAGCTACTTGGGACTAAATTAGCCCACTTTTCAGTGTATAAAAGTATATGTATACTTTAGGTGTAACAGTAGTGAACTTTGAGTACACGACTAGTTTAGAGCTACGTTGTTTACTTGTACTGACTATACTACAAGTGAACATAGATATACTGATAGTTAAATACTTGTAGCACATTATTTTAGTTAATGAAAATATACTTTGAAGTATACTCTCAGTAAACTATTAGTTTAATAGTTTTATAATGCAAGGATACTTGTAAGTTTTCTTTAAGGGAACTTAACAGCATACTTACAGTTTACTATTTTTATATTATTTTTGCACTTCAAGTATACTACTATGTTCCTATTTAGGTATTAATTTTTATAGTTGAAATATACATTTACCTGTACTTTAAGTAGGTTTGAAGTACATTTCTATGTACACTGCCAGCGGACTACACAAAAATTCACATACTCAGAATTAAGAACATATCTGTTTTCTTTATAAATCAATATTTTCAAACAATTTAAGTCTATAAGACAGTATGTAAAGCTACGTAAAAAAAGTATTTAATAGGCTACTCAATCAAAAGAGTAAACACAACTACAAGCACTTTTAAGTATACTTACAATACTTACTAATACTTTTAAGTATATCTCGATCAAAAGATTGAGCACAAGTATAGGCCAAATATACTTGGACTTTTCTGTCAGTATAAGTCAAGTATACATAAAGGGTTAGTTCACCAAAAATGAAAATTCTGTCCTTGTTTACTCACCCTCATTTCGTTCCAAACCCATAAGACTTTCCTTCATCTTAAGATCTTTTGGATGGAATCTAAGAGCTTTCTGTCCCTCCATAGACACCTACATAACTACCACTTTGACGCTTCAAAAAGTTCGTAACGAGATTGTAAAACTAATCCACATGAATTGAGTGGTCTAGTCCAAATTTTCTGATTGCTTTATATGATGAACAGATTTAATTTAGGCTTTTATTCACATATTTTATTTCATCAAAAAGATCTTCATTTGTGCTCCGAAGATGAACAAAAGTCTTACGGGTTAGGAATGGCATGATGGTGAGTAATTAATGACAGAATTTTCATTTTTGGGTGAACTAACCCTTTAAGTATAGATTTAAGTATTATTTCTGAGAAGTACATAAAAAGTAGAATGAAAGTATACTTTCTTATTTTTAGTTATACTAATAGCACACTTGAATAAACTTCTTTTTTGTAAGGCGTCCCAGAAGAATAACCATAGATACTGTTCATCATATTAACCATAAACATGTTCCACCAACATTAGACAACGAGAAAAAATTTCAAATACTTTGTCTTAATTTTGAACAGTATATCTTTTTTTTAAGGTCTTTCAAATAAATTCCATTTGGTGTAATATTTTGTCAGGCAATGCAAACGCATTTATATGTGAACTGTCCAAATATTTTTTTGGAGGCCGCTGTAGGACCAGGAACCAGACAGATAAAGTGTGTCAGAAAAGGACTGGAGCAGAATAGAAGGAAGATCACAGGTCAGACTGTAAAAACATTCCCATACTGCCCTTCCCCCCCTCAGTCATTCTCCCCCTCACACCCCCACTACTTCCCTGAGCCCTTCCAGCCGCCACAGTGACTCAACACAGGCCTTCCAGCTCGCTACAAGAGCCTCTTTTGTGTTTCTTTTGTGTCGGGCTCAAGAACCAGTCCAGCACAGAATGGGTTTTAACTCATTCTTACAACATCAAGAAGTTACTTCTTGCATATAAACAAAATTTTAAAAATAATATATATAAAAAAAAAGCATTCAAACATATCTGTTCCACCATATATCTAAAAAAAAAAAAAAAAAAAAAAAAAGTTCAATTACATTAGCCTCCAAGATGATATTTGTAATTGAATGAGCAGTGATGATGATATCGTCATAACCCAAAAAATAAATAAATAAATAAAAATAAAACAAAATACACAAACTGAGTATTTGCCATTCCTGAAGAATAGCAGTGCTATATTAAAGGTTCTGTTTAAATTAAATGCAGTATTAAATGTTGCCATTGTCACGACACTAAGCATGCATCCTGTGGTCTGTCAACTCTATAAAGGAATTAACATATAACAGGACACCATTTTTGCAGTGTCTTTGCACCATCTTTGCACCTACAGCTGAATAAATAGATGGAATGAAGAAAAGTCCACTCAGAATTTAGTATGCAGATGAATGCAAGAAACAAGACCAATCCCAATTCAGAAAGCAAACATTACAGTGATCACATTATCATAATGATCATCAATGCTGCCAACTCTAATGTAAGCTAATGGGAGATTTTAAAAGTTTAACTTAAAAATAAATAAAATGTACAAACCTCCAAGAAATGTGCTGTGCAGAAGAAGAAGAAGAAAAGAAAGCAGAAGAAGAGGAAGAAGAAGGAGTAATATTAATACAGTGGTGGTCTTGCAAGCACTGCAATAAAAAACAATGTTTTAAAGTTATTTTAGTTAGTTAGTAATCCTTAACATACAATTGTAATTATTTTAAAAAGCACTTAGAATTCATTATTTAAGTAATTTATTTTTAAAAATGCACAAATAAATTTGATATTCAGAGTTAATAAACTCATTAATAAATCGTAGATCCAGAATCAGATCGTAAATTGCCAAAAGATTCCCACCCCAAACACAGCTGTCTTCCCTGATCCTCCATACAAACAAACAGACTCTTTTTCTACTAGATCTGTCCAACAGGAGATTGCCTGTACTGTGATTAAAATGGAAAAAAAGATCTGTGGTCCCCACTTGTGCTGTAGTCAGCATCCCACTGGGTGAACAATACGAGCTGACTTCCTGACCCCTTCGTCTGGGGATCCTAAAAACAAACAATGGGACCCTTAATTAACATCGGCCATTCCCAGCACTAGGCCCTTCCTGACGGTCCCGATTCAGACCTGAACACAAAGCATTCTGTGTTATTCCTCTGACACCATCTACTGTGCTTGTGTGCCCTGGTCCTCAGTATGAACGCTGCCAGTTAGGCCTCAGTAATATTCATTTTAAACAGAAGAAAAAGAGCCGTCGACCCTTTCCCATCCTGAGGTCAAAATATGAGCGATGGCATTCAGTCTGGAATCTAATGACTCTGGTGAGAGGGATGGATCGGTCAGAGATATTTGTTTATGATACGAGATGAGCTCATGGTTGTACGGTTATCTGTTCTCCTAAGCTGGGCAGGATGTGTTTCCATGTTAGATAAGGACAAACAAATGGCCATTTCGCTGAAGTTATTAGGTTGGTACAATGCAATCAAAGGAACTTGTAGGTTGTACATAGTCTTGTAACAACAAACAACCTCTTGGTAACAATACCAGTGACCTTGTGCAGGTTAATGGTGGCTTTGTCTATGGTTTGGTGGCACACAAGAGCGACTTTGAACAATAATTCAGAAGGTGACTTCCTGTGACTAACCATTGGAAAAATCCTAAATGCTCACATCAAGTTAAAGGGAGAGTTCACCCTCCAAAAAACATTTCAGATGCAGAACACAAAAGAAGTTAATTTGAAGAAGTTATTTTGTTAAAACAGTTTTGGTTACCACTGACTTCTATTGTATGGGCAAAAAAAGACTGAGATATTTCTCAAAATATCTTCTTTTATGTTCCACAGAATAAATAAATTTATAAAGGTTTGGAACTACATCATTTTGAGTAAATTTTCGATTTTCATTTTAGGAGAAATATGCCTTTAAGAAATCAAGCTGATCTCAGAGAGAATGAGCCCAGAGAACCAAATACAACTCAGATGAACTAAAAACTGAGGAAAATCTCCAAATCATAATCAAAAGCTCATAAAACAAAGTTTTGTCCTTTTACCAGCAGTATAATATTAGTGTTGACATATTCTTATAAGTGCACTTAAATTGATAACTATAATTTATAAATATACACTACTGTCCAAAAGTTGGGGTCAGTAAGGTTTTTTTAGAAGTCTCTTATACTCAGCAAAGATGCATTTATTGCATCAAAAATAAAGTAAAAAAATAATAATAATATTGCAATATAACTATTTTCTTTGTTAATATATTTTAAAATGTAATTTATTCATGTGATGGCAAAGCTGAATTTCAAGCATTACTCCAGTCTTCAGTGTCACATGATCCTTCAGAAATCATTTTAATAATATGCTGATTTTATGCTTAAGAAACATTTCTTATTATTATCAACACTAAAAACAGTTGTACTGCTTAAAATTACTGAAACCGTTGTACATTTTACCCATAATTATTTAATGAATAGAAAAAATATAATTTATTAAATTTTCATTTTTGGGTGAACTACGTCTTTAAGAAATCAAGTTGATCTCAGAGAGAATGAACCCAGAGAACCCAATGCAACTCAGATGAACTAAAAACAGCGGAAAATCTCCAAATCATAATCAAAAGCCCACAAATCAAAGCTTATCATGTCCCTTTTTACCAGCAGATTGTATAATATAAGTGTTGACATCCACTGCTTATATTTGTTTTCTTTCATTAACTTTTGTGCTCACAAGACCAGACATGACCACAACCTCTCACTGAGAAATTATTGAAATCTTTATGAAGGATTCTGGACAAATAAAAGTTAATGAAAAGATAATTACGATGGATTTATTAAATAATTACACTTAAAACTCTAGTCCACATCAGTGAAAGGCTGAACGTCTTAGTCTCTTTATCCAACCAATATACCCCATCTGTACAAAGCAGGAATCGCTGTGATTGTTTTGTGGGACTTTTTAAGACTGACGCCATTGTGCCCTGTAATTTGTCTTCATGGATCTCTCTGACGAAAGCCTGTTTAAAAAAAACAAAACAAAACATCTCTGAAGCAGAACACCAGTCACATTTGTGGGTTTCTCATTTCTAAATATGACAACAGATCACAACTCTCACTTGAAGAGATGTTATCATTATCCGCCTCTGATTGTTGACATAGAAGTCTCATGCAAAGGGACATCTACAGGCCAGAAAGAGGGAGGCGCATTTGCTGTCATATCAGCAAAATCATAGGAAGAGTGCTATTCTCTGTGTACAGAACACAAAGCAGCTGGCAGGAAACCCGCTTTTCATATTCTTTTAACTTTGATTTCCTTTTTGAGGAAGTGTGCTAAGTGTGCTCTCCCTGGTGCTGGCCTTCATCAGCTGACTGTTTCCAATTTCTGACAAGGACTTCTCTAATCGTACCAGCAGTGAAACTGTTGCTCTATTAAGATATGTATAAATAAAAGAGGCACTCTGTTTCACACCCAAGTCTATTGCACTTCTTATAAGTGCACTTACATTTATAACTATAATTTATAAATAAAGACTACTGTCCAAAAGTTAGGGTCAGTTAAGTTAAGATTTTTTTAGAAGTCTCTTATACCCAGCAAAGAAGCATTTATTACATCAAACATACAGTGAAAAAATAATAATAATATTGTTATACAACAATCAGTCTTCAGTGTCACATGATCCTACAGAAATCATCCTAATATGCTGATTTTCTTATTATCAGTGTTGAAAACAGTTGTGCTGCTTAATATTATTGTGGAAAATGAGATACATTACTCCCAGAATTATTTAATGAATAGAAAGTCCAAAAATGAAATATAAATCTTTTGTAACATTATAAATGTCTTTACCGTCACTTCTAATGCGTCCTTGCTGAATAATAGTTACATTCTTTAAGATAAACTTCTTCTGACCCCACATTTTTGAACAGTAATTATATTGACTAACTTTAAAAGTAATTATATTAAAAGTCAAATTAGATGAATCATTACGGTTCAAAATGGCTTTTCTATTGTACATAATTATGTTATACATAAAAACACATGTTTTTGGACTATGAATGTGAACATTGCAACATCAGGCTGGTTGTTTCCCAGGACAGCAGACTGACAAGCTGTGAGAAACACTGAGCAGCTGGTCTGGACAAACATGAATGCAAACAGATTTATGAAGCAACATCACACTCAAATACATTTACTCAGTGCATTTTGTGTACAATAACATCAATTTCTATAGAACAACTTTAGAGCTGGTTTTATTAACAATAAGGCCAGTAAACTCGGTCAATGTTATATAACTATACTTTTTTTTTTTTTCAGCAGAACCATATATGATCCCTGTCTAATACAAACACAGAATCTAAATAACACAAAGTAGAAAATTCAAAACTGTTACAAGTCAAAAGTTAATGGTTTCAATAAATCTAAATACTGACAGTCAGTTTAAGTTGGATTTCAAAACTGAAAAGACTTGAAAAGAATGATTAAGAGGACAAATATTTTTTAAGCAGTTTCACATCATGATACAACATTTCCAGCAATGTTTGACGGCGTGTTTTGGTTCAGAAGGGAATCAACTCTAACTCAGATCATAATTCTCTCTTGATTTAAACAACTGCCTGAAATTGATTCTGAAAACAGATAAAGATAATATATAGTGTGCAACAAAAGGCACACTTAGTCGAGTCAGCAGAGGCTATATCTGACCAAGAGCCAATGAATATGGCTTTTGAAACAATCATCAAAAGTTTTCTAGCACTCTCAGAGAAACAGTACTGTCAAATGACCAAGTACGCACTATATATTACAAAGCATTTTTAACAATACATATTCACACTTCATTACTAGGGCCTGACATAGTTTCTGATTGAAAATGAACTTGCTTATGTACGCAGTTACAGCTATTTATTTGTTTCTATCAAGAAGCAGGAAATGCATTGTCATTTTGGCTCCCTATTAGAGCCATGTTTATGTAATTATCTCAGCAAGAGACCGAGGAGAAGGTGACTGTCTCCTAAGAGCTCAGTGATTGCCTCTTACATCAGAGTGTTTTCCTTTCACAGGCGGGAGCAGTTGTAATGGAAGTTTGTCTCAAACAAAGGTTTCTTGTCAAACGAAATTACACAACCCCAAGCTAATGTTTACAATTTCACTATCTTACATAATGATAACAGCAACAACAAATCATAAAAGCTTTATCGCTTTGACCAACGGCGGACAAAATGCTCTGTGAAATAAAACATGCATTTTCACAAAGGTGTTCGCTTTGGAAGTAATGAAGTTGTCAAACTGTGAAGTGCTGAGGTAGATTTCACTCATGCTGATGATGATGATGGGGCACCATTTGTTCAAAATAGCCCCCAAAGTGTTGAATCTGCCACCTTTAATCAATAGACTTAAGTGGCCCAAAACACCAGGAGGAACTTAAATATGCAAAATAAGGGCAGCATATGTTGAAAACAAAATACGTAAATGAAAGTTGCATCACAAACAGCAAATTTCCTGATTCGTTCAAAAAAAATAAATAAAAAATAAGTGGAACAACATAGTAAAAAAAGAACTCCAGAATGACCTCCAGAATTACAATTAAATTCAATAGTAAACTGGCTTCAAACTGTAAAAAGCTGCTCAAAAACAGAACATCAGGACACTGAAGGAAGACGAAACAGGCTATATATATATATATATATATATACACACACACATTCCAGTGCCATGAATACGATTTGAACAAGAGATGTATTATGTCAAAAGAATAATGAGAGCGCTGTATGAAATCAATAGCATTCATGTGTTTTTGATTAACATAAAAGAATCTACAATTTTCCCATCAAAAGATATGAAGACAACAGACCCAAGCTGAATCTACTCTACTGTATCTGGTTCCTCATTCAAATTCTTACAAATATAGTATGCAGTGTTAATATTGCCAAGACAATTACTGACAAAACTTTTCATTATGAAATGGTGCTTTTTATTTTATAAAAGATAATGAAGACAAAATGGAAAAATGCACATCCTGAACAACTTTAATTAAAAGATATTGTTCTTGACAAAAGAGCTGGGCGGTATGACGATATATATCGTTACCACGGTATAAAATGTCTATCGTCATTTTGTGTATATCACGGTATGTACATATTGGCACTTCAGAGTGATAAAATGCATGAATGAGATTATAAAGAGCGGGACGTGCTTGATGTTTAAAAGAGTTATAAGCACAATATATCCTGGAAAAGAACTCGGTACGGCGGTCGTGCTGACTGGCACACTGCCAAAGTACGTGCACAGAAAGCTGCCTCAGAAGACAATCACGAATCTGGGACGTGCTCGATGTTAAAAAGTGTTAATAAGCACAATAAGCAGTGAAAAAGATCTCAATGCGGTACACACAGCGCAAACACATGCACAGAAATCCACGTGTCTCAGAATGAGTTCACAAATTCAGTTCTCTTTCACGCCTTATTGCACTTGAATTGTCGAATACACACGCAATTATGTCAAAATGCCTGTCGTGTGGAGTATTCATGTAAACACAGCCAGTTATGTCTGAAGTCAAAGTAAACAGTTGGATGTAAACCGGATGTTTATCAGTATAATGGATTTGTGTGTTTGGTCTTAAAGTGACAGCAGCCTGATATACTTGCTGCTCTGTGTCATTAATGTGAATCAAACAAAAGAGAAAATAACTTACTGTTCTTGACTGAATAACTTTTTTTGGCTTCAATAAGAATACATTTATATTTAATTCATATAGTGAAGACTATGCAATATTTTATTTTTACATCTGATTATTACATTTCTGTACTAATTCTAACTACATGTTAAATAAACCTATTGAACCTGACATTTTTTTGTTTAAATCATATTTTTGTTATATTGTATTTGTCCTAATTTGCTTCTTTTTATTTATTTTTAATAACAGATATTAGATAAAACAACACAAAATAACTATATCATGATATGTATCCTTATCGTGAAATAAAATTTCTCATATTGTGAAATAAGAATTTGGACATATCACCTACCCCCTAAATATGACGAGAAAAACAACACTGCAACACATTAAAAGAGCACTAACACTGTATTTTGAACTGGAAAAATCTAAAAAGAATGTGAATTTTTCCAAATAATCTAATAATGGTCAATAATGATTGCCCTGATACAGTTGCATAAGCTAAAGCCGAGCAGTGAATGAACACTGGCAAAGTGAAGCACATCGCTACTCACCAAAACACTCGCACAATATACTTATGAGATTAATCCCATACAGAACATAAACTAAATATTATACTACATCAAATGCATAACATCAAAACATATTAATGCACAAGTCAACCTGAACAAAGTTATGCTAGTCAGAATGTGTAAGTCACATTGTGTTTACACTCTTTCCACATCAAGGCACTTAACACAGACAATGAACCACTAAAACAAAGAATTCACAATATTAGTGAACTTTTTGTTATTTTAGCACTTCGGGTTTTCATAAGGACATTTTCACAAGCTGTTTTTGTTAAATGTGTGCTGCTTGTTTAAATCAATTTATCAAATATTTTAATAATTGATTTAATTTTGCATTTTTTCATAAACTAAAATGTTATTTTTCTGTAAAACTGGCTGAAAATAAATATGGTATGACAAA
The DNA here is from genome assembly GCF_024489055.1 of Chanodichthys erythropterus. NCBI lineage: Eukaryota > Metazoa > Chordata > Actinopteri > Cypriniformes > Xenocyprididae > Chanodichthys > Chanodichthys erythropterus. The sequence continues at coordinate 19,271,728 of NC_090225.1, forward strand.
ATATTGCTTATTAAATATACTTATTGAAAAAAGTGTAAAAATGAACAATAATAGTATGTTCTGTATGAAAAAAGTTTTAAAAAAAAGCTTTCTAGCATGGTTTGAGCAACAAAACACAAAACATCCAGCATCCCATGTGTTGCACAGCAACACAAACACAACACATTAAGCAGGGAAAATGTAAGTAGGAGACAGAAACATGATTGTGACCCTGTAGTAATTTCTCATACAACAAAAGGCATTCTTTTCTGCACCCTGTACCATGTTTTCGGTGATTTCCTAACAAGACTCACATTGATCGGTCGAGGGTGGGAGTCAGAATACTTACTGTGAATGACATCCAGTGTCACTATGAGACTGTGACACAAAAAAGGGCATTGGCAATAGAGATGCATTACAGAGGACATGACTCACGAGCTGAGCTTACATGCAGGGACTCTTACAGTTTTGCAAGCCGCGTTCCAGCGCACACATTTTCCATGAGGAAATCCCACTGCACCTCTGTATGCAGGGTAGATTGACCCTCATCAACCGAAACAATCAGATATTCGACTGGCATAATATAAACAAGAATTGGGCCACAGCTTTTTGAGGTCTCTGTAATTCCGGGTAATGAATGACAGAGCAAAACCATTCCCGTTTAGTCGAACTTGTTTACATAACTCTCACTAGCTGCCCCCGGGCAGAGCAGAGTTGGTCAAACAGCTGCCTGCTCAATGGTGTTCTTTTCTAACTAGCGCTCCCTGTGGAGCTCCGCTAGGGCCAGAACCACTTCCCCTAGGTGACACATGTGAATCTGAACCGCACACACCAGAAGACATAACCAACACGCTTCCTTCCCCCACGCTCTGCTCCAACTGAGCCATGACATTCCCCAATTCCTATCTGGCCCAGACACCCCCGCCACGGCCAGCTCCGGGACGGCTGTGTTTTGATACTCTGCCCCTGCTCTGACTGGGGAGCTTGGCCCACTGTATCTCATCTGCTGGGAAACGAACGGAGACCTAGACGGTGCGCTGGGAGAACGCATGAGAATGTGATTCTCAGCACTGGCTTTAGATCACAGGTCCCGCTGTGCCCTGTGAAGTCAAATCCTCAGTGTTTGTGTTGGCAGGGAGTATGTAGTCCTCTGCACAGGACAAACCCTTAGTGGGGACCAGCTTACCCTGGAATTCATTTCCTCTGAGACAAGATCAGACTCACCATGTTCATAATTTTCCAACTGTCCTTTCTGGCGTGAATCGAGGGCGAATCATTGCACCTGGACGGGTAAATACGTGGATGCGCCATATGACAAATGGAAAGTAAATCAAAGAAAGTGAGACCCCAGAGGGAGGTAAATTGCACCAGTGTTGAATTGAGTAGGTGTGGACAGTATCGTGGGACTGGACTTTTCTTGTGTTTCCACTGACATTCACACAAGCAACTGAAATTTAAACCACCACAGATCTGACAGTGATTTACAGACCAGTCTCAGACTAGTATTATAGCCTGTGGTGTTTGTCCTAATAAAACTTAACATTTGTTCTTTTAGTATTTGTTTTCCTAAGCTGTTTAGCATGAGAGGGTGATACCAACTGAGTTAAACACTTAACCATTGTGTAAATGCTTTAGACCAGGATTTTTTAGACTTTCAATGCAGAATTGTAGAAAATGCATTTATTATTATGCATTTTAGGGCTGTCAAAGTTAACAGCAAATCTGCTCTGGAACAATATTTATTTTGAACCATGCTATAAAAATACAATTGAATTCAGGTTTATAGATTACTACTAATAGTAGATAGAAAAAATATACACATAATAAAATGTCAATATTGTCCAGATAATATTTGAATAATTTACAGTAACAATATAAAGCCAATTATTTATTTAATACATGAAAACATTTTAATTTCATGTATTATATATGTGCACAGTTTTTATATTTTAGAGAGAGGAATCATTCATATTTGGCAGTCCTTAGCATCACAAGTTTGAAATCCCCTTCTTTAGAGAATAGCTCAATATGTAACTTATTGGCAATAACAATAATATCACAGTCAACATTCGTAAATGAATCCACGATTACATCATCACACTGATACTGATACTACGGCTAAATCTGTTATAAACCTAATGGCACATGAGCGATATTTTCCATCACCAGTCACGGACATCAAACACCCTTATAAAAACAAACATCAGTGTATTTCAGTGCACAATTTTGACAAAGTCAAAGGAAAAGTCTGTAAATTACCTGAGCCGTGCTCAAAGAGGTGGAGATATTTTATCATGATAGGACTTTTAGCAGTCTGCAGGGAACCCTCATCATCTTTCATAAAGGGAGGTTTGCCACTTTAATCCCACATCTGGTCTTCATTACCATTCCATGCAGCTCTGACTTGAGTCTGGGCCTGAACAAGAACCTCACCCTGTCTCAGTGTCCAAAGACTATAAAACACTAACGGCTTGAAATTAAAGATGACACTGTCTGCTTTACAAACACTTGTATTTTATCTTTGTTTCTGGAACGTTTGCAAGTTTAACACAATTTTCTATTCATGAAATCAGTGTTGGAATGAAGAAAAGGAAAGATAAGACAAGGCAAAAACTCACCCAGCTCTCTGATATGCCTTCAAACGGTGCTCTGCATTTAAAAATACTCATTTGTGTTTAAAAAGTGAAACCGATAAAAGGAGCATGGATATATTTTTCCTTGTCCTGAGGGTAAATATGGCTGTGAGAATGCTGTTGCAATTGTCCAAACAGGACAATTAAAGGTCAGGGAGTGGTTTCTCCTGATTTCCCATGGATTTCCTAGTTAAACTGTTGATTTAAGCACATTTAAATCATAAACTTGTCACCTGTTTATCTCGACGGAAAAACATTCTCACTCCGGCATCTCCTGAAAACTTTTGCAGTATTTCTTGTCTCACTGAGTCCATTTATAACACAATAACTTGAACATTTATTTAAATGTGTTGCCTTGAAAACATATTCTCATGCATCTGTAAATAACCACTGCTTTATGAAGCTTTTAGTTACATTTCCAAGAACAACAACAACTAATATCACCTGTAAACACAAGAGGCTAAGAAAATGACCTGAAAATGATTGCACACACCATTTCTTGCTGAACACATTTTATGCGTGATATCCCTGATGATAATGTTTTTGTTATTGTAGACTGATGTAACTGTTGGACGTGAGAGAAAGTTGATTTTCAGATCAGATGATTTTCATGTTTGAAAAAACATTGCTCAGTGGCCTTGTTTTACCTCTCAACGCTCAGCACAGTAGCTCTCTGAATTAACTTGATACACATGACTAAACAGACAGAGAGATGCCTGTTTGACAAGTAGGCCAATGAGACAACATGTCTCTCTGGCTGCTTACCTGAGGGCAGTCTTTGATATAGTGTCCCTTGTTGAAGCAGAGGTGGCACAGGTAGTTTGGTGGAGGTCTCTTGCTGGGCTTGCGTGGCTCAGAGGACAGGGAGAGGTCGGAGAAGTGGTCCGTTAGAGAGTTCAGCCCATCCACTATGTTGTTAAGAGAGCCATACGGGGACACGCTTTTGTATAAACCATTATTCAGGGCCTGCAGAACATAACAGGGCAGTAAATCCCAATGTGAACACAAATGCAAAAAAAAAAAAAAAAAACACCAAAAAAACTATATACTTCATAATACTCTGTTCTGCTCTCAATTAAATCCACCATATATGCTAATGTTCTAAGCAAAGATTGAAATATGATTTCATAATCAAAAACGGAACTCTATTAGGCATATTAACTAATCAGAGAGATTCCTAATTCAGAATCAGTTCCTAAATTGAGGCGGCATAATCCACTAAAGTCAGTGATAAGTATCAGTCTAAGATTTGCAAATCAGATTGCTAAATAACCACAGAGAGTACAGTAGATAGTCAAACACATGCTACAGAAACAAATGTTTGGATGGGAAGATGTTTCTTGAGTGATGTCTTCCTCTGGTTATGGTTTGGAAGGTTATGTTATTGTTGAAGTCTCATGTTAGACAGTCCTGAAACTTTACTTGGCAAGTCCAGATAACTGTCATCTAGTTCTCAGCAAGCCAGAACAATAAACATTTTCTGCACGTATCTCTCAGTTGAGTCTGTTTTCATCAGGTAGAGCAACTTTCTTTTATAGCTGTACATGTGGCAATCATTTTCCATCATGGCCGGTCAAATCCATCGCATATTCACTTTTTGTGCAAAATCCATGAGAAACGTGCATGCAATTCCTCCCAAATTTCAACCTGATTATGAGCTTGTCTGACAAAAGATAAGATGTCTTTAAGTTCAAAATAAAATGGCCTATAAAAAGCTGTCATGACAAATACGCATTCATTTTGTCTGAGTTATGACCAACAGACAGTAAACATCAACAAGGAATTCTGAAATGTTGTCTGTAAACTAAACTGCACAGCCATTTTTTTTAAATGTCAATAACCAATTTTAAACATCATGGAAATACATTAAATAACGATGATAAGCAGTTATGTCTGAATGCATACATGGAATTATGATCAACTTTCAAATCATAATGCACCCAATATACTGATTGTAGCTGTCAGAAGGGAATTTGGCTATGTCTCTCCTCAGGGATATATAGCCCTCACACACATTTACACCAGTGGAGGACATCTTTCCTCACCCCTTCTCTCAGCTGGAGAGACTGTCAGGGGGTCACTCCAAGCCTGTACTAATGCCATTCACTCACAATCACACACACAGGTTTGTTTTTGTGAATTGTGGGGACATTCCATAGGCGTAATGGTTTTTATACTGTACAAACCGTATTTTCTATCCCCCTACCCCTAAACCTACCCATCACAGGAAACTGTGCACATTTTTACTTTCTCAGAAAAACTCATTCTATATGATTTATAAGCCTTTTCAAAAATGGGGACATGGGGTAATGTCCTCATAAGTCACCCTCTCCTTGTAATACCTATGTCATACCCATGTCATTATGCAAATTTGTGTCCTGATATGTCACACACACACACACACACACACACACACAATACTAGTTAACACTTCCTCAGGAAAGTTATGCAAACAAAAATAATGCAAAAACTAGATTTTCTAGATCAAACCTTCTTCCTTTGTTTAAAATATTAGTAACACTTTACAATAAGGTTCATTAGTTAACATTAGTTAACTACATTAGTTAACATGAACTAATAATGAACTGCACTTATACAGTATTTATTAATCTTTGTTAATGTTAATTTCAACATTTACTAATACATTATTAAAATCTTGTTAACATTAGTTAATGCACTGTAAACTAACACGAACAAACTATGAACAACTGTATTTTCATTAACTAACGTTAACGAAGATTAGTAAAAACAGTAACATTTATTGCTCATGGTTAGTTCATGTTAGTTAATACATTAACTAATGTTTAACTAATGAACCTTATTGTGAAGTGTCACCAAAATATGGCCTCAAAGAGAAAAAATAACTCTGGTAAAACTGGAAATTAGTGTAATAAGGGGATTTTGAAAGCATTCTTAACCCTCCACAAGAGAGAAAAAAAGAAAGGGAGAGAAAAAGAAAGAGGGGGAAGGGAGAAAGAGAGAACTTGTCATAATGTTTTTATTAACTCTGATTACGAATGAAAGTTTTGCCCTTCCTCAAACTTTCCACTAAACATCAACACTTTACCTCGGTCTCAGCCACAACACTGTCATTACACATCATTAAAAAGAAAATGCGTTTATATATTCAAGCTTCTGGAAGTAATTCTCTCATTTAGAAAAATAACCTGAAGAGTACAAAAAGATTCAACAGACTTTTAGTTCCATGAGCGCTCCTCTACCATACAGACTGTCATAATTATTCAATTTAATTTAATATAATTTAATTTTGAATCTTGAAATAACTTTTTAATTATAAATGTAAACACTTCTTCTTCTCATAATCTGGCACTATCTCCTTTTTGATAATACAATCAAATCTAGTCATTCAGAGAGGATATTTACAACTTCCTTTGCGTGATAAAAATAATACAGATTGAGTGTCATGTCTTCAAGCAACTATAGCAACATCACGAACGAGCCACATCTGTCATTATCCCGAGCTCAATTATGGCAGCCCACATTTTAGGCCTATGGAGATCAGTAAGCAATCATCAAACCGAGACTTCTGATTTAGGATTCTACTTGTGCAAATTAAGCAACAAATTAAATGCAAGTAGGCCTAGTCTTATGATCAAACTAAGATTCTTTCATGGATGGCTGCCTCATTTGGCTGTCCACGTGCTGTTACAAAACAATAAACTAAGTGTGCAAAGCTGCACACTGGCACGGGTTTAGTGTGCTTTCAAATATTCAAGCGTTACGATTTTCGCATAGTATTGCACAATAAATAATTTCACGTATTATTACACGAGGAAAAAAAGAAAAAAAATGCCCTACAATATATCTTAAAGACATATTACAAGTTTCTCATTACATAAAAAAAAAAGATTATGTAAGTGACCCAAAGCATCAGTGTATTGTACAAATGTTACCAATTAGTCGCGCGCATAATCTTATTCCAGTCGACATGGCCCTCTGTCTCCATTAACTTATTTCCAAAATAAATGATACAGGAAGACATAAAACGAGTTACCTCATTTCTCTGCAGCTGAAAGAAGTTGTTGAGATAGTTGGAGTTGAGAGAGGAGCTCAGGTCATTGGCAGGAGTTTTGCTGTAGTTCAGGTCCGGATGGGAAGAGTTGGGCTCGGGTCGGAAGGCATCGAAGGCACTCGTCTGATGCGTGTCTTGTAAAGAAAGGTAAACCCAGTTTAGAAGCTGTGCAGGCTGGTACACTGAGGTACTGGTGTCTATAGCAGACAACAAGCTCATGTTGTTACTGTAACTTTTACTCTTCCACTGTTGCTATTGGAAAAGGCAAACTTGTTCAGAGTCTACTGTGAATGCGGCGTCCGGTTTTCCACACCCCAAAAAAACAGCGCTTCTCTCTCTTCTTCCAGCTCAGACCCTATTCCTTCGCTGGGATCCGTGTCCCAGGTTTATATTTACACAAAAGTCATTGCTCTGACATGTCAGAATAAAAAGTTTTAGTCCGCTGTCCACGGCCCGTTATCTCGCTTTATTTGCACTGTAACAGCAAGGAACTCATTGAATATTCATATCGCGTCTGCGCGCGTCATTGTCTTAAACAGCCAATCAGCCCCCGTTGTTTAACATATGCGCTTGTATATAGGGACAACCCGTTGATTATTGGCTACTAGCTAATTTGATCAGAATATTCATATTTATCACGGAACGTATTTAAAAACACTTTTATATAGCCTAAAATAGTTTTAAACGAGAACATTTGTAAATATATGCAATTCCTGCAGTTTTGGCAAGGTACTATTTAATAAGCATTTAAATAGGGCCGCTTAATGATATATAATTGTTTTACTCCCATTCTTAATCTAAGGGGAAAGAAAACCACTAAAACGCTTTCGAAAATCCCCCTCCACAAAACAATTTATTTGACAACAGTTCACATGGAACAGGTTAGTGGTATATGTGAAACTAAACACCTAAAGGAAGCCAATAGGCTGATGTAAGCAAATGGTTTTGTTTATTTAACGTCAGGGGTGAGATTCTTAAGTGATGGTGACCCATTAACAGAGCCCAGGGAAATGTGCCTTAAAAACACCTGAAAAAAAAAAGATAAATCAAATATTAGTTTTACAATGAACATTTGTTTTGAATTTAATCAACCATACTGAAGCAGAGAAGTATAATAGCAATGAATAAAGAAATCAAGAACATAAAGGTTGAGTTTTTTAAAACAATCTAAAGGGTTATCACACAATAAATTGATTAGCTATTTCAACTTTTTGATTAACTCACCTAAGGGATCTTGGCCTACAATTGCAAACTGATTTGTGCTCCACCTTGTGGCATTGTTAATATACTCGACTTGTCCTTTTGCAGACACTTTAGAATGCCTCGTTCACCTAACTGATCTAAAATGAACAGGTAACATTAACCCCCTGAACGCATATGGGCTCGATGAGATAGTATGCACAGCATTCGTCAAACAGTATAGATGATTGGTAAATAATTCAATTTTGATCATTCAAAATGTTCAATCGAGTTTAATCCATAAAACTGATCAAATATCAATGAATTCAACATTATATATAAAAAGACTAATGTCAAATTTACTTTGTGCAATTACAGATCATTTATTAAAGATTAAAGTCCCCATTTTACAGCACACATTGAATCTTCTAAACAATATTACTTAAAAAAAATCTTTTAGAAATGTAACTTGTCAGAAGTACAGTCATTATCAATACATAATGGATGTGTTGAAACTTAACGCATGCACTGGTAGCAAATCACTATTATGTGACTGTGTTCTCTGCAGACAGGTTTACTGCATTCACAACAGTAGGTGTTCACTTTTCTGTCTCTTGCAGCTCGACAGTAGTAACATCTCTTTCTTCTTTTGTTCTGACAGCTCTGTTCTTGGATTTCAGAAGTGACAGCTGACAGTGATGTTGGTACCCCACACCTCCCCATGGCCTCGAGGATGTTCTTGGATAATCCAGGGCTTTCTTCTCTGCGCCTATGAATCTGAGGCACTACAAGCTCTTTCACCAGCTCTTTTATGAACATCCGCTGGGTGTTATGACCACCTCCCATGAAGCTAGGGTGCTGAGCATTGAAAACAGAGTAGGAGTTTACAATGGCAATATTCAGCATGTTATACCACAGCACCATGGGCCACCTCTTTGAACGGCGCTTGCAGGTGTAAATGTTGGCCATTTGCTGAACATTGTTGACTCCTCCTTTGGTGCGGTTGTAGTACTGGAAAACCTCTGGCTTGTTTTTAGCACTTGTTTCATTCAGTGCTTTGCTGGTATGCAATGTACTTAAAAGAATCTCCGCCTTTTTTTTTTTTGGTACGTAGCTCACCATGGACACATTGCCACAAAAACCAACCTCAGAGGTATGTAACGCTCGTAACTTGGATGGCTTCATAATCGATGGCACGTGTGGATTCTTATGGTCAAGGGTCCCAACCATGGTCAAGTTTTTCTCAAAAAGATTCTCTGCCAGAGGGACACTGGTGAAGTAGCTGTCCATTGTAATGTTGAGACCTATCATGAGAAACACATAAAAAGGCAACATAGTTAGGTTCCACAAAAACAATGATGGTCTGGCACAGTGTTTGAGGCTCATGGCTGGTATCTAGAGGGCTGCTGGTTTGATCCCAACAAGAAGTAAACTTTGAACTATGTGCTTTTGAGGAAGGCAGTTCAACCAAAGTGCCTCAAAGGGCAAATACTGTATAATGCTAGTGGCTTTGGATGAAACTGCCTGCTAAATGGCTACTTTCTGAACCACTGTTTCCTCTGCTGCTGAATTTTAAGTGCAACGGCAGAAGAAACACATTTTACCTGAGTTGTGAATGTGAGTGTTGAGGCTTTATTGAATGTGATAAGTAAAAACACAGTCTTGCTACTGAGTTTTCATTCATTCATATATATATATATATATATATATATATATATATATATATATATTAGTTGCAAGAAAAAGTATGTAGAATGTGAATATGTGCAAAATTTTAACAAAATAAGAGACATCATATAAAATGCATGTTATTTTTATTTAGTACTGTCCTGAGTAAGATATTTTACATAAAAGATGTTTACATATAATCCATAAGACAAAAAATAGCTGAATTGATTAAAATGACCCAGTTCAAAAGTTTGTGAACCATTGATTCTCAATACTGTGTGTGGTTACCTGGATGATCTGTGACTGTTTTTTTGTTTTGTGATGGTTGTTCATGAGTCCCTTGTTTGTCCTGAGCAGTTAAACTGAGCTCTGTTCTTCGGAAAAAATCTCCAGGTCCCAAAAATTCTTCAGTGTTCCACCACCTTTTTCATATTTTAACCCTTTCCAGCAATGACTGAATCATTTTGAGATCCATCTTTTCACATGGAGGGCAATTGAGGGACTCAAACACAACTATTAAAAAAGGTTCAAACATTCACTGATGCTCCAGAAGGAAAAACAAAGCATCAAGAGTCAGGGGTGAAAACTTTTGAACAGGATGAAGAGGTCCAAATTTTTCTTATTTCGCTTGAATATAATTTTTTTTTCATTTAGTACTGCCCTTCGGTTGTTTCCCGGAAGACAAATTAAAATACAATTTACCTTGATCTTAAAATTCCAAAAGTTTTCACCCCCAACTATTAATGCATCATGTTTTTTCTGGAGCATGAATGTTTGAACCTTTTTTAAAAGTTGTGTTTGAGTCCTTCAGTTGTCCTCAGTGTGAAAAGATGGATCTCAAAATCATTCAGTCCCTGTTGTAAAGGGTTCAAATATGCAAAAAATGCTGGAAAACTGAAGAATCTGCAGGATCTGGAGGATTTTTCTGAAGAACAGAGCTCAGTTTAACTGTTTAGATCAAACAAGGGACTCATGAACAACCATCACAAAACAAAAAAACAGTTGTGGATTATCAGGTAACCACACACAGTATTGAGAATCAATGGTTCACATACTTATGAATGGGGTTATTTTAATACATTCAGCTTTTTTTTGTCTTGTGGATTATATGTAAACATATTTTATGTAAAATATCTTACTCAGGACAGTAGTAAATAAAAAATAACATGCATTTTGTATTATCTACCTTATTTTGTTAAAATTATTAAAGGTGCCCTAGATTGTTTTTTCAAAAGATGTAATATAAGTCTAAGGTGTCTCCTGAATGTGTCTGTGAAGTTTCAGCTCAAAATACCCCATAGATTTTTTTAATTAATCTTTTTAACTGCCTATTTTGGGGCATCATTAACTATGCACTGATTTTTTCAGCACGGCCCCTTTAAGAGATGCGCTTCCTCTGCCACACAAGCTCTCAACTATAATACAGTGCATTTACAAAGTTCACACAGCTAATATAACCCTCAAATGGATCTTTACAAGATGTTCGTCATTCATGCTGTATGCATGCTTCGAATTATGTGAGTAAAGTATTTATTTTGATGTTTACGTTTGATTCTGTATGAGTCTGAGGCTGTGCTCTGTGGCTAAAGCTAACATTACACACTGTTGGAGAGATTTATAAAGAATGAATTTGTGTTTATGCATTATACAGACTGCAAGTGTTTAAAAATTAAAATAGCAACGACTCTCGTCTCCGTGAATACAGTAAGAAACAATGGTAACTTTAACCACATTTAACAGTACATTAACAACATGCTAATGAGACATTTAGAAAGACAATTTACAAATATCACTAAATATATCATGATATCATGGATCATGTCAGTTATTATTGCTCCATCTGCCATTTTTCGCTGTTGTTCTTGCTTGCTTACCTTGTCTGTGCACAGATCCAGACGTTAATACTGCCTTTCCTTGTCTAATGCGTTGAATGGGCTGGCATTATGCAAATATTGGGGTCATACATATTAATGATCCCGACTATTACGTAACAGTCGGTGTTACGTTGAGATCCGAGTGTTTTCCGGAAGTCTTTTAAACAAATGAGATTTACATAAGAAGGAGGAAACAATGGGGTTTGAAACTCAATGTATGTCTTTTCCATGTACTGAACTCTTGTTATTCAACTATGCTGAGGTAAATTCAAATTTTGATTCTAGGGCACCTTTAACATACTGGTTCACATACGTTTTCTTGCAACTGTACATGAGATGTACAGTTATATATATATACACTACCGTTCAAAAGTTTAGGATCGGTAACATTTTTAATGCTTTATAAAGAAGTTTCGTCTGCTCACCAAGTAATACAGTAAAATACAGTAAAATCAGTAATATTGTGAAATATTATTACAATTTAAAATAACTGTTTTCTATTTGAAAATATTTGAAAATGTAAGTTATTCTTGTGTTGGCAAAGCTGAATTTTCAGCATCATTACTCCAGTCTCCAGTGTCACATGATCCTTCAGAAATCATTTTAACATGCTGATTTGCTGCTCAAGAAACATTTATTGTGTACAGATGTACAAAATATTTGTGTACAACATTTTTTTCAGGATTCTTTGATGAATAGAAAGTTCAAACGAACAGCGTTTATTTGGAATATAATCTGTTGTTACATTTTAAATGTCTTTACTGCCACTTTTGATTGATTTAATGCATCCTAACTGAAAAAAAAATCTTTAAATTCTTCTCAAAAAAATAAAAATAAAGATTCTTACTGACCCCAAACTTTTGAACGGTAGTGTATAATGCTACAGAAGCTTTGTATTTCAGATAAATGTTGTTCTTTTGAACTTTCTATTCATCAAGGAATCCTGAAAAAAAAAGTATACAACTGTTTTCAACATTGATAATAATCATAAATGTTTCTTGAGCAGCAAATCATCATATTAAATTGATTTCTGAAGGATCGTGTGACACTGAAGACTGGAGAAATGATGCTGAAAATTCAGCTTTTCCAACATAGAAATAAATTACATTTTACATTATATTCCAATAGAAAACAGTTATTTTAAATTGTAATAATATTTCACAATATTACTGTTTTTACATCTATGTGAACCACTTGCCACAACCATTTTAATATTATCTTGTGTGTATTTGACTGAACTCAATTTTGCACAGAGAGGCAGCTTTATGTGCGGAATTTGGTTGTGAGCATAAAATCTGAAATTATGCACAATACGTCAGGGGAGGTTTTTGTGTCAACTTGCTGTCGGAGAGATGAGAGAACGAGAAAGCGCAGCTGGTATCATGTATCTATTCTGTGGAAAATGAGTATCGGAAGCATTTCAGATATTTCAGTATCGGTATATATTTAAAAATGTATATTTTTGACAACACAACATTGCACTTAGTTATTATTTCAGATATATATGCTATAAAGATATATAGATATAAAAAATACCTTTTTGCTGAAGCCCATCGGACAACCTCAGAACTGTGTTCTCTGCAAAGTTTTCTTCAGTCTCCTCTGCTGGCTGTTTGCCTGTGTAGACGACAGCATCAATGGCGTAGGGGACCTCGGCATCGCACATCCAAAAGATTTTTATGCCATACTTGGTTGGGAGGCTTGGCATGTGTTGCAGAAACTTGCATCTTCCATGGAATGGCACAAGCTGCTCACCCACAGTGACACAATCCCTGGGGATGAACCTTTTCCTACAGTTGATCAGGAACAGGTCCCACACATTTCGGAAGGCAGCCATGTGGTCTGATGCCTCTCTTTGCACTCTGGTTTTCCTGTCATCAAATTGCAGGCATCCGTGAAGGTCTTGATATCTTCCAACAGACATGGTAGCTCTATAAATTGGGTTCTGTAACGGATCCATAAACAGTTCCCGTATTGGGACATCACCGTTTCTCTCTAAACCAATGAGGAGGCTTAGACCAATAAAGGCATTTAGCTCTTCCTTAGTGACATTTTGCCACACTTTGCCTTTTGCCGATGCTGCTCTCTGTCCACCCAAGTTGGTGCATTGCAGGATTTCATCAATGATGTTTTCACTTATGAAAAGCTCCCAAGCATCTCTAGGTGTCACCAGTAGCGATTCAAGCGCAGGGCCTTGACAGCTCTGCGAGAAGGTCCTAGTGTCACTTTGAGGAGGATATTTGCTCCAGTAAGAGTCTCCTTTGCTCCATCGACTCGAGAGATCTTCACTCTCCTCACCACAGGATTCCTCAGATGAGAACTCAAAGTCTGTGAGGACAGTTTTCTGACCCTCTGTCACATCTGGGACGCTGCTGCTTTCTGGGCCATCACTATCAGAGATCTCCGATTCTAAATCAGGGGCAGCAATGGATTCATATTCTTCTCTTAATGGAGCTGTAACTTCAGCCTTTCTGTGCACCATGGACAAAACTGTAAAAAATATAAACACAAGAAGCACAGTTATACTGGCATTATTAAAATTACAAGCAAATTCAAAGTATGTTTCAATGGTAATTATTGATGTAAATTAAGCTTTTAGCATAAACAGTACATGACTTGCATGATTACAACTTAATCACACACACTCACACACAGAGAGAACTTTCTCTTTCATCTTATTCAGTATAAACCTGATCCTATAAGCTATACTAAAATTATGTTTTTAAAAGGTGCAATTTTTATTTTAAAAATACTTTTTTTTGTAGTCAATATTTAGATATGAACAGTTCTATTGAAACTGGCTGCATATTGGGCCTTTGCTTACTCAGCAAAACTTAAAAGTGAAATCAGGAGAGGTCAGAATGTGCAGCATTTGGCCTCCCTCTGGTGGAGAAATGTTAAAATAATAGCTCACCCCAAGATTCTTTCATTTACCCAACCTCAAATCATTTTAAACCTGTATGACTTTCTTTCTTCTGCAGAACACAACATAAAGACATTTTGAAGAATATTTCAACTGCTTTTATTTATACAGTGTATTTCATTGTATGGACAAAATGTCATCTTTTGTTTCACAGAAGAAGTCATGCAGGTTTAAAATAAAATGGTAAGTAAATTAAAAAAAACATACACTACTGTTCAAAAGTTTGGGGTCTGTAATTTTTTTTTAAAGAATATTCTATTAAGTACAAATTAAATTGATCAAAAGTGACAGTGAAGACATTTAATATGTTATAAAAGATTTCGCAATTAAATGCTGTTCTTTTGAACTTTCTATTCATTAAAGAAACCAGAAAAAGTATCACTGTTTGACCATAAATATTAAGCAGAACAAGTGTTTTCAACATTGATATTAGAGTGATTTCTGATGGATCATGTGACCCTGAAGACTGGAGTAATGGCTGCTGAAAATTCAGCTTTGCCATCACAGGAATAAATTAGATTTTAAAATAAATAGAAAACAGTTTATGTAATAATATATCACAAAATGTTTACTATTTTTGATCAAATAAATGCAACTTTGGTGAGAATAAGAAACTTCTTTCAAAACCATTAAAAACATTTTTTTACTGACCCCAAGCTTTTGAGTGTACATACATATATACAAATACAGAACATGGGTCATCATAGTGAAATTACATTTATTTCCAAACCATTACCATTCTATCAGTACTTAATTCAAGCAAGGTTTGACACTTTAGATCATAGACAAATAAGGAGTTAATTCTATACTAATTTGTGATATTTTCTCTATGCCACATTTGATTCTTTTGCTGAATCTAGCTGAATCATTTCTTCAAACACAAAATGTCAGAAAGAGAATTGAGACTTGAGTCTGTAATCCCCTAATTTTTAATGCAAGCTTGCAACAGAAAGCTCACAGAATCCTGCTTTTAAAACATTAAAAATATGTAATCAGCAAGAGTATGTCATTGGACAACTTCATTAGCTGCATACATTCTTCAAGAGTGAAACAAAAGTGATTCAAAAAAAAAAAAAAAAATACATACAAAAAGCCTGCTCAAATCCAATAAATATTAAAGCACATTTTATGCTTTACATAGGGAAATAATCTTCCTTTAAGGAAGGAATAAAAATTTAGACCCTTTCGTTGTTAACAAATATGCCGATACACATCCAGGACTCTAGTCAAGGTGGTCTTTCATATGCAACCTGTAACTGTAGCCATATTTGTATGCTTTACCACACACAGAGCACTGGAAAGGTTTCTCCTTTGAGTGGGTCCGTTTATGTTTGTTAAGTATGTAAATGCGTTTAAAACCTTTCCCACACTCAGAGCACAAATAAGGTCTCTCTCCAGTGTGATCTCTCTGGTGCACCCTCAAGTCATAGATGTCAAAAAACTTCTTCTCACACTGGTCACATGGAAAAGGCCTGTCACCGGCATGTCTACGCAAGTGTATTTTCAAATAAGAAGGCTTGGCAAACTTCATTTCGCACTGATCACAAGCGTACGGCTTCTGTCGCCTGTGAATTTTCACGTGATCTGTGAGAAGATCTGACCGCTGGAATATTTTCCCACAGGTTTCACAACTAAATCGCTCTTCGTTTTGCTGTTTATTGGAAGTTCTGCCTTTACCTGATTTCTCTGGATTTTGTGTGGTATTTCCCTGCATTATTAAACTTTTGATTCCTTCACTTGACACATCATAATTCACTTTAGTTGATATAATTTGTTCTGTCGTCTTACTCTGCTTTGTCGGACATCTTATTGTATGGCTTGATGCATTAGTTGCTTTTCTTTTATTTATTCTCTTTCTTTTGCTTAATGAACCAGTTCTTCTGTCTGGTTCATCTGGAGAAGGGTGCGAGTTTGTTGCGATTTCAAGGTCTTCTTCCATCTCAACTGGAGGCATTAGGCCATCTGGTAAGATCTGCAGACCAAGGTCCAAAATCTCCTCCTTAATATGCCCATTAAAACGAGGAAACGTTTCTAGTTCATTCACATCAAGAAATGAAGAATCATCTTGATCAGGTTCCACTTTAACTTGTATTTCTGACTGAATGAAGTCTGTTTCCAATTCATTTTCACTTTTTAGGCATCCATCCTGTGAAACTGCTTTTTCAGATGGCAAACCTTGCTCCATTTTAACAAAGTTTTAGACTTTTGATGCACAGATTTAAAGCTCTCATTCAGCTGTAGTAATTGTTCTTGAGACTGGACGTGAATCCTTCCAATGGCTGAACCAGAACTATAACAAAAAAGGTAGATATTAAGTGCTCTGTCCAACGATGTATTTTCTGTTTTTATATGAAGAATGACAATACAATCACCATGCGTGTTCATACTTTACTAAACTAAAAGAACCAGAAAATACAACCGTGGTAAACAAACATTTGGTTACATCACTGCAAAACACAGACCCTTTTTCTGTTTTGTTTTGTTTTGTTTAGGTTACAAATAAAAAGAAATGTTGCAGTTCGATGCTTAAGACAGTCCACTCACCAGTTATTGGCATTCAGGAAAGTTACTTTTATTGTTGTCTTGCTGAAAGATAAGCAACATTTCCATCGCCGAATCTTCTTCTTCTATGGCTTTAATAACGAGTTGAGAAGCAACTGCTTATGTGAATACCGCCACCTACAGCCCGGGATCGAGAACATTACAAAAATTCTAGGTAAATAAGAATGGATTCCTATATTCTGCGCCTATATTCAAGGTCAGTTTTAAAATAATATTTTTGTTTTAACTTCTCCTGGTTAACTTCTCCTTAACTAAAAAGTACTGTGAATTCAGCACATCCCAAAACCTGTAGTTCACTCTGGATTTCAACCCTCCCCTGTTCACACGCAAACAGCAAAATAGAGTTCCACAGCCACTATTGATTTGTATTTGATTCTACTTCGTCTTACAGTGGTTTGTATTTTCATGGTAATACTTTGTAATGTCCAAATATTTTAACTGTAGTAGGCCTACTATTTAGTTGCCTTCCTTTATCAAGGCACATCTCAAGAATGTTTTGACTGTGATTGGAGACCTGCTGTGCTTATATACTAAATATAATTGTTTAAATCAATTACATGGGTACCTCACAATCCGAAGCAGCAGTCTCTAAAATGTTACAATGCTTAACTTCAGTACTGAACAATAATTTTCATCTGAGCATTGGTAATCATGATTTTTAGGGACAGCTTCTGCCATGATCCAGGTTAGGTTTTAGGTTTTTTAACCCATACTGACTTAATTCATCGGTACATTACAGTAAATTACAAATGGCATGATGAAATCAGAAGCTCAAACATTTCCTAAGATATTAATGTTTTGGAAAAAAAACTAAAAAAAAAAAAAAAAAAACCTGAAATTATCCAGATATGATTTGAACAATTTGAATGATCTTACATTAGTATAAACAGTTATAGCCCCAAATTTAACCAGAAAAGCTTAGTTTGTTTTTAACTTCAAGTTTTTTCAAAAAAACAAAAAATAAACACATGCTTCATGAAGTATTAGAAAATTTGTTTAATATAAAAACTATTTTCAGATCACAAAAAAACAATTAACATTTGTGCAAAGTACAGGCATTTAGTGAGGAATTATTTGTAATTTTAACATATGTACAAATCATCATTTGTTGAACAAGTTGAACAAAACTTAGATGACATGTTGAACATCTGTCATGCAGTGCTTTCATGATGTTTTATGTAATTCAGTAATTACATTAAGATTTTCCTTCTATTCCCCTTATAAGGCACATTATCCTTCAGATTTAATGAAAATGAGTTATGTCAATCCTTTCAGCAATTCAGAACTTGAGGACAGTTGTCACAGTTTAGATGAGAATGACCCAGAGGCAGGAGTGTAGTGAGATACAAGACGCTCTGCTTCTCTCCAGCCACTCAGCAACGCTCCATGCACTGTAGAGAAGAAAGACCCGTGTGTGGCTTCTCCTGCAAATAACACCTGCAAAGGCTGTAAAAACAAAGTGTTATTCATGTTATAAGATATTATAAGTTACGTAATTTAAGGCAAGTCTAAGAATAAATGAAAAAAATCTGCTTACAGCATACAACTTAGAATAACTGCTTGACTAAACATTGACAAACCTTTGAGCCTTTCAGTGGCAAGGGTTCAGCAAGGTTGTCTATATCATATGCTGAGCAACCTTTGGCCGCATAGCTGTAAGATCCGCAGGAATAGGGATCATGGAACCACTGAGATCTTAAAAGCTTCCTTGGTGTAATAGTTGGATTTCCTGAAAAATGTTATAAAAGACTTGACAAGCTATTGGCATTGTTTTATGTATATATAGTTATTTATTTTTAATGGGGTTAAATGTGACAAATTTGCTTCTTTTCTTAAAAAAAAAAAAAAAGCTGTTTATTTACAAGTATTTATTTCATTTTATTTTTAAAGGATTAGTTCACTTTCAAATTAAAATTGCCCCAAGCTTTACTCACCCTTAAGCCAAGGTGTATATGACTTTCTTATTTCTGATGAACACAATCTGAGAAATATTAATAAATATCCAGACATTATATCCTATAATAAATATAATGGCAGTGAGCGGGTCTGGCAAAAGCTAGATACTTGACTTCATAACTTGTTAAATATGGACTTTTTTTTTTTTAATCAAACGCATCGCTTCGCTTCAGAAGGCCTTTATTAATTCTCCAGAGCACGTTTATGATGGATGGATGTGGATTGAAGGAACTTTCTTCAGCTCATTCTCGTTGATCCTCACTCACTGCCATTATAAAGCTCGGATACGTCAGGATATTTATTAATATTTCTCCGACTGTGTTCATCAGAAAGAAGAAAGTCATATACACCTAGGATGGCTTGAGGGTGAGTAAAGCTTGGGCTAATTTTCATTTCAAAGTGAACTAATCCTTTAAGTCAACATTTTGCATGTGGTCTCAGATTTTTTGGACCTCATCAAACAATTTCCTATCAAGCTATAAAATGTAATTTACCAGTAAATACGCGAAGGAGCTGTGTGACACTGTGCAGCACTTCAAATTCCGACAGAGTTTCCATGTACTCAGATTCCCGCCCCGCAATCCAGCCACAGAGCACATGTCCATATCTGCACGACATCAGAAAATCATATTCATAATGGTTTAAACAGCAGTATTGGAGAAAATTCCATAATTTTTACCTCTCTGTGGGCTTCAGCACAGTGAATCCAATCAACTTTCTAATCCAGGACATCTTCACATCTGAAACAACATCAGCAAGATGGGTTTCGTCCTCCCATACAAGGTAGATCAATTCACAGTCTTCATCCCAGAAAGGCTGCTCAAACTCAAGAAAGATCTTGTTGTTGGTCCCAAAGCCCATTCTCTGGATTGAGTGCAATTTGTGCAGTGGAAAAGTTGGGCTCAGAAAAGTGTTCTGGTGCTTCTTCAGGTATCCTGTAATGAAATAGCACATCAGATGAGTTATAGGCCTTGCAGAAAGTTACAATAATGTTACAAAGCGACAATATTAAAATTATTTCTTTTCATTCATATAATAGCATGAAAATTACATAATATAAAAAATATTACCTTATATTAAAACAGTGTTTTATGCAATAATGAAAATAAGAGAAAACCCAATCAGTCATCTGACTTTGTATATCACACAAAAATGAGAGCAGTGCTTTTTATTTGTTCTCAGTGTCTTACTTTCAAAAGCATCTTAGATTAAATTGAATAGTAAATAGCATAATGTAGTATACAAATGAGTATACAAGTCATACTGAAGCTGAATGTAGTATACATACCGAGTGGGACGGTGACAATAACATGGTCTGCTGCAAATGTCTCTCCATTAACACATTCAATCATAATGGGGAATAACATTCCTTTACTATCTGGTCCATTCTTGGTGTAGTTCCAGTGAATGCACTTCACTGGCTTGTTGTACAAGACTATGTCACTGGGAAGTTCCTTCATCATGTGATCAATTAAACCTTCATAACCTCTAGGGGGGAAAAGAGTGCATGAACACATTTAGAAAACATTACAAGATTCAAGAAAGCATTGTAGGACTTGGATAATTGAGACACTTGATTCAAAAATGTAGAAGAAAGGCACTGAGACTCTGATCACTCACCCTGGGAAAGTGCAGTCCAGTCCTGGAAGAGTCTTATACATGCCAAAGGCTCCAAGGCCAACATCATCCATTGTGTGTGTTCCGCTGACACAGCACTCCAGCTTGAGCAATGTGTTTATCATGGCCATTCTTATCGCAAAGTTAGCCTGGTCCTCCTTCCACTCCTCCGGGGCCAGCCGTTCAACCTCTGCCTTGATAAACTCCCCAACACTCGGCAGAGGTTCTCCACCACTGTCATGGAACTGCTGGCTCCTTTCCAGTAAGTTCATGAAAAACTCCACCGCTGGCCCCATCGTCTCAGGCCCCAGTTTCTGACCTGAACTGGTAAACCAGTTGGGAACAAACAATGGATGACCACCAATGTCAATGGCCTGGTTTTCTTCAGACATTGATTCTTTGTCAAGGAGCTGGTAGTCACATGCCAAACGAAACACTGGGTTTTCTTTTGATGGGCCATGGATCCAGTTGGCACCAATCTCTACGATGTTGTCACCTTGAACAAAAGAAAAAATGTGGTACATTCAAGTCTTGGCAACAAACAAAAAAAATCACTGAATCACTTGTGTCTTAATAATGAGACATGTTGTAACACTTACTTTGTAGAAAAAGTTAGCACAATGAAATGCCCGTCTTTTCAGCAAAATGCAAACATTAAAACGATTATAACATGAAACAGCAAAAATATGAAAGGTTTTTTCTTTTTTCTTTTTGTGGCCAAGAAATATTGTAGTTAATAAATTATATCAATTTGTAACACTGACAACACATGTGACAACTTGACCTAAACTGACATTTAGAAAACAAATACATTTGTTCTTAAAACATGTATGTTTTAAGAACAAATGTATTTGTATTCAACCCTTCAGTTAAAATGTATAATGCTGCTTTCATTAACTGTTATATAGATGACCTTGCCCAAATGTTTTCCATTGTAGTTCATTGGGTTTACTCATTAACCCTATGAATAAAACTAGACTTTAAGACAGTGTGCCATATTTGCATATACATACATTATATTTAGAAGAACAGATTAATTTTTACTTGTCCAGCAGCTTCATGTTAGTTGTAAAATACATAATTGCAAAATACTGAATAAATATCACTATAATTAATTATACATCATTAGAATCTAAGTATGCTAACCCAATTTCCTGCACATGTGTCAAGAAACTATAAAAGATGCGGTAAGCGAGTCATCCTGTTGATTGTGTTGCGGATATTTAAGAAAAAAAAAAACTTTGTTTCGCTTCATATATTCAGTTTAACAGCTGTGTAACTGAAATGCGCACAACCTGTTTTCCCAGTAATTTTCCTCTGTGAACATGCGCTAAATGGATGTCTGCCAACTTCGTTGCTTTTTAGATTTAAAAAACATCTAGAGATAGAGTAGGCTACACTCGTTCGGTACCACTGCTCTCACTGATGGTCCGAAAGGTGCATAATACATATGCTTTAACTTTTTATTGTTAAATAAAAAGCCCTTTGTGTGTACAGTCGGACGAAATCCTACAGGTGTCCATGTTTTCTCCGTCCTTGCAATAAATGCACATCATTAATTGAGCGTATTTCTACAGTAATATCTATAGTTTGGAACATTTCAGAGGCGGCTAAAATCAGAATTTAATATGGACTGAATGAAGCTCTCTACAAACTTGACATGCAAAGCCGCGCTGACTGACTGACATGTATGCGCGAGAATCACACGCTCAGAACAATAAGTTACTACAGAACATTTTTAACACGCAGAGTAATACAGTCACGATACACATATTCTCACTTTTAACTATGTCTTTTAACCATTATAGTTTTTCGAAGGACAAAAACATGAACTTTAACTACTGGCTTTACATCATGAAGTCAGCTGTCACTTTATTTTGCTCGAGGCCCTGTGCAGTCGCACACTTGGCACAGCCTTTGCGACAGCTCTGCACGTACATACCCAGTCTTCCCGTTCGTATTCTCCCACCGCTTCTTGCAGTCGCTTCTATGATGTGAACATTATGAAAACCGTGTTTTAGTAATTTCTGAGCAGCACCAATTCCCGAGATGCCGCATCCAATTACAAATATTTGAGAATCACGAGCTGAACGTAGTGCCATTGAATTTGTTTGTGCGCGACACCTTCATGGAGGACTGAGCTAACTGCTCAACTGCTCCTGCGCTCAGCGCCCCTCCCCACTCGCGTGAACTGTTCCTCACCCACGAAAACGGCACCTAGACGCTTGTCTCAGAATCATTCTATGGAAATTTGAGGGTCTGAATGGATACTTTATTACAATTATTACGGATCCACTTTAATGCTGCATTTTTGTACAGAACAAAAATGACATCCGATAGACCGGAAGTGATTTGTTTCCGTTAAACACTTGATACTTTTAAAGAAATAAATTGTTCATTTAATATTTTGTTATTTTTTTATGTTGTCTTCATATGTAGGCCTACCCTTAAAAAGTATTGCCGGTCAGTTGTACAACATGCATATTTATTGTTTGTATTCATTTATTCATTTCACCATGATGAATGTTCAGAGCCCAGCAAGCAATTTTATGTCTAAAAGACGTCTATAGCCGTCAAAACACAGCCCTGACGTCTAGGCTAAAACGAGGCAAAATTTGGGATGTCAGTGAAAATCTAATAGATGTCTAACCATAACCCAAGAGTAGACTAGTCATTAATTTATTGTCTAATAGACAGTGAATATTAGTCTAGGCTAAAACAAGGCTGAATTTGGCCAGGGCTGTCAGTGAACATTTAATAGACATTTAACCGCAGCCCAAGTCTAAAGGATTCTTTTCACTTAAATATAACAGGTTCTCATAAATGACATTCCATTCAAACAATTTAAATATAAAGGTTTTATTTAGAAAAAGAACTCAAGATATTACAAAATGAAAAAGAAATAATAAAATTTTATAAATACAATACAATTAATGTGTGTATATATATATATATATATATATATATATATATATAATATATATATATATATATATATATATATAATATATATATTTAAATATGAAACATTTTACAACTTTACAAAAAACAAGTTAAATAAAAAAAGTTAACAATGTTTTTTGGTTTATAAAACAATCTGATTACTTGTTGGTTTTATTAGCATTCTTTAACTCAAACTCTGTTGCTGCTGGAAAGTTCATCTGCCAAATAAGAAAAAAAAATGCATGAGAAAAGCATTGTTGACATAAGGGAGTCATTCTCTTATGTTTGGATGCACACTACTGGCCAATATAGTTCCCATTCAGTCGGTCACGTTCGACGTACGTCGGACAGACCGACGAATAGGAATCTCGCTAGAGAGGCCAATCTACTTAGAGTGTAACTAAGGCGAGCCAATGCACATTGGCATGCAATCATATGCATCAGCTGCTCGCCTTGCAGCGCGGGTATATAATGAGCAGCAGGTGCGTTGCATCTTCAGCTTTTCGCTTCGGAGCCGAACGGTGTTTGTTCCTGTTCTCTGCAAGCGAGTGTCTGCTAGAAGACGAGTCAAGCTTTTTGGTTGAACTTCTCTTTTTTTCCGAGTGCGGGCGAACAGCACAGCACAGCAGCGGGGTCGAAGTCCTCTCTTTTTCTGTTTTTGTTTCGTTTGCCGTTTTTGAGCAAATAGCTGTTTGACAGCGTCAGAAGGCTGTTCTCACGGCCGGTACGGTGCGCTTTTGAGCGCTGAAAAGCCGTTTTTACGGCTGGTAAGAGTGAGCGCCTTCAAAGAGAGAGAAAGCACATGACAGGCTGCACACAATCCCTGTCTGTGTTGCGGTGGCCGTTCCCCTGCGTGCTTCAGCACTTCTAAAAGAGTAAAGTCCCTGAAAGAGCTTACACAAGTAGATTCGCGTCTTTTTAAAGACGACATCCTACTTGTGTTTCTGGATGCGATCGTTCCTGTCCTCACTGACGGCCACGATCACCGTTTCGCATGTCTGGGCGCGTGCTGAAATGATGTTCGTGGGTGTTCATGTTTTCATATGAGAACATGATCACGTCGACACGCCGGTCGTGACTCTTCTTTCTCCGGGAAGCTTGAGTCCCCTCTGTTGTTGGCCAGCTGCCGCTTGTGTGTAAAAGCACAGCCGCGGGTCTGCCCGACACTCTGGGAGACCGCGGAGATCAGCGAGAGCAAACCTCTCGCTCCTCTGCGTGTCGTGTGCCGTCGAGCTGCCGGGCTGCAGCGCGGGTTGTCACGGCAACCCAGCGCTCGCTCGGCGCTCTAGATGCGCGGTTCCCTTGCGTAATGTCCTCTGTAGCGCCCTCTCTGGTGCACCAGAAGAGGTCTACTTTGCTGATATGGCTTGGGTGACATGAGGTTGAGGGGTTCCTTCGGGGAACCAACCCCCTAGGGCCCCTCCCTCTCTAGCGCATTGCAAGCTGTGCAGTTTCTGGATTGGATTGCTGGTCCTTTTAATAGGGGAACCTAGCATTTCATTCAGAGCTCCAGCTGAGGGACAGATGTCGATTGCAGCATCGGAGAGAGTGCTGTTATGCCCTGGAAATGAGGGTGACGCTGCCCACTGTAATGGTGTGTGCTTATGCTGACTCAGATTCAGAGTTTACAGCCATGCTTTCCTGGGTCTTCCAGATGTGCATGGAAAACTTGGCTGTATGGGGGTATATTGGTGCCATAAATATGGAATGCCAAAGGTGCCAATCTGCATAAGTTTTTCCTCTCTCACTACCCTCTTGGATGGGGTGGCTGTACACAGACCACACCCACCCTGCATGTGAGGCCAAGGCACTCTTTTTGCATGAGGGTAGTTCTGTGCTGGGGTTGAGCTGCGCTTGTTGACTAACCGTGATCAAAGTCACGGTGCAGGCCCTCAGCCAGACAATGTCCACCTCCGTGGTCCAGAAGTGCCCCCTGGCTTACCTTGTGAGGTGTGAGAGGTTGTCAAGCTAAATGCTTTCTCAATGCTCCCATCTTACGAGGTGGCCTTTCGGTGACACTGTCGAGGACTGAGCCCAGCGGTTCTCCTCAGTTAGTAGCGGATCGGGGAGCTTCCCATGACAAACCATTGAGTTCCTCTTGGGCCGCCCCTCAGTCTGCTCGTCGCCAAGGGTGTCGTCCCCTGCAAGAAACTCCGGCCCAGCAGGCTCTGCTGTATCCATTGCGGGAAGATGACGCCTCCCATCTCTGCAGCTGTTTAACTGGTTGGTGAGAATCACCCCTGAGACGGGCGACCCAGAGATGGGTGGGGCTGCTCTTCCACCCCTGGAGGAGGGCCAGGTGGTAAATCCTTTATTGGGTTTGTTTCTGTTCCGCCACTGACCCAAGAGGCAGCGGTACCCAAATTTTAAAGAGCAGTTCCTCCATTTCCAGGTCTGAAGAGGGTTTGGAGAGCAGTGGGAGGAGAAAAACCTCACCACTCTCATCCCCCTCTTCTGTCGCCAGTGGACAGCAGCGGGCAGCCAAAGCCTCGACTGCTTCCTCTGTCCATCCGTGGAGCCAGGTAAGTGTTGCCTAGCTCACTGTGACGCCGCTTCGGGCCGCCTCACAAAGAGAGCCCCCCGAGCCGTGTCCCTGTGTTCCACCTCGCTGCCCTGCTGCGGGTACACCTTTGGTCCTGCTTGTACGGTCTCTGCGAGCCGGGTTAGCGCTCCCCAATCCGTCTCGCTGGCTCCTTCGGACCATCAGGGTCGGCTTGTGATTCAGTTCGCCCGGCTTCCCCCCCCAAGTTCAGGGACGTCCTCTTCACTACAGTGAAAGATGCCGATGCCCCTGTCCTGCGTGCAGAGATCGCAGTCCTACTGGCGAAGGACGCGATAGAGCCGGTCTCTCCAGCCGATTTGAGGTCGGGGTTCTACAGCCCCTACTTTATTGTACCCAAGAAAAGCGGCGGGTTACGACTGATCTTGGACCTGCGAGTTTTGAATCGGAGCCTCCACAAGCTACCATTCAAAATGCTCACGCAGAAACGCATTTTCGAGTGCATCCATCCCCGAGATTGGTTTGCAGCGATTGACCTGAAGGACGCGTACTTCCATGTTTCAATTCTTCCGCGACACAGGCCATTCCTGAGATTCGCGTTCGAAGGTCGAGCATATCAGTACAGAGTCCTACCCTTCGGGCTGGCCCTGTCTCCCCGCGTCTTCACGAAAGTCGTGGAGGGAGCCCTTGTTCCCATGAGAGAACAGGGTGTTCGCATTCTCAACTATCTCGACGACTGGCTCATTCTAGCACAGTCCCGGGATCAGTTGTGCAAACACAGGGATTTGGTGCTCAGACACCTCAGCCAGTTGGGGCTTCAGGTCAACTGGTAAAAGAGCAAACTTGCCCCGGTGCAGAGGATCTCTTTTCTCGGTATGGAGTTGGATTCGGTCGAGCAGATAGCACGCCTCACAGAGGAACGTGCTCGGTCAGTGTTGAACTGTCTGAATACATTCAATGGCAGGACAGCGGTCCCACTGAAGTTCTTTCAGAGGCTCCTGGGGCATATGGTGGCTGCTGCGGCTGTAACACCGCTCGGTCTGCTTCATATGAGACCGCTTCAGCACTGGCTTCACGGCCGAGTCCCGAGATGGGCGTGGCAGCGCGGCACATTCCGGGTGCCAATCACTCAGGAGTGCCGCCGAACCTTCAGTCCGTGGTCGGACCCCTTGTTTCTTCGGGCAGGAGTGCCCCTAGAACAGGTGTCCCGGCATGCTGTGGTGTTCACAGATGCTTCTGCCACCGGCTGGGGTGCCACGTAATACGGGCATGCAGTCTCAGGGGTTTGGACGGGACCCCATCTGCATTGGCACATCAATTGCCTCGAGTTGCTGGCAGTACGCCTTGCTCTGAGCCGCCTCAAAGGCCTGCTTCAGGGCAAGCATGTACTGGTCCGTATGGACAACACTGCGACCATTGCGTACATCAACCGTCAAGGTGGTCTACGCTCCCCGTCGCATGTCGCAACTTGCCCGCCATCTCCTCCTGTGGAGTCGGAAGCATCTGAGGTCGCTTCGCGCCATTCATGTCTCCGGTGTGCTCAACCGTGTGGCCGAGCTATCATGAGCTGCGCTGCCAGGAAAGTGGCGACTCCACCCCCAGGTGGTTCAGCTGATCTGGAGAGAATTCGGAGAGGCTCAGGTAGACCTGTTTGCCTCACCAGAAACCTCCCACTGCCAGTTGTTTTACTCTCTGACCGAGGGGACACTCGGGACAGATGCACTGGCTCGCAGCTGGCCCCGGGGCCTGCGCAAATATGCGTTTCCCCCAGTGAGCCTACTTGCACAGACCCTGTGCAAAGTCAGGGAGGACGAGGAGCAGGTCTTGTTAGTTGCGCCTTACTGGCCCAACCGGACCTGGTTCCCAGAACTCTCACTCCTCGCGACAGCCCCTCCCTGGCCCATCCCTCTGAGGAAAGACCTTCTTTCTCAGAGACGGGGCACTCTTTGGCACCCGCGTCCAGACCTCTGGAAACTCCATGTCTGGTCCCTTGGACGGGATGCGGAGGTTCTAGGTGACTTACCCCCTGAGGTACTTAACACCATCACTTCGGCACGTGCACTGTCTACGAGACGTGCTTACGCCTCAAAGTGGAACCTGTTCGTCGAGTGGTGCTCTTCTCGCCGGGAAGACCCCCGAAGATGCTCGATCAGAGTCGTGCTTTCCTTCTTGCAGTAGGGTTGGAGCGTAGGCTGTCCCCCCTCCACCCTCAAAGTCCATACTGCTGCTATATCCGCTTACCACGACCACTTAGATGGCAAACCTGTTGGTCAGCACGACCTGGTCATCAGGTTCCTTAGGGGGGCGAGACGGTTAAATCCTTCTCGTCCCCTCTCCATACCCTCTTGGGACCTCACTCTGGTGCTGAGAGCACTTCAGATTGCTCCCTTTGAGCCTTTGCTGTCAGCAGACTTAAAGATTCTGTCTATGAAGACTTTGCTGCTGGTGGCATTGGCCTCCATCAAGAGGGTAGGGGACCTGCAGTCATTTTCGGTCGACGAATCGTGCCTGGAGTTCGGGCCGGGTGATAGCCACGTGGTACTAAGACCCCGGCCAGGCTATGTGCCCAAGGTTCCTACCACTCCCTTCAGGGACCAGGTGGTGAGCCTGCAAGCGCTGCCCTCGGAGGAGGCAGACCCAGCCCTGGCTTTACTCTGTCCAGTCCGCGCTTTGCGACTGTACATAGACAGAACCTAAAAGCCTCAGGATCTCAGACCAGCTCTTGTCTGTTATGGAGGCCAGCAGAAGGGAAAGGCTGTCTCCAAGCAGAGGATGGCCCACTGGATAGTGGATGCCATCGCCCTGGCTTACCAAGCTCAGGGCGTGCCCTGCCCGCTCAGGTTGCATGCTCACTCCACGAGAGGTGTCGCATCCTCCTGGGCGCTGGCTCGTGGCGCCTCGCTGACAGATA
Organism: Chanodichthys erythropterus; assembly: GCF_024489055.1. Lineage (NCBI taxonomy): Eukaryota > Metazoa > Chordata > Actinopteri > Cypriniformes > Xenocyprididae > Chanodichthys > Chanodichthys erythropterus. The sequence goes on from NC_090225.1 coordinate 19,300,506, forward strand.
TTTGTAGAGCTGCGGGCTGGGCGACACCTAACACGTTCGCTAGATACTATAGCCTTCGTGTCGAGCCGGTCTCCTCCCATGTTCTCGCCACAGGTCAGAGGCACGGAGAGGCCCCGGCTTAGTGTCAGCTTGCTGCGCTACATGCGCTTCTTTTCTCCAGAGTGTCCCTACGAGGCAGACCCTGTCGAGTCCTCAGATATCCCTTCGGCAGCCGACGTGGCGGAGCGTCTGGCGCCAGGCCTATACTCCGTTGTATCCTTGAGAACCGGGTTTAGACTGGGTTCCATATGTGTGACCCTACGGGGATCCCATATGATTGGTTCCACGGTTGCTCCTAAACGAAGCCTGTGTCTTTCCCTCTGGGAGAACCTACCCTTCATCGGGTTGGAGTCACCCCAGCTCTTCCATATGTAGCACAGCCCTACAGGGTTAGTCCATATGTACTTCTCCACATAACTCCTTCGGGGAAGGATGTGGCTTCCGCAGCGTTCCTTCCCAGCGAAGGGTACGCTTTCCCAGCGTTATCCAATAGTCTCACTGAATGGGTTTTGGGGAACAGCAGTGATCGACTCTCTCTGTGTTAGCCCTGTCCCACCATCCTCAGGCAAGGGGGTTCAGGTGGCTTACAACAGAGCGCTGGAAGGGGGCAGCTCCTGTGGCGCTTTGGTAGGGATTCCTATTCGTCGGTCTGTCCGACGTACGTCGAACGTGACCGACTGAATGGGAACGTCTCGGTTACAAGGGTAACCCTCGTTCCCTGAAGGAGGGAACGGAGACGTACGTCCCGTCGCCACAGTCGCTGTACCCCGCTGATGCTGCCGCCTATCCGGTTCACCTCCTCAGCGAAAACCTGAAGATGCAACGCACCTGCTGCTCATTATATACCCGCGCTGCAAGGCGAGCAGCTGATGCATATGATTGCATCCCAATGTGCATTGGCTCGTTTTAGTTACACTCAAAGTAGATTGGCCTCTCTAGCGAGATTCCTATTCGTCGGTCTGTCCGACGTACATCTCCGTTCCCTCCTTCAGGGAACGAGGGTTACCTTTGTAACCGAGACATTTTTAGGAATATATGGATATATTTTTCAAACATAGCCTGATATCACATTAAAAGAATTTTATTCAACCAGTTCTTAAAAAAAAAAAAAAAAAAAGAGAAAAAAAAAAAGAAAAAGATAAACATTGTGTATCACCATTCAGCCTAAAAACAGAGATAAGTTGACTGGTCAATGTTTGCACGCACACACATACCTCTAATGACCAAGAACTGTGCTCTCAAAATCCTCCTTCTGCAGCAGACCACCCCCCTTCATATTGCATTTTGACATGAAGGAATTTTTTTAAACCCTAAAATATTAAATTTAAGATGGTTAACAGTTGCAGACAAAGATTGACATTTAAAAAATCACCGGTAAAGGAAATGTTTTTTTAAATTTCTGATGGTGTTGTGACCACATGAAAGTACATTTCTGATCTTGTGCTACGTTATGAACCATCCAGACCTCTCAGGTCATCTGGGGCAGGTCTGCTTTCTATCCATAGAGTCAAAACTATGGTGAAGCAGCATTCAGTCTTTATGTACCATATATCTGAATAAACTCCCAGAAAATTGCAGGTCCGTTGCATCTAGGGCTGTAGTCAAATCCACCTTTGTCGAGTCCAAGACAAGGCCAAGTCCAGGACTAGTCGAGACAGAGTCAAAACCGAGTCCAAATGAGACAGTCAAGACAGAGACAGAAAAAACAAAATCCTCTTCAAGACCACATACATAACTATTGATAATTTATGTGATGCGAGAGACAGCATATCTTCTATTCTAAGATAATCATTTTGCATTATTATTTGTAATGATCAAAAAGCATTTTCAGAGTAGCAACACTAGGATCAAATAAGTCCATTTTATTAGGTATAGCAATTTCACTAAAGTCACATAAAGCTGAAGTGCAACTTCACATTTTCTGTCTTTTTTATTATAGTGTAACAATCACATTTTGGGCTACCAATGGAAAATGTAAAAAAAAATAACAAGCAACACAGTTATCACTAAAAAAAAAAAAAAAAAAAAAAAAGACATGTTCCCATTCTTGAACTTATTACTTGTCCTAAAGAATCCATAGTAGGCCTACAAAGTAACTAAAACAATAAACCAGTAGGGTTTTTTGCAATGACGATGAATTTCGATAAATAAACTAATAATTAAGTGTGGATATTACCTGCCTCGTTTTTAAATTCACTTCAGCTGTGGTTCCCAAACGTTTTACAGTCGCGTACCCCCTGAGGTATTTAACATTCTTCTGCTTACCCCCTCTCTTCCACTTAGACTGCTGCAGTCACACCTTTTCCATTAAGGGACAATATTTTTCCCCCTTAAACTGATTGTGCATTAACATGCTTTTTTTACCTTTATAAATGCCTTTATAAAATAAATAATGTTTTAAATTAAAAATTTCAAAAAGAGAAATAAGCAATGATGTTAAAACGAGTTATACTTTTAAATATTACACTAAAACCACCAGTAGGTGGCGGTAAATCACTGTCTTAATGAGTGTGTCATCGAGTCATTCATTCATTCAGTAATGAAGCAAGCGGCGTTCTGCTGTGGCTTTCGTTGGAACTAGAGATGCGGCGATTGCAATTTTATTGGGCGATTCCGATTTTTTTGATAGTGTGATCTACCGATACCTGTTTTTGCCGATTCCGATTTTTTTTCTAAGAACTATAATTGACAGCATATACAAACAAAAATCTACTTTTCTTCAACGCAAAGTTTTATTTTCATAAAAAAAAAAAGAGTACAACAGTAATAAATTAAGAACGTATTAAGAAAGTAATCAAATGTAAAATAAAACATCCAGTGTTATTTTACATTGTTTACCTTAATTTCTGTATTTTTAATATTTACAATAAAAAATACAGAAATTAAGGTAAACAATGTAAAATAAAACATCCAGTGTTATTTTACATTGTTTAACTTAATTTCTGTATTTTTTATTGTAAATATTAAAAACAGATTTGTTCTTACCATTAAAGTTATAAAATGTATTCAGTCAAGAGCAGAAAGTGATTTTCTTTGTCTTTTGATCTTTAAATCAGTGTTTCCCAACTCTGTTCCTGGAGGCACACCAACACTGCATATTTTGCATGTCTCTCTAATCTAGGGATGGACAACTCCGGTCCTGGAGGGCCAGTGTCCTGCAGAGTTTATCTCCATCCCTGATAAAAACTCACTTGCCTATTAACTTTCTACTAATCCTAAAGACCTTGATTAGCTGGTTCAGGTGTGTTTGATTAGGGTTGGAGCTAAACTCTGCTAGATACTGGTCCTCCAGGACCGGAGTTGTCCATCCCTGCTCTAATCAAACACACCTGAGTCAAGTCATCAGCTCATTAGTAGAGACTCCAAAACCTGAAATGGGTGTGTCAGACAAAGGAGACATGTAAAATGTGCAGTGTTGGTGTGCCTCCAGGAACAAGGTTGGGAAACACTGCTTTAAATGACATGACAGACAGCAGCAGGAATATTGGACTGCTGTCCCTTTAAGAGTTTATGAACAGACCCAATACTGTCTCTGTTTGAGACCGAGTGTGGCTTGTTCGCTCAACTAATTTAGGCCATGTTCACACAGCAGCAGAATACGGTTGTCAGTCCTGTATTTGAGTCCTTAATACGGTTACATTCACACACAGTACGGTTATTTATGGGTGTGACAACCGCATTTTATAACCGAAACAATTTTCAGGACTCACCACCACATTCTCAGAATATTCTCGCTGTGTGAACGAAACCGGACTGGACAACTAGTTGTCTGTCACATCATACAGAGAAGCTCTGCTAAGGTGTTTTGCGTGTGGTTTCGCTTTCAGTAACTTAGAGATAGAGATATGACTAGAGATATGAGCAGTGCGTCATGAGTCATCTTAAGGTGTTAGATCCAGTCACTGTTCTCCACCGGAGCGGCTCCAGTCAGTTTTGTGTTTCTTTTCCAAATTCAAATGCCGTGTCATGCGCGAGACGTTGCAAAAGACGTAACACGCGAGTTCAATGGTTAAAGACTCCGTCTAGCGAAGGTTTAATTGTTGCTGTTGGTTAATGAAGTTTGAATGGATAAACTCACAGTTCAATTGGTCTCTTGTCATGTCAAAAGTAATGAGACTTCTGTCATGAAACCCTAAATGGGCAGGCTAATAGGTCCTTAACTCAACTGCTCATAATCACATCATTATCTTTAGGACACAGATGTATTCCTGCTGTATTAGTAGCCAATGAGCTTGCATGTTTAGTCTTCAAATACATGTGTAGCATTTGCCTTAGCAGTGAAGCACGCTGTCAGAAACCCTCCACCTTCCCCAGCTCCACCTGTATAGATCTGCTACGGGTAATTCATGTACGCTATATTGTACAGCAGCAGCATGTCTTTCTTGCTCACAGCAGCGTGTTGTGTATGTATTGGCAGTAGCAAATCCTGTACTTACTCTGCAGCAGCAGCAGCAGCAATAATCAACAGCAGCAGCAGCAATAAAAGCAGCAGCAGCGTAGCAGATGTATTCCGCCATAGCCAAACATATCAACACTGTCATACCCATTACCATGCCAAACACTCAGAGAGTTGTCATGACAGAACTTTTATTCAGCAAACTTTAAATCAATAATACAAATGTAAATAAAAACAAAAATGCACCTATTCTGATTGAGAACAAAGATCAATGGCTGTCTGGCCATTCTGGCGTCCCATACCCACATATCTGTCAGGAGAGGATCGGATATAGTTCTTTATGTTTTTGATGATGTCAGCCTCAGACAATTCTGGATTTGACTGCTGTACAGCAACTGTATGAAGATGGAACAACTTGTATCACTAATTTTAAGATATTATAAACTACAGCATTAATTACAAGATTTTCAGCCACCATCACTCATACTAACATACATAGCAATCCACAAAATAATTAAAGCTCTCTAAACAAGCATGGATAACAACCTAGATCAGTAATCCTCACTATTTCTTCCAAGCAAGCCATACCAGCAGGATAAAGTCAACAAGCAAGTCGCCACAATAAAAACACGCATGGAAATAAACATCTGCCTAGTACAATATGCAATGCATTTAAGCACTGCCATTCTAATAATAGAAAAAACTGTTAAGGTGTACAAGTTGCTTTAAAGGTGGGATAAGTAGATTTTCAAAAACGTTGGACATTGTTGATATCCATTCACTGATGTCCAATTGACGTTGAAAAAACATCAAATTGACGTCAAAAAAAATTAATCAATTTTTTATGTCAATTTGACGTCCACACACTGATGTCCAATTAATGTCGAAAAAAAAAAAACGCCCATCAAATTGACATCTTTTTTTTTGTCAATTTGACGTAATTTTTTTAATGTCAATTTGACGTCCACACACTGATATCAATTTGACGTCAATTTTTTTATGTCAATTTGACATCCACCCACTGATATCCTTTTGATGTTGAAAAAAAAATGTCAAATTGACGTCCATTTGACATCCACACACTGATGTCCAATTGATGTCGAAAAATAAACATCAAATTGATGTCAAAATTGATTGTTCATGGAAACAAAATTGGTCTTATTTCTACCATTAAATCAAACTTTTCTGAGATCTTTTGAAGACTATTCATAAAGACCATAAAAAACAACTGCAATTTTCACACAGTAAGGGTTTTTCCCCAGAAGGGGACAGTATAATCTTTTCACCCCATTAAACGTTTGTCATATGTGAAATGTTGGCAACAGTTCATTAGCAAGCCAGTTACAAAGGGTAAACAGCAGACAAAATCTTTTTGTTTACTCTATACAAGTAATACAAAAGGCTAAGTTCCTAGTTTCCTCATATAACAATATAGTACAAAGTACATAAATCAAGATCGTTAACCCCCTGTGGGACAGATTGTGAAATCACATCGAAAACAAATAAATGACTGTATATTTTACAGATACAGATAAGACTAAAATCATTTTCAAACATTAGTTTTCTACATCTGACCTTTGACCTATTTTTAGGGTGCCATCATGACTGATGCTACTGACGCTGATGACCTTTTTTTTTATCATAACTGACTTTGTCTTATACCTATAGGGTAAATTATTAAACTTCAGTCATTCAAATGCATTAACTGTCTGAAAAGGAGTGTAAAGGTCTTAGTGTTTCAGAAAACATTAAACTTTATTAACATTTGAGTCTAAAATGAACTAAATGCCTTGACAGCATGTGACCTAACATGTGCTAATGTCTCCTTCACTTCCTTGTTGCCAGAAATTTCAAGCACATGGCAAATAGATTTTAATTTGGGATGTCATATTATATTACTTTTTTGTTGTTGTTGAACATTATTATTATATTTTAAATACAATTTTCTTAGTGTCATTTATAAATTACGATGTCCCATAGTGTTAAAATGTAGAGATGCTGTTACACATTAACTAATGCACTGCTGATGCACACAAATGTTCATGTGTATTTAATATAGACTACTGTGTACTATATTTTAAAGGAACACTCCACTTTGAAAATAGGCTCATTTTCCAACTCCCCTAGAGTTAAACAGTTGAGTTTTACCGTTTTCGAATCCATTCAGCCAATCTCTGGGTCTGGCAGTATCACTTTTAGCATAGCTTAGCATAGTTCATTGAATCTGATTAGACCGTTAGTATCTCACTCAAAAATGACCAAAGAGTTTCGATATTTTTCCTATTTAAAACTTGACTCTTCTGTAGTTACACTGTGTACTAAGACCAATGGAAAATGAATACTAATGAACTATACTCTCATTCCGGCATAATAATCAAGGAACTTTGCTGCCGTATCATGGGTGCAGCAGGCGCAATGATATTACGCAGCTTCTCTCACAAATGTCTCCATGGTTGCAAGAAATGCTCCCTGTGCAAGCAGGGGGTCACAGGCGATGCTTAATATCATTGCGCTGCTGCACCCATGGTACGGCAGCACATTATGCCGGAATGAGAGTATAGTTCCTAGCCATATCAGCCTAGAAAATCACAACTTTTCATTTTCTGTCGGTCTTAGTACACAGTGTAACTACAGAAGAGTCAAGTTTTAAATAGGAAAAATATTGAAACTCTTTGGTCATTTTTAAGCGCGATACTAACGGTCTAATCAGATTCAATGAACTATGCTAAGTTATGCTAAAAGTGGTAACGCCAGACCCGGAGATCAGCTGAATGGATTCGAAAACGGTAAAACTCAACTGTTTAACTCTAGGGGAGTTGGAAAATGAGCCTATTTTCAAAAAAAGTGGAGTGTTCCTTTAAGGGCTTGCAAAACAAATTCTTTGGCAGAATGTACTGTCATGCACCTATAGGCAGCATGCAAATGAGATGGTTAGTTCACCCAAAAATGAAAGTTCTGTCATTAATTACTCACCCTCATGCCATTCCATACCCGTAAGACCTTCGTTCATCTTCGGAGCACAAATTAAGATATTTTTGATAAAATCTGATGGCTCAGTGAGGCCTCCAGTGACAGCAAGTTAATTAAAACTTTCAGGTGCCCAGATAGTTACTAAAAACATATAAAACAGTTCATGTGACTACAGTGGTTCAACCTTAATAATATAAAGTGACGGGAACACTTTTTGTGTGCCAAAAAAAGTTTTTTTCAACAATATCTAGTGATGGGCGATTTCAAAACACTGCTTCAAAGCTTTACGAATCTTTTGTTTCAAATCAGTGGTTCAGATCACCAAAGTCACATGATTTCAGTAAACAAGGCTGTGTTATGTATTTCAAATTTTTAATAGTTCACGTTACTTTGGCAATTTGATACACGCTCCGAACTACTGATTCGAAAAAAAAAGATTTGTAACGCTTCAAAGCTTCATGAAGTAGTGTTTTGAAATCGCCCATCACTAGATATTGTTGAAAAGTCGTTATTTTGTTTGTTTTTGGTGCACAAAAAAGTTTTGTCATCGCTTCATAACATTAAGGTTGAACCTCTGTAATAACATGAACTGTTTTAAATATGTCTTTAGTAGCTTTCTGGGCATCTGAAAGTGTTAATTATCTTGCTGTCAATGGAGGCCTCACTGAGCCATCGGATTTTATAAAAAATATTTTAATTTGTGTTCTGAAGATGAAAGAAGGTCTTACGGGTGTGGAACGACATGAGGGTGAGTAATTAATGACAGAACTTTAATTTTTTGGTGAACTAACCCTTTAACATTCAACAAATGTCAAGTGTGCTTGACAGGTTATAGCCAGGGATGGGCACTATTTATGATACATGTATTTCAAATACGTATTTCAAATACAAAATAGTATTTTGTAATTTGTATTTGATCGGGTTGATGAAAATGGCTTTGTATTTCGTATCAAAATATTTTAGTGTTTTGTATTTTTGTATTTTTAAAATACTGTAAAATACTTTGTAAGAAGTATCAGAATTTAAAATCAGGTTAAAAACCTTCCTTTTTAATTTGGCTTTTAATTGAATTACTTTTTTTTTTTTTTTTTTTTTTTTGCTTCATCCTTATGTTATTTGTATTTTGTTATTTGTATTGCTTGTATGGTCTTTCGGTTTTTACTTGAATTATGATGTGATTTGATCTTGAATTATGATATGTTTTATTATTTTGTTTTTTGATCTTGTTCAGCACTTTGGTAGGTTCTACCTTGTTTAAAGCGCTTTATAAATAAAGTAACTTGAACTTGAACTTGAAGTCTACATGATGACATCCTAAAATTGTGGCCTCTGATTGGTGCTCCTACTCAATAGTTTGCAGAGACTTGTTGAGATCAGAACAGAAAATTGATCCATATGGAAGAAGGTGGTCAAGAAACATGCAGGCTGCCAGCTTTCCATCAATTTTTAGCATGAATTGCTTTAATTTTTAACAGTTCATGTTAAGGTTTGGTGTTCATTTTGGTAGCCTAGGCTAGATAGTTTACCAATTTACATAATGTTCTTGAAAACATTACCGAGCAGCAACCCCCTATATTTATGATTAACAATCAAATGATTAATTGGTTAAAATCTAGTTGCTATGAAAACAGGTGCCATGAGTTGTCTTCTTATAAATGACTGGTTTGTCATTGAGTCAGTGTTGCTGATGCAAAGTAGGCCCTTCGTTACCAAACACCAAGTAAATTAAGCGTCAGTGTTAGTTCAGGCAGGCCTCGTAGTCAAGCTCCGCTATCAGCTGATTCTCAAATTCCAACCCCACCCATATCAGCTGATCCAATTTCTATGGACGCCATTGGCAACTCTAAAATAAGGCGTGCTTCCACTGCATGCTGCTTGCAACCCACCTCCTCCCAAGCTCCTCCTTAAACTGTGTATAACTTAATCAGTGTCATTCTGTTGTCATTGATGCATGCTCTGTTCTCAATAGGGGGATTTTGTGCTACTCTTCCAGTTAAAAAATGTGAGGCTGTCCCCAGAAGCTGCTGCTGTTCCCGGTCTTGGCTTTCATGGAGCTCATGAAAGGACGGGGAATTTAGAACAGAGCCATACTGCCAAATTGTAACTTTAGCAAATATGCCAATAAAAAATTGACTAAATTTTGTCTCTTGCAATTTTTGACTTAAGTGGTCCTGACTGAACTAAAGTCATTTGCAAACATTATACTGTTGGTTACTTTAAAACTAACCTTCATCTGGGAGATCACAGGGATATGTGAATATTTGTTCTGTTAAAGGTACAATTTGTGATATTTTTTTCCGCTAGAGGTCGCTAGAAGCCTATTCAAAACAAAGGCGTAGTTTGATGACGCCAAGTTTTAGAGCGGAATCTTGGGACATGTGGTCTCCATCTCAACGGACGGTGCAAAAGAATAGGGATTGGAGTCTGGAAGAACTCATGTTCGTGGATGCGATTATTAACGTTACTGTAGTATGAAGCAGAGCAGGACCGAGTGTTGCGGAAGCTGAACAAGGAGCTGGAGCGATTGATCAACACACGCCTCACGAGCAGCGGGACTTTTATTATGACACAGTCGCCGGCGCCGCTTCCGCTTTTCCGGTCATGAGTTTACGGGAGCTGTCCTTGTCGACAGAACCAGCGGCAGATGGTACACAGTAATTATGTTCCATAAATAAGTAACACAATCCAGCATAAAACGTGCAAGAAGTAAATAAGGAACTGCTTGAAGCAAGCTAGTGGTTTACTGGATGCTAGACACTACTTCTGCATTTGTCCACGGCACTGTTGTCATGTGGTTTCTACGTCAGTAAAGGCGGTAACAAAGGGTAACTGACGTCATTGACAGGCGACTGCACTGCCCCGTGTCACTGTTTAGAATGGGAATTTTCTCATGATTTACAAGTAGTTGAAAACATTAGAGATATTGTTAGTAATCAGCTGGACAAAATATATAACACTAGCCTAGTGGTTTTTGGATATTTTACTGCAAAAAATTACATATTGTACCTTTAAAGCCACAATATGTAAATTTTCGCCTCTAAAGATCGGTAATTCAAAACAAAGGCGAAGCTCGATGATACCTTGATTTCATGGAATCATGGGATGTATTGTCTTCACATCTACAGCCGGTGGAAAAGAATCGGGACAGGTCTCGGGCAGAAATCATGTTTATGGAGAGATTATTAACGTTACTGTAGTATGAAGCAGAGCAGGACCGAATGCTGTGAGAGCAGTAACGAGCCCACTGGAGCGATTACTAATGAGAGACGAGTGCGACACACAGCTCGACACCAGCGGATATTTTATTATACCACAGTCGCTGCTTCCACTTCTTTCGGTCATGTGCACATAGGGTAAAGCAGCGCTGCTTATCATATTAGATTAAATTTGTGTGTTGAAAGTTGTTATAATGCTACACTGTGCGTTCGCTCAGCGGCTACTATGAGACACTTGTTGCACACTGCAGTAAGCTAGATCAATATTAGTCATGGTAAAACAATCGTGGTAAATCAAGAAAATGAGATTCAAACAAAAAAATTTACTAACAGCTTGTGCCAGCGCAAACCCTCTTTTGGTGTTAAAACTACTGTCGGGATTTACTAAAGACACGCAGTATAAAATTAGCGCTGAAAACAAAAATTTGTGGAATTGCGCTCTCATGCTAATTTGCCATGTTAAGTAAATCTGGCCCTTAATGTGTTAAGCGATATAACATGATGAGTTTTCTGTCGATGAATGTGTCCAAACAGTTGCTTCCCTGTCTAATAAAACTCATAATATACAGTACTAAAGTGTCTTTGATGTTTCCATGGTTTTTCAACAAAATAAAATGGGAAAATGAGGGTAATGATGTCATTGGACACAGTGTGTATCCTGATTAAAATTGCTTATTTTGTTTACTTAAGTCAGTGTAATGGTGAAGGGATAGATCAAATGGGCCAACTGATGGAATATTTGCGAAGAAATTTCATGCTCCCTTGTAAAAGTATTTTGTTGTATTTTCAAAATCCAAAAATACAGTAGTTTATTTTGATACATGGTTTGGCTGCTGTATTTTGTAGTTTATTTTGATACATTTAAAATTAAGGTATTTTGTATTTTATTTTAAAATATATTTTGATGTATTTTTGCCCATCCCTGGTTATAGCTACTATTACTAAAGTCAGAAATATTCTTATACTGTTCTCAAAAAAAATGAATTAAAAAAAAACATTTCATGTTGTCAATACAAATATTTCAAATCATTATTTACAAATTAACTAAGATATCATACAATATGATGTTCTGTGGCATAGATGACTGACTCTACAAGTGTACACAAATGCAGTGTTTAGTTTTTCTCTTTGTGCTACTTCTCCAGGAAATGGGAACCACCTTAAGTAATGTTCCTTGTTCCCAGGATGCCTCCCACTGTGTAACATGGGCACTCCAGCCAGAAGCCACTGACTTCATGTGTTAGTCTCAATAACATGAGCTTTTATAGCTTGTGGGAACTGGCTCAGTGCAAGGGTCACTCAAAGAACAATAAGAAATGCTCATTGTGAACATAAGGGAAACACCACAACATTTTTCTCAAGCAATAAAACAATGATAATGAAATAATGAGATAATAAAAAGAAACACCATGGGATTGCATTGTGATAGAATAGGTTCATGAGCATCAATTTTAAATATAATGATAATGGCAAACTGACTTTTAACATTGTCCTATGTCTGCTGGATTTTATTGTGTCATGAATTAAATATTTTATAGGCGAGTATAAAACATGACACTGTGTTAGCAAAACAAAGATGATACTCATGACCAAACGAACTGTTTTGCGGTGTGTACTTTGATCTTAACGCCTTTATTCTTATTATTTATTCTCAGGTTAGGTAAAATAAATACAAATAAATACTATAAATCAATTTCGGTAGGCAGTTTTTGTATTCAGTTCAATTTCTTTTTATAATAAACAAAAATGTAAAGGCAAATTATTCATTATTAAAGTATAAAATACAATAATCACACTTTGAATCTCTGGTCTTCGGGTTTCTTGTCCTCAGCTCCGGGCTTCTAGGTATCGGGGGTACTGACATACCGGTATCCGAAGAGGCAATCAACTCATCAGTCTTTTATACTCCTGTTGTTTACCGCGAAAGTTAGCTTCTAATCTTCTTGATTTGAAGCAAGTTGTAACTTTCCCAAGATCCTTCTCAAGGCCTCGCAGGTGCAAGCTCTGTATGCCTCTTCCTGTCATTGAACTCCAGTAAACTTAACCAAGATGGCTGATGCCCTTTTAACCACAGTAGAACCACAGTTCTTTGTGTCCTTGAACACACGCACACACATATAAACGCACAGTCCAGTTTCGCTTCTCCTTCTCATGGGTAGGCACGCACATACATAATTGACAATTACTGTACATCTCTGTCCGTACAGTATAAGGCATTTCTTTGAAACAAACAAAAATAAATAACAACATTGTAAGCAATGCATTATATTCAATACATCGGCTACATAAGGGTAGCAAAAAAGGCATCTAAAATAAACAAGGAGGCAGGGTAATTGCATTTCATTGATATTGTACAACAGAACAATTCGTCATATATTAGTTTTATTTGAAAATGTATAAAAGGTAACATTGTTACTGTACAAACTTCTCAGGCGTGTATATAATGTAACATACAATGACAAAAAATGTCTTTTAATGTCATGGAGCATAAATTCATCATAAAATATCATTCTAGGTAATTTGTAAGTAACACCTGAGAATTGTGGGTAAAAGTACTTACAGTTGCTAATTACTAAATACCAGTAGATTATACTTTTCTTATACTAGTTATTGCGCTGACGTCTTCAACATAAATGAAAAACCTAAAACTATCTGTGGCTCACTGCTGTTGAATGCACAACAGAGAAGGTGCCTCTGCACTAAACCATCAGCACATTTTCTCACGCATAATTTGCACTGTCAGAGATGCCATCCAATTTCTGTAATATCATTGACCTCAGTGCTCTGTATCTGTAAAAAACGAAAGTACAACAAAGATAAAAATGAATATATTGGGGTTTTTGTTCTTAAGGGAACAAAGAATATTGTGCTTGCTTACTTTCTTGTCAGTTTTAAAATCTCTCTCTCTTCCTCCTCTTCCAATTTCTTGATGAAACTGTCCAAAACTGGCATTTCAAACTTAATATACTGTGCAACCTGAAAGACAATGCATTAATGTATTAACCACTGAAATATAAGCAATGAATGTTCTGAATATTAACAAAAATAGCACAGAGAACTTGCACATACACTACTGTTCAAAATTTTTGAAAGAAGTCTCTTATGCTTACCAAGACTGCATTTATTTGGTCAAAAACACATTAAAATGTTGTGAAATATTATTACAATTTAAAATAGCTGATTTATATTTGAATATATTTTAAAATGTCATTTATTCCGTGTTGGCAAACATTAATTTTCAGCATCATTAAGTGTCTTAAGTGTCACATCCTTCAGAAATCATTCTATTATGCTAAGAAAACTTTCTTATTACTATCAGTTTTGTACTGATTAATGTTTTTGTGGAAACCATGATACATTTTTTCAGGATACTTTGATGAATAGAAAGTTTAGAAGAACAGCATTTATTTGAAATAAAAATCTTTTGTAACATTATAAATATCTTTACTGTCATTTTTAATCAATTTAATGCACATTTGTTGTATAAATGTAATAATTTCTTAAAAAAAAAGAAAAAAGAAAAGCATATGATCCTCAAACTTTTGAACTATAGTGTATAAATATGCAGTCGAAATATTTGTACCATTGTTAGTCTACTTGGTAGGATCCTAAAATTAGACTTGATATCTGGAAGTGACATTATTGTTTACTGTATCTATATTTGAACAACAGAATAGTTTGCCAGGGGAATCACGTTCTGAATGACCTATTCTGAACTTTGAAATACTCACAAAAATACTCACATCGTACGTAATCTCTTCACCAAGGTCCTTTTCCATAATAAACATTCTGGCAATTTTTTCACATGGACCATGCAGCAGGCGAGATACCAAAGGGTATTCTGTGTCCTTAAGTTTTGTTCTCTCTGGGGACAAAAGATGAGGAATCCGCAAATTCAGTCGACTCTTGCAGAAACTAAACACTGTAAACTTAAGAATGACAAGCCTCACCCCCTGACGCATGGACTAGGTATAGGGCAAACTCATCTGCCTTATTCTCAACCTGTAAAGAAGTACAAAACAGAGAAGTAATGAGTAGTAAAGATCATCATATTCAACTGAATCAGGGAAAACTTACCCGAAACTTAGTAAGAAGCAGGTTAAGAACTTGATGTGTTGTTAAAGTGCTGTTCACTCGCACATTAGTCACTGAACCATACGATGGAGTGAAAACTGATGTCTGTAAAGAAAGGAGATCAAGTTCAGCAATAAGTGATTGTAAATGTTTGATCTTTCATAAATGATGTGGTACAAGTTTAGTGTAAAATTTGGCAAATAACATTTGGAGAAAAAAAAAAATAGGCCACGATTAAATTCATATAATGTACTGTACAATATACAATTAAGTTATGAAAGGTAATATAGTCCTTGTATGCTGTGCCATTTGATTAGCATAAGGCAATAAAATGACTGGCAGCTATAGAACGTTTTTAAATATGTGTTTTTGTTTCCGAATATAATCATTAAATTTATCAACAGTGGCTGTAAAGACATTTATAATATATATATATAGAAAGCAGTTAATTAAGAAACTGTTTTCAACATTGATAATAATAAGAAATGTTCTTTAGCATTAAATCAGCATATTAGAATGATTTCTGAAGGTTCATGTGACATCTCCACATCTGCAAAGGGACCAGGCCAACTTATACGACCTTCGAGGACCATTTATGAGAGTGGCAGATGACAACAGATAATAAAAGCACATGGTGCAGCCAAAGGGAAGGCCTGCACAGGAAAACACTGCCTCTCAACAGCTGCATCCATCTCACAATACTGATGTACAGCATAAACACTTAGACGACGGACACTTCCCTTTACAGATGCTGCTGTGGCACTTTATGAGAGCACCAGGCCCCTTGCCAGGCACAATGAATGTTATCTTTCAGTGAGCTCTATTGTACTATTGTCCTGAGCTTGGAGCATGGAAGACTTCCAGCTCATCTCTGTCTTCTGCCTGAGAGGCTGCCCTAGTGTTCTCTGGGTGAAAGCTTTATGGATAGTCACAGTTCAAGTTTAACAGTGCTTATTAAGAATAATAAAATACTTTGTGGTTGTAGAAATGGCCATTGATGGAGAAGCGGTGTCTTTTTATTCTCTGTGAATCGGCAGAGTTGTGGATTTTAGATCTTCTTTGGATATTCACATAGCTGGCATCACTTCTCGTTCTCAGCAGTTGAGGGATGTCCTCCTCAGCACCATCCACACCTGCAGCAGAACAGCATTCAGAGACATGAGTAGGCTAAAAGCATTTAGATGAGACATTCAAAGATGAGCTCTTTACTAGAGCCCTTCATGTCAGAAAAATGTTGGGAACATCCAATTATGCATTTAGTTCAGTTAAGAAAAATAATCTATAACAACCTTCAATATTAAAAAGAGCATTTAAAGGTTTTCCTACTTTTGTGTGGAGAGGTCCGGATGTTTTTCATACTCACTGGGTACAGGTGTGGCACTGATTTTGTTGTTGTTGGGCTCTAAACAAAACTGGTGTGAAAAACTCTGTTCACCATTTTCATTCCTGTAAACAACCACAAAAATGTCTAATTGAACAATATGATGGCAAACTATAAGCTTTCAATGGATATGGTACAAAAAAAGCCTTCAATTACTGTTCTTATGTTGTTTTTCAGCAGTTGTTGTATGGCCATCTCAAAAATGTATGATCATCGCAAGAGATCACACTACATAATATTTTCTATTTATTTAAATGAAGTTCAGAAAATCTGCAACCACATTTTGCATACTTTAAACCCTTAATTTGTGTGATTTTATTATCCAGCATTAAGCAGTATTAATTTTACATTAACATTTGATGTTAAGCTACTTTTCATGTTGATTTTACTTTTTTTTTTTTTTTTTTGATTTTTTGAAGATTTTTGTCTTTTTGTATAATATTCATGGAAAGTGTTCAATAATAACTTTATTTATATTTATATTTATTTACTTTAAATTAGGAATTTTCTATTAAAACTGGAATATTTCATTGGAAATTCTGATTGATTTATCTGTGGTAGCTATAATATTATATAATAATGTTAACTGATTTGACTAATGTGATCAAGATGACAATCTTCTTATGTTCACGTGCTGAATCTTTTTGCTTCCAGCATCAAATCAAGGTCACCACAGCTTTGGATATTATATTTGTGAGCTGATTAAAATTTCCATAATACAGATGAGTGCTGCACGTGAGCCCAAGTTAATAGCTAGTTCCTCTGTCTGTGAAAGACAATGGCAGCTTTCACCCAGTTTCACTCATGTGCCAGAATATTCCTTTCTAACAATGACCACAGGTCATCAATGCTTACAGAGTTACAGCTATGATAGAAAGTGCATTAAACCTCAATGAAAAGTATTTTTTTGGGGATTTTAGGAAAAGTGCAAGGCATTATTTATGATAAAATCTACAATGTAAAAAATGATTGTGATTTTAACGATAAAAGACTAAAAATACTACAGTGAAAAGGTGGTTTACAGAAAGTTTCCATACTACTGTATATACGGTGAATATTCCTCTGAAATAGTTCTAACCTTACATTTAGTGTAATTTTACAGTGAAATACCATTCAATTTACAGTTTTTGTAAGTGAAAAATAAGTCATTGTATCATTTACAGTGAAATTACCGTAACCTTACAGTAAATTGAAGTTCCCATAATTCCCTTCATGACACTTCACATTTGATGTATTTTTGTTGAAATAACTCTGTTTCTTCTTAGTTTTTTCTAATCAGTTATGTACATTAGGGTTTTATGTTACATCTAATGTTGCAAAATTAATGTTTATTGCATTTTTAAAATGTCATGTGTGTTACCATGATGGTGTTTAGTGTTTGTATGAATGACACTGTGTGCACCTTTTATATATTAGTATTGTCCTTCTCAACTTGTGGAAAAGCTTGATGAGCTTTGATTCATCATGTGACTCTCATCACCACTGTGTTTGGTGGTTGTCAGTGTATTACAAAGATACAAAACAGATATTAGTACTTCAATACGTTGGTAAATTAACATTATATCAGTTAATGAAATATATTTTTTTACTGTAAATTTAAATTAAATCTGTAAAACCTAAAATGTTGCTACCGTATTTTTTACCATAAATTTCTGGCAACCACAGCAGCCGGGGTTTTTTTACTGTAAATTTAATGGAATTTTTTTTACAGTGTGCAAAATAAACAGTTATTAAAATATAAACCTTCAAATTATACGGTTTTAAACTGTAAAATACCTAAAATGTTGCTACCATATTTTTACAGTAAAATTCTGGCAACCACAGCTGCCATTTTTTTTGCGTAAATTTTACAGGATTTTTTTTTTTTTTTACAGTGTAAGCTGACTGTGAAAGAAAGGAGCAGCCATTTAACATACAAAAAAGGGTTTACATCCATGACATAACCTATAAATTGAGACATCTACGATTGAAATAATGAAACGAACAGATGGAGTTACGACCTAATGAAAGAAAGGGGACATCTGGGTGTGGTGTAGCAGCAGGATTCAGGCTGTTCCACCCACCTGCTGGACTCTGAGCACTCCTCCCTCCACACACCCGTGCAGGCATAGCGAAAACGCTCGTTGTCGTCGTGCATTTGGAGTCTGATTGGCCTTTTCAAGCCCCAGGAGATGTTGAGTAAACCCTCCACAATCAGCTCGCCCTCTTCCTGCAAGTAATAATAATAATCATCATTTACCCTTTTGTCAGAGGGAGGAAATCCTGCTGGCTCATGTCTCAGCTCAGTTTCAAGTGTACGTGCTGAAGAGGCAGTTGCAAACCGCAGAAATTCAATTGAAGACGGTGAAGTTATGGAAAGTCACTTTGGGAGGAGTACAATACAGCACACGTACAAGATGTATTATTTTCGAGTGTGACTCTGAACAATGATGTGCGTTCAATTCAGTAATCTTAACTATCAGTTAATTCAATAGCAAAAAGTGCAAAATACAGGTTTCATTCACCCTCAGAAGTGTTGAATGAAAATTGTTACAGTGCTGTAATACAGGCTACAATGAGCACTTTAGGAAACTGACTTCAAATTGACATGACATATGACAGACTACAGATCGAATACTTCAAATAACTGAAAACAGGAAATTTTAGGCAAGACTTTATTTTAAGGTGACATAATTACATGATACTACATGTGTACTTACTATAGTAATTACAGTAAATTATGCATAATTACAAGTAACTAACCCTAAACCAAACCCTAACCGTAAGTACATGTAGTTAATATTACTCAGTACTTATTTAAGTATATAACTATGCCACCTTAAAATAAAGTGTATCCAAATTTAATTAAATATTACAATTTAAAATAACTGTTTTCTAACAAAGCTGAATTTCATTATTTCAGTCTTCAGTGTCAAATGATCCTTCAGAAAGCATTCTAATATACTAATTTGGTGCTCAAGAAACTTTATTATTATTTTTTTGTGGAAACCATAATATATTTTTCTTTGATAAATAATTGTGATATCTTTTGTAAATATAAAGTACAACAGAACAGCATTTACTTGAAATAGACATTTTTTGCAACATTATAAATGTTAAATGAATGCATCCCTAATGAATGAAAGTATACATTTCTTAAAAACATTAGGAATAGGTTAGGAATAAGGAGACTGGAATTGAAAGTTATTTGTAATCAGTTGGATAAAATAATAGACAGCAAGTGATGTCTGGCCAAGGAAAATGTATGTCTTCTTATTAAAAACTAGATAGATAGATAGATAGATAGATAGATAGATAGATAGATAGATAGATAGATAGATAGATAGATAGATAGATAGATAGATAGATAGATAGATAGATAGATAGATAGATAGATAGATAGAATGCAGATCTTTCAGGCAGAAACGTGCCACTTAAGCACAGTCTTAATACTATCAAGTCCTAAGTCAACAAAGTAGATAAGTCTCTTCCGTTCACATACAAAGAACAATATCGTCTGACTAATTCATTTGACGGAGCTAAATATACCACACTGATTAAACCACAAGATTTAGGACAGCTGCTTAATATAGCTGTTTGTAGCAGATGCATGTGACACTGTCACAACCTTCTATTTATGTACGTTTAAAGGATTTAACCTAACTTGATGAGCACCTTTCTTAGCTCTACTGAATATCTTTGCTTTTAGCTTAAGGGTGAATATGAGGTGAGAAAACAAACGTTGCAGTTCACGTCTGATATTATTACCATAGCTGCATTTCACTTTAAAAACCCACAGTGACACTTTAATTCAGCAGACCACAAAACCACCATGTTAAATCAAACTCCTTTATGGTGATATTTACATAATTATATTATGTAGCTGGTGCCTACATCTCATTTCAATCCTAGGTTATTTACTTTCTGAATTCACAGAAAACAATGTTTAATTCTCAGTTGTTCATCTTTAACAGCAGATTCTTTGACTCTTTAATTATATAATCATTCAACGCAGTTACAAAGCAAGGTCAAAGCTGCAGCCCACCAGACTTTATCCCACTGGATCTCGGCTCTTCAACAAAAACCTGTGACCAAAATACAAAGCTGTAATGGTGTTGGCAGCTGTTGTAATTTTGAGTGAGTGTAGTCAAGTGTCATGTAGGTGGAGGGCCGATTGCTCCCAGGGTCTCATTGTTACTGCAATGTAAACATTCAGGGCAGCTGCGGTGAGGTCCCATTGGTCAGCTTCCTCTCTACTCTCTGCTCAGCACACACACACTTCCTGTCAGGCATGCAAGGTTAGAGCTTAGCTAAATTTAGTGCCTTGGCTTATGGTCCTCAACTGCCGTGACTGTATAAAAGGGGTTGAGCTGCCTCTGAACCTGAACAAACCAAACACAGACACCACTCTGATCCTAGAAGCTTGTCCTACAGGTAAATTTGAGATATATGATTTACTGAAAGGTTTATGATCAACTAAACATTTATTGACTGTCAAATGTCATTACAGATGCAGACTGCATATATAACTAACTGTTGCTCATCTCTTTCCAGGATGAAACCCAGAAGATTACTTTTGTCTGTGGCTCCTCTACCAACAATAACAGAATCGCATGAGGACCTCTCGCAGTCCCTGGATGAATATGTGAACTCTATTAAAGAACTGGCCCAGCCTGCTTGCGGCCCTTTGAGGATATCCAGGACTCACAGGCGTAAACCCGTGGGGAAACATGCGGGCTCTACCACAACGCCGCGCAGCGCTTCCCGGGCTCTGCAGCCCCGTCGCGCTTCCCTCGGCCTGGACGAGGTCACGCTGAGGTTTAGCAGTCAGGTGGCCTGCGGTGCTAAAGATCCACTGGACTGGTTGTTTGCACAGACACACTTACAGTCACACGGTGAAAATTTGCGCAGGACTGACAGCGCACCTGCTGCTTTGTGGTTACTCTAATGCGCCAATGTGAAATGACGTAAGGATAACTCTGAACGTTTGATGGATGAACGCAATGGAGGATCTCATGAATTGAACTTCTTAATTTATTGTCTGAACAGACTTTTTGTACAAAGATGCTAATGTTTACACCCTGTCAAAGTCATGGTTTTCTACATTCTATGCTTTTTAAATAAATGTAAAAAGTATATTGACTTCAAGAACGTTAATGTTTTCCCTATCTATCTATCTATCTATCTATCTATCTATCTATCTATCTATCTATCTATCTATCTATCTATCTATCTATCTATCTATCTATCTATCTATCTATCTATCTATCTATCTATCTATCTATCTATCTATGTGTGTGTGTTTAAAACTGATGAAATGCTAATATGACCAGAGACAATCATGTGTAATGAGCAAATGCAACATGAATAATAATAGATACTAATTTCATCTATAATTCATTCCTTCATTTTCACAGATCAGCAGCTTCCCACAGTATTATCCCTTAGCAAAATATGCAAATAAAACAAGGCCAGGGGCTAAAACACAAAAGTAATTCTCTTTGCGGTTGGAACCACGCAAGCAAGAGATGGCAAGTCCAGTTATGAAGCGACCTCTGTTGGCTGCATGTAATTTTTCCTTTTACAGCAACTGTCTGAAGAGAACCAACAGAGGGCGCTCAATGAACCTTCTGATTCCTGCAGACAGAGAAAACATCTTTTCTCGTATCATGAATCAGAAAAATATAATGTGTAATGCAGAAAGGAAGATTTTAGTTTCATTTTAATAGCGTTTTAGTGGCTTCTAGTGTTTTCCAAACATTTCCATCGCAATGGTAGGCCCATCTCACATGAAAAAACTTAGTACAGAAAGTACAAAAAAAAAAAAAAAAAAAATTCGAAAATGTGTGTACATTAGAGTATTTTTCTGTTCAAATGTTGTTTAATAGAAATTGCTGTCAAAAGAGTAATATTTATTCTTGCGCTTGATATCTAGTCTACTAAAAGAGGAAAAAAATACAATAAAAATAATTATTTCAAAGACTCTTTCAGACTTGGCAATTTGCAGTTTTTAAAGATTAGTTTTTCTGTAGTATATGTGTACACGTAAGTGTACTCAGATTACTGAAAGTTGCCTAAAAATGACGTTTTTTTCCCCCTGAGCAAACAGATGTGGGTGGTCGCTGGGTTCTGCTGAGTTTAATCTCATAATCAAAGACTAAACAAACAGCAAGAAGAAATGTGACTGGAATGTGATCTTACACTAAAGTGCATCTACTAAAGTTAACCTCTAGATGGAGCCATTTATGAACAGTAGGTTAGGCTGGTAAAAATAACAAAGACAAATTTATCTCGTGGCAGTTACTCAGCTAGCTGGACCAACCTGACTGTTTGCAGAAGATGTTAGGCTAAAGTTGGCAGAAAAGGAGAAAAGTAATTTATCATGTCCTCAAAAATATATAGAACACTCTTAAATAATCTTTATTTTATATGTTGTATTTTTTCACAATACACAGCTCATTTTGAATGACCATGAATGGAGAGAAGTGCTTTTTGGGTCCAGATGGTGTTTTACTTATTATTATTTTTTTAAAACCATTAGTTGCCATGCAGGTTTAACAAGAGAATCTCACAAAAACATGTCTTAGAGGGCTTTTTGAACAAGAAAAAAAAATGTAGGACGGGTCGGGACTTGATTTTGTCCACCAGGAATTGATTGGATCGTTGATGGTTGTGGTTTGCTATTGCTGTTTACTCATGTAAGTGGCAGTTAAACAGGTGGTGGGGGTATTTTGATTAAAGATGAGCACATGGGCACTTGAATTAAAAGAAATTATGTGCACAGATAAATCATTTACAGTTGCAAGAAAAAGTATGTGAACCACTTGCAGAATCTGTGAAAATGTGCAAAATTTTAACAAAATAAGAGAGATCATACAAAATGCATGTTATTTTTTATTTAGTACTGTCCTGAGTAAGATATTTTACATAAAAGATGTTTACATATAATCCACAAGACAAAAAATAGCTGAATTTATTAAAATGACCCAGTTAAAAAGTTTGTGAAGCATTGATACTTAATACTGTGTGTGGTTACCTGATGATCTGTGACTGTTTTTTTGTTTTGTGATGGTTGTTTATGAGTCTCTTGTTTGTCCTGAGCAGTTAAACTGAGCTCTGTTCTTCGGAAAAAAATCTCCAGGTCCCAAAAATTCTTCGGTGTTCCACCACCTTTTTCATATTTGAACCCTTTCCAGCAATGACTGAATCATTTTGAGATCTATTTTTTTCACATGGAGGGCAACTGAGGGACTCAAACACAACTATTAAAAAAGGTTCAAACATTCACTGATGCTCCAGAAGGAAACACAAAGCATCAAGAGTCAGGGGTGAAAACTTTTGAACAGGATGAAGAGGTCCACATTTTTCTTATTTCGCTTGAATATCATTTTTTTTTTTTTTTCAGTTAGTACAGCCCTTCGGAAGCAACAAAAGATACTTGCATGTTTCCCAGAAGACAAATTAAATACAATTTACTTTGATCTTCAAATTCCAAAGAAAAAAACATGATGCATTAATAGATGGGGGGTGAAAACCCCCAACTATTAATGCATCGTGTTTTTTGTTTTTTTTCCTGAAGCATCAGTGAATGTTTGAACCTTTTTTAAAAGTTGTGTTTGAGTCCCTCAGTTGTCCTTAGTGTGAAAAGATGAATCTCGGAATCATTCAGTCACTGCTGGAAAGGGTTCAAATATGCAAAAGAGGCTGGAAAAATGAAGAATCTGCAGGACCTGGAGGATTTTTCTGAAGAACAGAGCTCAGTTTAACTGTTTAGGTCAAACAAGGGACTCATGAACACCCATCACAAAAACAACCGTAGATCATCCAGGTAACCACACACAGTATTAAAAATCAATGGTTCATATACTTATGAATGGGGTTATTTTTTTTGTCTTGTCGATTATATGTAAACATTTTTTATGTAAAATATCTTACTCAGGACAGTACTAAATAAAAAATAACATGTATTTTGTATTATCTCCATTATTTTGTTAAAAATTATTAAGTTTCACAGATTCTGCAAGCGGTTCACATACTTCTTCTTGCAACTGTATAATAAATACTGCAAAATTCAATTAAAAACATTCTTTGCAGATTAATGCTGCTTAACTGGGTTAATTTTGTTCTCCACATTAAAGGGATAGTTCACCCAAAAATTTAAATTCTGTCATTAATTACTCACCCTCAAGTCGTTCCCACACCCGTAAGACTTTTGTTCATCTTCAGAACACAAATTAAATATTATGATGATTTCCGAGAGCTGTCTGACTCCTCAATAGACAGCAATTTAATTACAACTGTCAAGGTCCAGAAAGGTACTAAAACATTGTTAAAATAGTCAACGTAACTACAGTGGTTCAACCCTAGTTTTATGAAGCGAATACATTTTGTGCGAAAAAAACAAAACAAAAATAAAGGTTTTGAGGTGTCAGAGAGCTCTCAGATTTCGTCAAAATATCTTAATTTCTAAAGATGAGCATAGATCTTACAGATTTTGGACTAATCCTCTAATATTCCCATAGTGCCGGGGCTACAACCTAAAAGGTTGAGGGTTTAAGTACCGTAAACAATTAAGCTATCGTCATCGGGACCCTGGGCATGTCAGCTCCTGCTACATACATACTTTACTATAGGCTCCTGCAATCCATCAAAGTTAACTAATTTCCTTTCAGTACTCTCACTTTTCCCTTGAACCTTCAGTCTTTATCTTACGCAATGTGTCTTTATCTGTACTTATCTGTAGACTCTCTCTCTCTATACAGTTATTGCCTCACAATACCTGTGACTCAACATCATGTGATTACATTCAATACAACAAAACCTGACAATTTTTGAAACGCCCTCAAGTTAATTACACAGTGAAATCAGTACAATACTAAGGAATGTGTTAAATACTGCCTCTACACATCCATGTCTTCACATAGATCCTATACCCCATTGTCAGCTGTAAATCAGTCAATTCAACAATATTTTCAACAATAATGATTATTATAAAAAGTAACAGCAAGCTGAAGAAACGTGAGTATGAGTTCTGCATGCAGTTATTTTAGACGTTTTAGACTATTTATGTCTGTCTGAGCAGTGGAAAATCTCTTTACTTTCAGTATCATACTGGCTGAAGTTAAACTCGTTCTGAAACACAAACAACCTGTAGGGATTTCCCAGAGACTGTAACAAATCCAACAGATCATAGCAATGTGACAGCCTGTCCTATTTGCTGACAAATCAGACCAACCCTCCTATTAAAAATACTTGTTAAGTTAACTTGAGATAAAATTAGAAATAATTAGTTTTTTTTTTTTTTTTTTTTTAATCTATCTTGGTCATTCACAGACAGCAACAGATTGTAAATGATTTGTAGATAGAGTTTAATGAATAATTACATCTCTTCCCATGACCTTGCAAGGGGCCTCAGTGTGAGAACAGATAGAAGGCCTTGTTCACTAGCCACGTGTGCTCGTTCACTAGCTGCATCATGATTCATAAAAATATTCACAATTAAATTTAATCCCAATGTTGGACATAATTTAGAGCAAGCTAGAGAATTATTGGTCTTTATTAGCAATGTTATGATATATATATAACGGAAGTGATGTCTCGCGCTTTTACTTCAATGAGTGCTAGACATCACTTCCGTTGTCAGAGCGCGATCAGACCTCACTAACCGAGTGCTGAATGCAGTTGGACATAGTGGTGTATTAGAGGTAAAAAAATTATATAAATACTGTTCGGTTTCTCGCACAAACCAATCATTTTGTGTCTCAGGACATCAATGTGTCGTCACGAGCCGCAGGGTTTAATTTGGATTTGTCTGTGCATGTGTTGCCGTTGACACGCTGTGATAGGCGTCATATTCATATGGGTAAACGCAAGTCACCTGGGAGTCAGCTGATGCGAGCTTGACTGACGTGACCTGCCATAAGTGAAGCTAACGCTTGATTTCTATGCATTGATTTTGGATTTTGAGATGGGCATTGCTCTCAAAAGTGAAAAACTACAATATGTCACAAGAAAACACCAGCTGTTTACAATGGAATTTCCAGGTATGATATTTTGATTAAACTTGATATGGTTTTTTACAATCACTTTGCTACTATTTTCAGAACCTTGATGTCATTTTTCACAACTCTAGACACAAAACTCACAACCAATGATCAAAAGGCACATTTTTCAAAACTCTAACCCTTTTCTCAATTGCTTGGATACAATACACATAAAACTTAGATCATTCGTTCATTCAACAAAAATCACCTGTTCAATATGACACAACTTAACATCAAATTACTACTATTTCAAAAGGCAATTCACACATTACATTTCAAATGAGTGTCTATTCATTTCCTTACAATGATCTAACTATCAACTGATACAACTTCTCAAAATGATATGTAACTGATGCATTACTCTTAATGCATAGTTGCCTTCGGAAGCAACAAAAGATACTAGCATGTTTCCCAGAAGACAAATTAAATACAATTTACAATTAAATACAATACAACTACTTAATGCATAGTTGCATGGAAACAGAAAAACAATCTTCCATGTTTACTGTAAATCATGAACGTTTCAGGTTAACGAGATTCATTGTCACCAATTAGCGTGGAACATGAACCAATTAGTCTACAATATCCATGGATGTAGCCTAATATTTTATCATAATGCTTCATCAGACACTGTGTCTATGGCCCCAAATACTGTACCACCTTCTCAAACTGCAAAAATTATACTGTACCACCTTCTCACACTGCAAAAATTGCTGTTCTTACAGAGTTTTTGTCTTGTTTCTTGTCAAAATATCTTAAAGTTCTTAAATCAAGAAGCATTTTCTTGAAAAGTAAAAATTATTTTCTTGTTTTCAGAAAAAAAACGTACTTAATTTTGACTTATTTTTCCTGAAAACAAGAAAATAATTTTTACTTTTCAAGAAAATGCTTCATGCATTTAAGATATTTTGACTAGAAACAAGACAAAAACTCTAAGTAAGAACAGCATGTTTTGCAGTGCACTCCTGTTTTGTTTCTTACGGTACAAGCAAGTTGAGGAACACTGCATTTGATGTTTTACAGTACCGTCTTTTCTTTTCAATTTCATAGCTAATTATTTTTGCTTTGATTCAAATAAAGCTATGTTGTGATTGTACTGTAGTGTTTTTCATAAATATATTACAAACTTTGTTCAATGATTCTGTGTCTGTAGTATTCTCTCTACTACTGCAGTACTTTTACAGAGTACATGTAGTACCATAATGAAACCTGTATCAACTATTTTGTTCTACAATATTTAATGATTATACAAACAATGACACAGTTAAACTATCAGTTGCTTGTGTGTGGGTGATCTATAGTTATGTTTCAATGGTATTTCACAGTAAATTTGTATTTTGAACCAATGATTGTGCAAGTGCAAGATTTCTTTAAAGATATGAATGAACAATGCAATGTTTTGAACATTAGACAGCCTGTGTTACAAGTGATAACCGTTTTGAGTTTTGTGTCTAGAGTTGTGAAAAATGACATCAAGGTACTGAAAATAGTAGCAAAGTGATTGTAAAAAACTGTAATAAATTATAATATTATAATCTTAATATAGGCTATCTATATTACTCATATTTACAATAGGAAAATAATTTGTGATCCTACAATAAGTATTTCAGAGTAACAGAAAAATTATAATGACAACAAAATAATAATAATAATAATAATACATAATGATAGTTTGTAATGATATTATAGATCTGGGATGCAGTCAATCACGTGTCACATAGGCCGACTTAACTGGTGTTTGTGTTTCAGTAGGTTTTAAAGTTGGCATGAAATCAAAAAATTCCAGTGCTGGAAATACGTCACAGCACTGGAGAAAACATGTTTGCAAATTCTGGTTCACGGGGACTTTAAGCATAAGGATTAATTTGCTAAGAGTAACAAACAGCTGTACTGAGCACTCACTCCAATGCCCCAGATTTGAAATCCCATGATGAGACAACAGCCTTTTTATTTAGCTGTTTCAAACACTCTGACTCAACTCAAGGTCAGATTAGATCTATTAATCATCTACTAGGAAACACAATGGATATGAATCAGATCCACAGTTAGTTTCATTTTCTATGAAGATACATACCTCACGAATGCGAAGCTGAAAGTTTTTTCCCTCATGGTAGCAGTTGTACGTTTTTAGAAGGGACAAAATATCAGACCTGAAAAAGACATGAGGTGTTACATTGAGAGCTTTTATTTGGGAGGTGTGTTTCTAATGTTCAGTGTGTATCAGTGGTGGAACTGTTACTTTGCAATAACTTTCTCCTCATTCAGCCTCACATAGGAGATCTTGTCAGGATCCATGTTGGGGTTCCCTCAATAGAAAGACTTTCAGCTAGAGAAGAGCAAAACAATAGGAAAGGAAGAAAAAAGAGACAAAGTTAATAATATAGAAAAATAAGTGAGTGAATAAAAGAGAATAGGTTTACACCATGTGTCATGATCCATTAATGTCACAATGAATCTTGTCCAGGAGGACCATTAAAAGTGATCACAGGATTTAGGGGAAATCACATGGTCCTCCAGTTACCACTGTGTGCAGTCTCTTGGAAAATTTTGGAGAATCATTCATGCAGCAGTTTCGGTTTCTGTTTCAATACCAATGTGATCACATCTGACGGGGTGGGGGTGGGGGTTGGGGGGATGTGGGGGACACCATACAACTAGATAAAAAAGTTAGAAGACAAACTTTAAGTTGGCTTGAAAAAGCTGGTCCAGAAAGTTTGAAGTAGTTTTAAAAGTTTGAAAGTTTAAGTTATGATAGATAGATAGATAGATTAGTTAGTTAAGATTAGATTAGATTAGTTAAGATTTTCAACACAGTAAAAAAATAACAGCATATGGGTTTGGAATGACATTAGGGTGAGTAAATAATGACAGAATTGACATTTTTGGGTCAGCTGCATTTGTGATTGCTTATATAATGTGCACATGTTTTTGAAGATTCCTGCACCAATGGGTTTTTTTTTTTTTGGAAATCTCTCTCATTCTTATCCGTGTTACAATGGCTTGATCCTGTGGGAGTAGTGACAAGGCACAGGAATTTCCAGTAGAGGCAACAGGGAAGTCCCTCAGAGAGAGTATAAATTGATGGCAGGCCATTCAGCACTTACACACAGCAACACTCTCATCATGACGCTAATAGCTTATGCTTTGCTGGCTTTCAACCTCAGTATCCTTCTAACAGGTGAGTGTATGAGAACAGATGAACTACAGTAGATTCCCAGACCATCTAAAACAGTAACTGAGCTGGCATATTTCTATTTAGTTACATCTTATTACATCTATGCAAAACTTATTTAACTTATTTCATGCAAATATTATTTTAATTATACAGCATTCAAAAGTTTGATACAATATTTTTAAAATGTTTTTAAAAGCAGTCTCTTGTGCTCACTAAGGCTGAATTTATTTGATACAAATATATAAAAAAAATAGTAATATTGTAAAACTTTTTCACTTAACTGTACTTTAAAGAACTACTTTCTTTCTTTAATTTATTTTAAAATATAATTTAATCCTGTGATGGCAAAGTTGAATTTTCAGCAGCCATTACTTCAGTCTTCAGTGTCACATGATCCTTCACAATATTATCATAGTATTTTTAATTTTATTTATTTTTTTTATGCTGCTTAATATTTTTGTGAAAACCATGATTCTTTATCGTTTAGGATTCTTTGATGAATAGATAAAAATAGAAGAACAATATTTTATTTTAAATAGAAATCAAAATAGTTGTTACTTATAACAACTATTAAACTTGATAGAGGTATTTACTGTCACTTTTGATTAATTTAATGCTTCCTTGTTTAATGAAAATTAATTTCTTTTAAAAATAACAAAAATCTTACCAGCCCCAAACTTTTGAGTTACATCATGGCTGTTTATTAATTTGACTTTTTCTATTTTACAGTCCAAGTGGTGGAGAGTCAACATGTTCCAAAGACCTGTCAGTGTCCACAGACCAAAATAAAAGTCAGGGGACCATTTTCAAATTTCACAGTCACTCCAAAAGGACCTACCTGCTTACAGGATGAGATCATGTAAGTAGTTCACATACATTTTACTTCATAAGATTCAAAATGTATGTTCACCGTTGGGTTTACATGTTCTGTTATTCTCTGTACTTTTCATTAGAGTCATACTGCAGAGGAACAATAACTCTGTGTGTCTGAATCCGGAAGGTGGCCAAGGCAAAAGGCTTCTGGAATGTTGGCAAAGGTAAGAGAGTTTTATCACAGAATGAGTCTGTAAACTAAAGCACAGCATATCCAAACATCACTCACTCTCATCACATCTCCAAATATTATGGTGGTCTGCATGTCTTAATCAGCTTGATCCATCTATTTTTCTTTCTTTTTTTTCAAGGATGCAAAGGAATGGCAAGGACAATAAAAGATGCTTACGCCAACGGAAGCCCAGGCAAAGAAAGAGGATCCAGGCAAAACCAACGGTTACATCTTAACCTCAAATACTAAACAGATGGAGGCAGAGAACCTAAGAGATTAACAGAGAAGAATGCTGTACAAAGCCTGTGCAAAGTGCTGTGGTGCCACTGTACTTTAATATGCACTAAACAAGCCAAGGACATAAGAAAAAGCTGAAGAGGAGTGCACATGTGTATCGAGGCCACAGGAACGGCATATAATGAAGGCGTGTTGCAACAGGGACAGTAACTAAACCTTGACATATTATGCAGGGATGAGTTGAGCCCTGCTATTCAAGTCTAACGTATCATACAGTTTGAAAACGGATATTTATGTTTATTATAAATATAAGTATTCATTGATTTAAAAAAATGAAAAAATGCATTTTTACAGTTTAATATAAAAATATTTGATTTAATAATTTTTGTGTTGTTGTTTGAAAAGCATTGTATTTTGGTATCTGCAAGCATTACAATACAGTGAATATACATGTGGGATGAATTATACTGGTGAAAAATTCCTTGTATGTTATGCATACTTGCCAAATAAAAGCTGATTTGATTTGATGAACTATCACACAAAAGGAGAACTTCAATGTGTTTCTTTACTTTTTTTTTCTCTTGTTTGTTGAATACACTGCATTCCAAATTATTATGCAAGATTTCAGTACAATAAACATTCAGATTTTAGTTTTTCTAAGAGAATGTTTGTTTGTTTGTTTGTTTATTTTTGTTGTTTTAGATAACTGGTATCAATCTCAGACAAAATAATTTGCCAGGTCAATGGAAACCCTACTTAGAGGTTGTTCCACATTATTAAGCAAGTCACAGTTCTCATGCAATATGGGCAATTATTTTGTCTGAGATTGATACCAGTTTTCTAAAAAGACATAGATAAATAAACAAACAAACATTTTCTTAGAAAAACTAAAATCTGAATGTTTATTGTACTGAAATCTTACTGATATGCCACTTGCATAATAATTTGGAACGCAGTGTAAATTCTGCTATAAAATTCAACAGCTGCACAGATATAATGTTTTTGTAATATATAAAATTACATATTTAATAAACATTTATACAATTTTTTCTGCCTAATTTACTGGTTTGGATCACAAACAAAGTATCATGCCAAAGGTTTTAAGGTCAGGGTTCCCAGAGTTATTAAAAACCTAGAATTTCAGGGAAATTCTCTGGCCTAGAGAAGTTATGGAAATTAACAAACTCTGAAGTAAAATAAAAGTCCTTCTACATTATAAAAAGTGCAATTCAGGATCCATTTCTACCTGATCAAACCCATAATTTTACTTTTGATGGTATAACCTAATTTAGTCAAGTTGATTCAGTCATTTTTAAATATAATATAATATGATATAATTTATATGATAAGCACACAGTTATCAGAAAAAAACAATAAAGCAATCTCTATATAATATTTCTTCATTTAAACATCTAGTAATCACTTTTAATCCATTAATAAAAGTCATTGTAAATTCTTGGAAATTCATTGATCGAAAGGTGTGGGAACCTTCGGTATGAACAATTCATCCTAAATGGAAAATCTCTCTGAACCATAATCACTGATATGCACTGAACGATAACATCCCAGACCACAAAACCAGCATACACAAGGTGAATACACAGGTGTTGAGAAATCACTCCTCTTGTCTTGAAGCATTTACTTGAAATCATGTGACTCTCCTACTTAATATGGCAAAACAGGAAATGCATAAAGGAGGGAAAGTGAGGGAGAAAAGCAGGACAGTTCTGTGCACACTCAAGTGCAAACGCACATAAGAGAGACATTCTTGTGAATGACACAGCTTTAGTAAAATGGCTTTGAGGACTCTGCGAGCGAGTATCAGCCTGCTGCTCCTGCTCTTAGTCTGCTTACAATTCACAACAGGTACAGTAGCATTTAAAGACATATCAGGACTGTTTACAGATTTCCATCAGATACTGGTCATGGAGGTGATATGGGACACATGCTTTTATGTTTCTGGTTTCGTCTTTAGAAAAGAGTACTGCTGCAATATCTTCTCGAGAAAAATGCGAGTGCATTGAGGAGACTGGCTCGGTGCAATGGAAAAAAATCACAGACTACAAAATCATAGAGAAATATCCTTTCTGCAACAAGGTTCAGATCATGTAAGTAAAGAAACATTATTCCCATCCAATTTTTTTTTTTTTTTTATAAATGTGTAGTGCTTCCTAAGGTTTATCAATCAATTGGATTTTGAGTGAAGCTTCCAAAAAACTTAAAAGGATCTTTGATACATTGTAGGTAGAAAGTGGTTGTCTAAAACACTTTTGCAGAAATCATGTCTAAATTTGGTAATTCCGATTGAGTCACACCTTCCACAGATCATATGCTTAAAACTGAAATCATCTATCTCCCTCATGTCACTGAAACCTCACAAGTGTTATTGTCACATTACTCTTTAGCATTTTTGAAAATGCTCAGTGATCACTGCCTGTCTAATTGGCAAAATGCAAAATACAAAGTGAGCAAATGACCTCTCAAAAAATGTGCACAACGCCCCTGCCTGCAAAATCTATAATAATATGCAGATAATTATGTTCAGTACTTCGCTGTAGATCTAAGTCTGTAATAATTAACGTGCAATTATATAATTTATGTTTTGTAATCCAGTTCATTATTAACAGTGTGGGAGGATACACAATATCTCGTGTTGAGGCACATCATGAGTTGAGATAATTTATCTTATGGGAAGCCCAGAGCCAGGCCGTGGCAAAATGAATTTTTCATCATATTGGATTCGATTAATTCGAATTTGGGCATGAGTCGGCATGAAATGATAAATAATACCACCTTTCCAGAGTTTCTCAAGAAACTCTGGAAATATTAGTGCCGTTACAACAAGATCTAGTGAAAAGTAGAGTGGGAGAAATTTTTATGATGCCAAATGGCTTATCCCCTCACAAAACACTTTAATTAGCTCAAGACCCTCAATACACTACAAAGAAAAAAGAAGAAATATGAAATAAAAAAATTCTCAAAAGGTCCCACTACCTGTATTGGCCTTTTGAAGTAGACTTAGCAATAATCAAACAATGCTAATATTAAATCAATTTTGGTAAAATTTATTTTAGAGTTCAATTGAAGTTTCTTCGGAAGGGTGGCATGAGCAAATGCCTCAGATCAAAAATTATGTATCTTATAGCAGCTTGCAGTGGTTTTCTCACATTTGACAGCATATTGATCTCCTCCACAGACTTCAGCTGCCAGGTAAAAACGTTTGTCTAAATCCAGAGTCCAAGCAGGGGAAAAAACTGCAAAGATGCTGGAAAAGGTATGTGAACTTTCCTCTTAGACATTTTTACTGTATTTATAATTAATCCACTCAATAAAAAAAAAAACTTGAAAAAGTATAAATTAAGACGTACAGTGATTTAGAGCCTAATGTAAGCAATTTCAATAAAGTGAAAAACACTGCCACTTTGTGGCAGAAGTAAATATTACTATGAAAATTTGAAAAAAGTGTGTATAGTTAAGTTGTATGAAAAAAGATTTATTAGCACCCCTCTCTACAAAGTACATACCAGTTTAACATTTAGTAATGTTTTACAGTAACATGATCTTTTTTAAAATATAAATAAAAAATACTGGTTTTATGCACTAGAAGCCTTACATTATACAGATTGTACATAGTTGCCGATGCTTTCAGGGATGGGTGAGTCGGAATAAATCTGGTCTCTGGTGAATTGTTTACGGTGCCATTAATGGTGGGCATTGATTTAGGGTTGAGAATGTGTTTTTTGCTTGCTCAGCTTTTCAAGCTTCCCTAATAATTAAACCCCTTCACCCTTTCTATTGTCCAGGATTAAATTCAACATACGGAAGAAGAAGGCCTGCCTGATACTCAAGAGGAAAAATGGACCAAAAAATCCCAAGAAACAATAACATAACAGTTCTGTGTAGAAAGACTATATTCGTGTACTTTATCATTTACCCTGCCTGTCCTTTATTTGCACAAATAAAAGATATATGTATTTTATATATATGGAATATGTATATATTGTTTTTATACTGCTAATTTCTAATAAAACCTTTGAAAAAATGTTATTGGTATTTGTGTATTGCATTGTATGCACAAATTTGTGCTAAATGACAGAATTTAAAAAATACAAATTATACAAATTATCAGAAAGTGTCCCAATTTATTGTATTCACCTAACTAAAACAAGCAAAATGGCCCCTATTCAGTGAAGGAAAAGAATTTGAATATTCTATGAACTAACCCAACCTTTGTCTATGTCCATCCTCATTAAATATTAATTATGCCATTTTAGTCTCAGGGCAAGAAAACGCCTTTCAAGGGGGAAAAAAGACATACACAATCTACTGTGTCCACCAGAAAGAATCACACTTATAAAACGCATTAGGCTGATTTAAACACAAGATGTCCTGTCTGGAGATGCTCCCCACCTGCATAAAGAAATTACACTGTGAAGCCCCCCTGTCCACCCAACCAATTACTGCAAAACAGATGTGACTCTCAGCTACAGGAATTTATCTAGCATATAGAGCTGTTAGCCTCTGCTGGATTTCTGCGTGACTATTATGCAGAAGTTGGACAGACACAGTAGTTTAATATAGACTATATAAGATTTGCTTCTATCATGAAAAGTAAAAGTGCACATATAAAAA
Source organism: Chanodichthys erythropterus (assembly GCF_024489055.1). Classification (NCBI taxonomy): domain Eukaryota; kingdom Metazoa; phylum Chordata; class Actinopteri; order Cypriniformes; family Xenocyprididae; genus Chanodichthys; species Chanodichthys erythropterus. Next base: position 19,335,692 of record NC_090225.1, read on the forward strand.
TATCACAATGCTGGTTCACATGTAGTCTGTCAGAAGGTTCACTAGAAGCCTACAGTTTGTTTTGACAGCTGAATAAAGACACATACCTGAGAACAGTTTCAGAAAAAGCCTAGGTAGCCATCAAATAGAAGACAGCAGTACATACAGCTCACCTGCAGAATTATTCAGAGAGAAACACATCAAATAAATCCATTTCCATTAATAATATACACTCTAAACTAGGGAACATATCTTTTCTGTTTCCTTGCATATTGTCTCCTTACCATCTCATGAAACGCAGTTCCTTTGTAAGAGCCTACAGAGCCCAGCTGTTTTGTAAGACAACGTCTTATCTTCCACTCTACTCTTCCACTTCACCCTGCTGCTTTCCTCGGGGAATAGACGGTCAAAATAATGCTACTCGTTGAGAAGACTGGCAGCTGTGTAAGCCAATCCTACACTCCGCTGAGTGCCGGAGCCAATCAGAGCGGTCCATGGGCGGGAGTCTTTCACGGTTGCCCTGGGAAACGCTGGGACTGTTCACACCATTATTAGCATGTCTGTGAGATAATTATCACGAGTCTTGTGATAACCATGAGACAATTAAACTGCAAATGAAAGGGTGCTGTTAAATTGCATTCGGCCCACCTGTCATATTACAACTTCATTAAGATGTAGGATTTTTAAATTTAAATGTTTAGTTTAAATAAAATGTGTAGGGATAAACACTTACGCTAGTTTCTTACAGTCTCATTACTGGGGAACATGAGCTTCCTGTTTTTAGCTCAGTTTAGGAAAACATGACACTGAAAGGTCGGATGAAATATTTGAGGAAGTATATGCTTTGAGCTGCCAAGACACTTCCCCCATGGGAAGACGGATTTGTTAAAAGGGAAATAATTATATTAACGGGACTGCCAAATAAGGAAGTGCATTTTTGAATATAGAAACAAATATTTCATACTGCAAACCCCAAACATTACTCAAATAATCGAATATTTCAGTGAGTAAATTTGTTTCCTCAAACTGAGTAAGTAGAGTAACACGGGGGGAAGATGCCCCCCTTAAAACAGTGTAATTTCCTTTTAAACTGTAACATATTTATATATAAGTTTAGCATGTGCTGGATGATGATGCATCAGCCAATGTGATGTTAAAGGAAATGAAACATTTGCTTATTTAGTTGGTATAGAACAAAAATGGCCCCTAATGAGGAAAGAATCTTTTATGTTCCACAGAAGAAAGAAGTAACAAGTAAATGATGACTAATGACTGATTTTGGGTGAACACATTTAAACTAGCTAGTTTCAAGATTCATCTCAGATATGTGTTGAAATATAATTGTGTCGACTTTATTTCATTTGAACTGGCTCAAATATAGAAAAGATACTTTAATGATAAATATAGAAAGGAAATTATGACTTTAGGCTAGACACTGGATAAACTTAACTTCCCACAGAAGTAGAAACTGCACTTCTGCTGTTCATCTGTGAGGAGACAAATGGAAATTTATTGAGCAGGGTCCAAGTTTACTAAAGGGAACATTAATCATCCTAATGGTTACTTCACCCAAAACATCTATTTAAAACAGCATTGATAATACTGTGAATTCTAAATAACAGGCTATTCTTTTAGTTGCCATGCTTACATAATTACATCATTAAATCACAAGGGCTTTTGGGTATTTTTGTATTTTATCATTTGTAGTTAAATGGGGTGAGTTTTAAGCCAAAGAAGATAAAGGAAGATAGATTTTTGGGTTAACTTCTATATGATGGTTTACTGGGTTTATATGGGTGTGTAATTCTTGTTACTGGTGAAGAATCATTGTCTGACCCACTGATGCTCATAGATTTTTCACTCCAGTTCTTCTGAACAATTTCTGCTCTGCGACTCTCCATTAGCAAATGCCAGTAAAACGTTGAAGCTATTTGATTAACACAGTTAGAAACACAACACAACAAGTGCAATGAATTTACTGTTTAATGGAATAATGTCCATAAAAGTACACCAAGAACAACACATGTATGCAGCATATCCTATGTTACTCAAGTATTCAGGATGTTGAAGGCATCCATACGGATTAATGGAGAGGAATAACGCCTGGAGGGTTGCTGTTCAGTCTTTAGACCCTCTCGTCTGGGTCAGTATGATGAATGGAACCTCTTAATTGTATTGACGTATGGAGACTGGATGCAGGAGAGCCAGGCTTAAGGTTACAGACTGGAATAAAAGGCAGCTCTTTGACTGACAGTGTTTAAATGTTGTGTTGTTTAGGGAGCTCACTTCTCTAAAAAAAAAAAAAAATGATGATTATATGCATGTTTTTTTTTTTTTTTTTTAAATCTGTCCCAGGTGATTTCCTCAACCAGAGTTTGAGGGCTGTTGTTTTTACCATCTAAAGTCTCTTTGTGCCTGTGCCTTTTCAGGGGAATACCTGCAGCACATCACCATAGTGACCTAGTAGAGGTGTGTCCTAATGGAACACATTTAAAACAGATAATGCCTGAAATATGTTTGAAATGCATTTTAAAAGATGTAAGTTTCCAATTGGACCATTACAATGACTGTGCAGTTAAGACCATATAGAGCTAGATTTTTACCTGATCTGACCCTTATAGTGTTAATACATAATACTTAAATAAAGCCAAATGATTAGTTTTAGCACGTTATTGAATATAGCAATGTTATTTGGTGTTGGCAAACTAGATCTGCTATGCTTCTGCTACATGTCATGGAATGTTCTGAGACTTTAGTAAGATCCAATTGCAGTTTTATTGGGAAATCCAACATCAAAATTGTATGCCGGGCAAAGGGTCAAAATACTTGCAAAATCCAGCAAAAACAGAAAACAAGGAACCAGGGAGAGTGCAGGGTGACAACAACAAAAACTTGATGACAAATGACAGAAACAACCTGGTATAAATATGCAGAAACTAACAAGACAAGTACTAACTGCACAAGGGGGCATAGTTTTAAATTCCTGGGTCTCACTGTGTCGGAGGATCTGTCCTGGGGCAGTAACATCACCTCAGCTGTAGGAAAGGTCCAGCAGAGACTCTTTTACTTGAGGAAGCTGAAGAGAGCCAAACTCCCCCAGAGGCTCATGATAAACTTTTATAACTGTGCAATCCAAAGAGTGCTGACTTATGGGCTGTTAGTGTGGTTTTCTAGCTGCACAATAGCTGATCTGCAGAGGATTCAGAGGGTGGTGAAAAAAGCCAGGAAGATCATCGGGACTGTTCTCCCGGAGATTTCTACTGTGTACACCTCCCGCTGTCTGCGCAGGACACACAACATTATAAGAGGCCGGTCACATCCAGCACACAGTCTGTTCCACCTGCTGCCTTCGGGTAGGAGGTATAGGTCCCTCCAGGCCAGAACCTCCAGAATGGCCAACAGTTTCTATCCCCAGGCAGTCAGACTGCTGAACAAACACTGTCCCCCTCTGCCCCTCACTCACTTATAGTAGTATAGTAGGTATGATGCACCATCTTCCAATAACTGCAATAATGAACTGGACTTTGCATTGCTGCAGCACACTTAACTATACACATTTTTCCTGGCTGCTAGAGGTAATCTATCTTATGTTCTACATTCCTTGTTTGTCAAATGCTGTCTGGGTTATATATTGTGCTATCTTTTACACTTTATGAAATCGATTGAATGTTCTAATGTAATCTCGTTGTATTCTTACAATGACAATAAATTATTATTAAAAGATGAGTGAAAACGTCTCGGTTACGTATGTAACCCTCGTTCCCTGAAGGAGGGAACGGAGACGTACGTCAGTAGTGACCGATGAATTGGGATATCGCTTAGAGAGCCCTATCATCTTCGTGTAAACTAAAACAAGCCAATGGAATTGGCGTGCGATATTTGCATAATGCGCACCGCCCCCGACAGGTGTATATAAATAGGAAGCAGATGCAATCGCACTCTGTTTTTCGCTGAGGAGACAACTGGTGTCCGCACTACAGCGAGGGTACAGAAACTGTGGCGACGGGACGTACGTCTCCGTTCCCTCCTTCAGGGAACGAGGGTTACATACGTAACCGAGACGTTCCCTTTCAGTCGGTCACGTTCGACGTACGTCAGTAGTGACCGACGAATTGGGATCCCAACTAAAGCGCCACAGTTACGAAACCCCTTCCAGTGCCCAGCACAAGCTCAGCCGCCCATAGCACCGGCTGGCGGTGAAGGGGGCGAGCTTACACCGAGAGAGTCTACTGCTGTCTAACCACTAACCACTAAGTAAACTAGACACACTGGGGAAGCGAACCCGTAAGGGACGCTGCGGAGACCACTACCTACCCAATGAGGGAGGAGTTTACGTGGGAATACACACATGGACTGGCCCGGGGGGCAGTACGCATATGGAGTCCCTGGGATGGCTCCACCTGGTAGGGGGAGACTCATCTGGCAGGTGACAGCAGAGCTGGCTCTGCTAAGGGAAAGACACGGACTCGGCCCGTAGGGAGTTTTAAACCGTGGAAAATACACATATGGGACCTCTCACGTAGTGGGGTCACGACATATGGGCCCCAGCCAACAGACAGCGTCAGCGACGGATGTAGGCCTGGCATCAGACACTCCGCAATGTCCGAGCCGAAGGGGGAGGCGGAGGAACTCGACAGGGTTCGCCAAGCGGGGAACACGACTGGAGTGAAAGTATGCACGTATCCGGCCAGTGGCGGGAATGGCATTGCAAGCCGTCACTTAGAGCGGGTACAACACGTCTACCGACTAGAGGATGCGAGTACACGCGAGGATACCGGCTCTACACGTAGGCTATAAAACCTAGCGAACGTGTTAGGTGTCGCCCAGCCCGCAGCTCTACAGATATCTGTCAGCGAGGCGCCATGAGCCAGCGCCCAGGAAGAGGCCACCCCTCTGGTGGAGTGGGCTCTCAACCCGAGCGGACAAGGCACGCCCTGGGATTCGTACGCCAAGGCGATGGCATCCACTATCCAGTGGGCCATCCTCTGCTTGGAGACAGCCTTTCCCTTCTGCTGGCCTCCGTAACAGATGAAGAGCTGATCTGAGGTCCTGAAGCTTCGCGTTCTGTCCACGTAAACGCGCAGAGCGCGGACGGGACAGAGCAAAGCTAGGGCTGGGTCTGCCTCCTCCGAGGGCAGCGCTTGCAGGTTCACTACCTGATCTCTGAAGGGAGTGGTAGGAACCTTGGGCACGTATCCAGGCCGGGGTCTCAGGATGACGTGAGAAGCACCGGGCCCGAATTCTAGGCACGTTTCGTCGACCAAAAATGCATGCAGATCCCCTACCCTCTTCAGGGAAGCCAATGCAACCAGAAGAACCGTCTTAAGAGACATTAGTTTCAGGTCGACTGATTGCAAAGGTTCGAAGGGATGACCCCGGAGAGCTGTGAGAACCAGGGTCAAATCCCAAGAGGGTACGGAGGAAGGGGCGAGGAGGATTCAGTCTCCTGGCCCCCCTCAGGAATCTGACGATCAGATCGTGTTTCCCCAGGGACTTACCTTCAACTGCATGGTGATGTGCGGCAATAGCGGCAACATACACCTTGAGGGTGGAGGGAGTCAGCCTTCGCTCCAACCCATCTTGCAGAAAGGAAAGCACGGATCCGACCGAACATGATCGGGGGTCCTCTCGGCGAGAGGCGCACCATTCGACGAACAGGTTCCACTTCAACGCGTAGAGATTCCTAGTGAGGAGCTCTAGCGGAAGTGATGGTGTCTACGACCACTTGCGGGAGATCAGAACCTCCGCATCCCGTCCAGGGACCACACGTGGAGGTTCCACCGATCGGGACGCGGGTGCCACAGGGTGCCCCGTCTCTGAGTGAGGGGGTCCTACCTCAGAGGAATCGGCCAGGGAGGTGCTGTCGCGAGGAGAATGAGGTCTGAGAATCAGGTCCGAGTGGGCCAGTACGGAGCCACTAACAGAACCTGCTCCCCGTCCTCCCTGACCTTGCACATGAGTTGTGCGAGAAGGCTCACTGGGGGAAACGCATGTTTGCGCAGACCCGGGGACCAGCTGTGTGCCAGGGCATCCGTGCCGAGCGTGCCGCCGGACAGGGAATAAAACCACTGGCGGAGGGCAGTTTCCGGGGGGGCAAACAGGACTACCTGGGCCTCGCCGAAACGCTGCCAAATCAGCTGGACCGCCTGGGGGTGGAGCCGCCACTCGCCCGCAAGTAGAAGCTGCCGTGACACACCTGAGACACGAGTGGCCCGAAGGGACCTCAGATCCTTCTGACTCCACAACAAGAGATGGCGGGCGAGTTGCAACATGCGACGGAAGCGTAGACCACCTTGACGGTAGGTGTACGCAACGGCCGCAGTGCTTAGTGAGCGGACTAGAACGTGCTTGCCTGACAACAGCTTCTTGAAGCGGGCCAGCGCAAGACGAACCGCTAGCAACTCGAGGCAATTGGTATGCCAATGCAGCTGAGGCCCCGTCCAAAGACCTGTCACTGCATGCCCGTTGTACGTGGCCCCCCATCCCGTGGCAGAGACATCTGTGGAGACCACAGCGTGCCTGGACACTCGTTCGAGGGGTACTCCGGCCCACAGGAACGAAGGGTCCAACCACCGGACAAGGGTGCGACGGCAGCTCGGTGTCACGGGGACACGGAGCGTGCCGCACTGCCACGCCCATCTCGGGACCCGGCCGCGGAGCCAGTGTTGAAGCGGTCTCATATGAAGCAATCCGAGCGGCGTTACCGCGGCTGCAGATGCCATATGCCCCAGGAGCCTCTGAAAATCTTTCAGTGGACTTGAGCGAGCTCAGGCAGTTCAACACCGACTGGACGCGCACCTCGGTGAGACGCGCAGTCCGTGCGACTGAGTCTAGCTCGAGACCGAGACAAGAGATCCTCTACCCGGGGGCGAGTTTGCTCTTGTCCCAGTTGACCTGAAGACCCAACCGGCTGGGAGCTACAACCATGTCGGGTAGGACTTTGTACTGACATGCCTGACCCTCGAACGCAAACCGACCTAGGAAGGGTCTGCGTCGAGGCAGAATCGAGACATGAAAGTACGCGTCCTTCAGGTCTATTGCTGCAAACCAATCCTGGGGACGGTCCAGGATTGGCCGTAGCCCACCGCCCTTTTTTGGTACAATGAAGTAGGGGCTGTAGAACCCCGACCTCATATCGGCTGGAGGGACCGGCTTGATTGTATCCTTCGCCAGGAGGACAGCAATCTCCACCCGGAGAACAGGTGCACTGTCCAACGACACCGGAGTGAAGTGGACAGCCCTGAAGACCGGGGGACGCCGGGCGAACTGAATCGCATAGCCGAGTCTGATAGTACGAATGAGCCAACTGGACAGGCTGGGGAGCGTGATCCACGCTTCCAGACACTGAGCCAGCGGGACCAAAGGCACCACAGACGCACCGGGGGTGGGGCAGCAAGGCAGAGAGGGACCCGACTCGGACGGCTTGGGGGCGGCCCGGAGTGGGGTCGGACTCTGCGAGGCAGCAGTGTGCATGGGAGACGGCGCACGGGACGCGGTCTGCACCATCACACTGCCACCTGCTGGCGAATGGGGAGGGAGCTGTCAGCGGCGAGGCGGAGCCTGGCACCCTGGCAGACACCCCTTGCTGTGACCTGGAGTTTGAGGAAACTGCTCTTTTGTGGCAAAGTGGGTACCGCTGGTCTCCGGAGAGCCAGCGGCGGTAGATGGACAGCCGCCACAAAATCCCCCCCGGCCCTCCTCCGGGGGTGGGAGAGCAGATGGAATACTCTCCCAAAGGGCAGGAACCTTCCGCTCCAGGTCGCCTGTCTCAGGGCCAAGTTTTCCCCGACCGCTTGCCACCTGGCTGGCAGAGACGGGCTGGGCACCACGTCTGCGACCGGCACCCTGCTGTTTGGCTGGTGTAGGCTGCTGCTTTGCCAACTTAGCAGGGGCGGAGGAAGACGCAGGCGGGCACCCTCGGCGACGAGCGGGCTGAGGCTGAGCATGACATGTCTGATAGCCTCAGCCTGCTTCTGTGCAGCGGAGAACTGTTGGGCACAGCTCTCCACCGCGTCGCCGAAAAGGCCGACCGGAGACACGGGGGAATCCAGGAACCGATGTTTGTCGGTCTCCCTCATGTCTGCCAAGGTCAGCCAGAGGTGGCGTTGCTGGGCTACCAGAGTAGACATCGCCTGGCCAACAGAACGCGCTGTCACCTTCATTGCCCGGAGGGCAAGGTCAGTGGCAACGCGCAGCTCCCCAAGCAGCTGTTGGTCAGGACCTTCCTGGGGCATCTGCGACAGTGCTTTTGCCTGATAGACCAGCAAAAGGGCCATCGCGTGCAGGGCAGAGGCAGCCTGCCCACAGGCACTGTAAGCTTTCTCAGTCAGACCGGCTGAGAATTCACAGGCCTGGGACGGGAGACGCGGCTCACCGCGCCAGCCAGCGGCCGTTGGACACAACTGCGTCGCAACAGACCGCTCGACTGGCGGGATCCTCGCGTACCCCCTGGCTAGCCCGCCGTCCAGGGAGGTGAAGGCGGACGAGGGACCAGGCCCTGTACGAGCTCCATGCGGAGCTTGCCAAGACCTGGTCACCTCATCGTGTACTTCCGGGAAGAAAGGCATTGGGGCGGGACGCTGGATTTGACCAGCGCGACCCCCCCCCCCCCCAAGTACCAATCGTCCAACCGAGATGGGCCGGGACAGGGTGGAGGGTTCCACTCAAGCCCGACGCACAAGGCGGCCCGGGAGAACACAGCCGTGAGCTCGGGATCCGACTCGGGCAACGCTACCGTCCCGGGCGGCAGCGCGTCCGAATCCTCCCCCGAGGACTCAGGCTCACCTTCCGATGCAGCGATCGACATCCGATCCGCCGCCGGCACACCAAAGGTAACGGCTGGACAGTCCGTAGAGGGCCCAGCGGAAACCAACGGTGGCACGATGGGTTGCGGTGCTGATGAGGCGGCAGGGGCCCGAGGAGCGTTTCCGCTCGGCGGGGAAGCCCTGACCGTAATCCTCAGGTCACCCTTCCTATACAGCGCCGTACCGTCATTCCGGTTCCCGGGGCCGGAAAAAACGGTCGTACGCGGCATAGGAGAGGGGACCCCCGCTTCCTGAGACTTCAGGAAGGAGAGTCTCGACCTCAGCATCGCGATAGTCATGTTCCCGCAATGGGAACATGAACCATCCACAAAAGCTGCTTCAGCGTGCAGAATGCCCAAACACGAGATGCAACGATTGTGCCCATCAGCAGGGACCAGGGAACGACCGCAACCATTAACGCACAGACGAAATGACATACTGTCAGGGTTCGTCTGTAAAGCTCTTTTAGAAGGGGAAGTCAACTCACTCGTGCTGAAGCACCCAGGGAGCGACGCGATGTGTCAGGTACACCACTCCCTGACACACCGAGGAACCGGCCCAAATCGCTACACACGCACACACTCTTTGTGTTGCTGTGAAAACAGCAGTTTTCGAGCTTATAGCTCAGATCCTCGGAGACTCGCGACCTCGCTGAACGTGCCCTTTCACCAGCACTGAAAGCTCGCTGTAAATCCTCTTCTGAGGCAATGTTTTAGAATAAAACAAACGAAGAAAGGAGTCTTCTAAAACAGGACACCAGTGAATGGCTCCGAAGCGAAAGACAGAGTGCGATTGCATCTGCTTCCTATTTATATACACCTGTCGGGGGCGGTGCGCATTATGCAAATATCGCACGCCAATTCCATTGGCTTGTTTTAGTTTACACGAAGATGATAGGGCTCTCTAAGCGATATCCCAATTCGTCGGTCACTACTGACGTACGTCGAACGTGACCGACTGAAAGGGAACAGCTGTGTGCAATGAACAGTGATAGTCCAGAACAAAGGATGATGGGAGTTGAAGTTCATGGCTGAGGGAAGGAGTGCCCTCTAGTGGCCAACCTAAGCACTCCAGCAAGTGACTATGAGACACTTCAAGTATAGCCTTGTTAATGCTATACACAGACATGCTGCAGTGGACATGTAAGAAATGCTGCTGGTGTTAAAATAATAGACATACAGGAGACATACATAAATAACATAGCAGATCTGGGCAGGTGGAGCTGGAGGAGGTTGAAGGGTTTCATAGGGACTCTGCTGCAGAAAATGCTGCAGGAATATCTTACAGCAAACAAAGAACCAGACTATAGAGTGGCGCAGGAATGAAGGCAAAACCCGGAAGACAAATTTGCCAGTGGTTCCCTCAAGATTTTCCTATGGGTTCTAATGTTTATGTTTATAATGTTTTATAATGAGTTTTTCAGTTTATGAGTATAATAAGTTCTGTGGTAAACATAAGTTGACAACACTTTGTTCTATAATGTATAAACTGCACACACTCACACTCCACATGTTCTTATATTTAATTTTTAAATTTAAAAAAAAAAAATCGATACAGGTGTGTGTAATTTGTAGAGCAAAACATTCCAGTATCGTCAAGTTATTTTTACTACAGACCTTATTTTACTCATAAAAAATCTTGAGGGAACCAATGGCAAATCAGTCTTTTGGGATTTACCGTCATCCCTCCACCATGTTGATCAAGCAGTCTCATTGGTTGCAGCATCAGCAGAACCAGTCAGCTTGTGTCTTGCGGTAATGATGATTGCTTGCAGATTGCATGTATTGATCGAAAGTGACAGTAAAGACTTTTACACTGTTAAAAAAAAATTATATTTATTTCAAATAAATGCTGTTATTTTAAACTTTCTATCAAACAAACATTAAAAAGTTTTAAAATATTAAGCAGAATAACTGTTTTCAACATTGATAATAATAAGAAATGTTTCTTGAGCACCAAATCAGCATATTAGAATGATTTCCAAAGGATCATGTGACACTGAAGACTGAAGTAAATTACATTTTAAAATATATTAAAATAGAAAACTGTAAATTGTAATAATATTTCACAATATCAAAGTTTTACTGTATTTTTGATCAAATAATGTAACTTGCCTTGGTGAGCATAAAAGACTATTTATAGCATAAATGTACTGTATATATATCCACACTAAACTCAGTTGATCGATGACTTTTTAATTGAACAAAATACAAATTTAATTTTGGTCTTTAAATAATTGGGTATACAAAAGGTATTTGTATTACATTTTCACTTAGCATCTCATACAATGCCTACAGTGTAATCATTGGTGCTTTATCTGATGTGGTCTCCTCTGGCTCCACCTCATGGTATTCCACCATTTCAGTATCGTTACATCTGAGACTCTCAATGAAGTGCACATTTCTTGTGTCTGTTTGATTTTTCTTGCATTGGGCATTCTTCACTGACTGAGCCCCGTCTGTGGGGCCATGTAATTGGCTATTGCTAGGAAAAAAAGATGCTCTTTTGCCGGAGATGACGTGGAAGAAAGAGAATGTGTGTTCAGTGTCCCCCCTGTCTGTGACACAGACAGAAGACAGAGCTGGGTCACCATACGTCGCACTCGACTCTTTAGGCACATCTGCCTTTTTCTTTTTGCTCAATATGAAGTTAAAGAATCCAGTCACTACCAGCATAACTCCTGTAAAGTAATAGGCAACGTTTCTTAATTTATGTTAACTTGTATATGATAGTGTATTCCTAAACATTGTCAGAACTCACTTTGTTTTGATGTACAGTAATGCTTATCATTTGATGAAATTTATTATTATTTATATATTTTTAAAATATACAATTAAATAATACAATAATATATTATTTATGTAATAAGTTGAAAGCACCTGGTATTACAGCATGCCACGCGAGGACTGGATGCAGGAAACACATCACAGACATCATTGTGTAATATAGAAATTTCTGGAAACCTCCAACTTTGGCCATTTTCTTCCAAAGAACGAAAATCTTCCATGTGGGTGGACAACTGCATGCAAGAAACACAGATATGAATCAATGCACGCACTGATTAAAATCGCACAAGTATATGATTCATATAATTTGGTTGAACGTACGGAAGGCACGTCGCCAACATAGCATCAATGAAATAGGCGACTTCAAAAAGCATAATCACCACCGAGGAAAGCCTGTAGGGAACACAAACAGGAGTATTGCAGTGGTTTATAAAATTCCTCTTCCTTTTCATTAGGAAGAAAGTACGTTAAAAGGGGTACCAAATCATACTTTAAAGTCCATATGAAATCAGGTTTACTTTATTCATGTTTTATGATCGATTTGAATGTAACTCCCACTTCTCACAATGCACTAAATTCCTGAAGAATCAAATCAAGTCCCCCCTCACATGTTTTCTCACTGAATATCCTGAATCTTGCCACAAATAAAATGGACTGTGAACATAGATTTATGTTAAAGGTGCCATTGAACGTTTTTTTACAAGATGTAATATAAGTCTAAGGTGTCCCCTGAATGTGTCTGAAGTTTCAGCTCAAAATACCCCATAGATTTTTTTTAATTAAATTTTTTTGGGGCATAATTAAATATGAGCCGATTTATGCTGTGTGGCCCCTTTAATTCTCATGCTCTCCGCCTACGGAGCTCGCGCTCGCCTTCAACAGTGCCTAAACAAAGTTTACACAGCTAATATAACCCTCAAATGCATCTTTACAAAGTGTTCGTCATGCATGCGTCGGATTATGTGAGTATTGTATACTGTTATATTGTTTACATTTGATTCTGAATGAATTTGAGGCTGTGCTCCGTGGCTAACGGCTAATGCTATACTGTTGGAGAGATTTATAAAGAATGAAGTTGTGTTTATGAATTATATAGACTGCAAGTGTTTAAAAATGAAAATATTGACGGCTCTTGTCTCCGTGAATACAGTAAGAAACGATGGTAACTTTAACCACATTTAACAGTACATTAGCAACATGCTAACGAAACATTTAGAAAGACAATTTACAAATATCACTAAAAATATCATGGATCATGTCAGTTATTATTGCTCCATCTTCCATTTTTCGCTATTGTTCTTGCTTGCTTACCTAGTCTGATGATTCAGCTGTGCACAGATCCAGACGTTAATACTGCCTGCCCTTGTCTAATGCCTTTCATAATGTTGGGATCATGGGCTGGCATATGCAAATATTGGGGCGTACACCCCGACTGTTACGTAACAGTTGGTGTTATGTTGAGATTCGCCTGTTTTCCGGAGGTCTTTTAAACAAATGAGATTTATATAAGGAAGAGGAAACAATGGAGTTTGAGACTCACTGTATGTCATTTCCATGTACTGAACTCTTGTTATTCAACTATGCCAAGATAAATTCAATTTTTCATTCAAGGGCACCTTTAACACTTGTTCCTCTTCATGCTTTTTGTCCAGAGTTAGATATTCATTACCATTCAATAGATATTTGATCACAAATTTCCAGGCTGTTTATGATATTTAGGTGTTCATGCGAACAACCACTTAATGTTTAATCCCTATGGAAATATCTCTCTGTTGTTCATGCAGAACCTCTCTGGTCTGGCTTTGAGCCCAGAAAGATCAGATAATCTGGGACAAGAGGCCCATTTGCCTCCATCTGTGTGTAATTCTCAAGAGGCGCTGCTGTATTGCCAGATATAGTTAGAAATGGAATGACAGTAGCCTTCAGTGACCATGTTCCTATAGACCTCATGCACCAGAGAAACAAGCACACAGCCATCTTTAGAAGTTTGTTTGAACTTCTGTTTTTGCGGTAGCTCTGTATATTTCTATGTCTTCGCTGTCAAAGAGTAATTAGCTGGTGGAGTGGATTTACTTATGGTAGAGTTAACTAAAGTTATCATGAGCATGAAAGCGGATGTCAACAAATGTCAAATAGACTGGGAAGATTTTAAAATGAGCGGTCCGTTCATAAATCCGTAAGATCTTAACTTCATGCTGTGGAAATATAAATCGGGAGACAGAACACAATGAGTGCAGTGCTGAAAAGGTCTATAGATGATTCTGTTTGTTTGTGTAACTAACTGAGAATGATTCTGTTGAGTTGTTCGAGGGCATCACCATACTACCAATATATTTCAACTAGTAAAATAATCTAGCTGGGCAGATTGTGGTATTGCAGCACTTTTTTCATTTATAATGTCCCAGAATACATCACCCAATGAGTGCCATCAAAAGCAATGACAACTCCAGCCAAAGTCAACACTAGAATTGACCCTGAAACCAATACCATGTGTACATAAGGGGGTTCTAACTTCTAACAATTCAATTGTAAAAGTGCCTGAACACAGACATACCAGTCACACATACAGTTTACACAAATGGACAAGCATACAAAGCTTTTATCAAATACTGTCATAAAACAAAGCATAACTGCAGTGCAAATGCATTAAAGGAATGGCCAATTCAATCTAAACATCTTTAAAAATCACTGTGGCTTTATTTGCTCATTGCAGGAAAAATAAATCAACGTCTGACAGGTAGGTGTGTCTCAGAGGACTTTCATATGAATAACAATGTGTTATACCTCCCATAGCAGCTCAGTTTTGATACTCACAGGAGATAGACGGCCAAGCTGTTGAACTCCTTCTGTCTCTGAGTCTCTATACCCACTGCACAAAGCACTGACAACACAAACACACAATACTGAAAATTAAAGTTAACCTGCAGAAATTATTATCAATAGAAATAAATCAATATTCTCAAAAGAATTTTGCCTCAATTAAGTCCTAATTTGCAGCTTATTAATAGTAGGGTAGTTGTAATGGTTAAGTTTAGGTATAGGGTAGGATTTAGGAATGTAGAATATGGTCATGAAGAATAAGGTATTAACATGTGCTTTATAAGTGCTAGTAAATAGCCAATATGCTAGTAAGCAAGCTAATAAGCAACTAGTTAATAGTGAGAATTGGACCCCAAATTAAAGTGTTACCATTTTTCAACAGCCGAATTTGAATAGCAGCAATAAGCTTTGGAGTTTTCACAAAAATGGAATGCAATTTTTATTGTGGCCACTAGATGACAGATTTGCCACACACAAATGCTGGGCAAGTAAACCTAAGGCCAGTATTGTTGTGCTGTTTTTGGAAACAAATGTACAAATAAATGAAAAAAAAAAAAACAAAAAAAAAACGTGTTAATAAATATGTGTGAGAATTATACAGTTCTCTGTGCAATGCGAAAACATTTTGCAACATTTTCATCAGATTTGTGAATTAAACAATTAAACTGTTTTTTTTTCTATTACTAAAAATTAGTATTTTAGTACTTAGTAAAAAAGTCTTAGTATTCCAATATGTAATTCATAACACTGGCTAGTTATATTCACATTTAATTTCACATCATATTACACCTTGAAAATTACATTAGATTTTTTTTTTTTTTTTTTTTTACTTGTGAAACATAAGAAACAAAAACATTTTACAAGCCAAGGAATATTGTAATAATGTGGATCTATTGCTTTGCATAGTCCCATTAATGTTAAATAAAATAAAACCCCTTTTGGTTTTAAAGTTTATTATTGGAGAATATTTGCATTTAATATTGTGTAATTGTTGGATTTAAGGAATCTCAGACATGTGTAATTCACCCTGATACTCAGACTATTTTTTATTTTATATATATATATATATATATATATATATATATATATATATATATATATATATATATATATATATATATATATATATATATATATATTATTTTTTTTATTCAACCTCTATTTCAGCTTAAATGGGCCTTTTCTAAACACTGGAACAGTGCCTTTCTTTCCCTCATTTTAAAGCAGGTTATGTTGGGTAATGAGCACAAAATGCACTTTTCAGAATTCTAAATGTCATTCACAGGGTAAAATATTTCAGTTGCTCCTAATGCATTCTTGATGCAACTGGTGCAACATATTTTTATATTTAAAGGTTATTTATAGCACTTTCAGTGAAACAATGGCCTACAAAAGAACAGCAAAGACAGTCCTACCTGCAGCAGTCGAGATGCCAAGAACTCTGCAGGCACATTCCAATATAACCCACAAAGCTGAGACCTTCATGGCCAAAATAAAAATGTTTTTTACTTTAGAACATTTGTTGAAAGTTAACGTTCTCTTTCGATGGTTAATTCATTTGTAGTTGAGAGAGGAAGTCAGAACTTTGTGTAAAGATGGCAGCGCCACCGCAGCCCCATGGTCAGTAATCTCCTTGCCTGAGTTGGAGGGTGCCGTCAGCTGCGTCCCAGTGCAGATTTTACCCTAGTAATCAGCCTAACAGAAAAAAACTAAAACCCAAACACTCACCACCCCCTGCTAAATTCCACCTCTATTCAAGGTGAGTGGACCAAACAATGAAAAAGTTTATAGTTAAAGATTACCTGACTAGCAAAGAGCACAAATAAGTCATGTTCCCTGAGGGAAGACACACACACACACACACACACACACATAAGTTATACACTTATGCACATGTTGCAGGACCCTCACAGGTTACAAGTGTGACCTTCATGAGGAGGTATTCCACCCTCCATCCTTTTACAGCTGCTGAGGGACGCATTCAAATTAAATTACCTTCAGCCAATCAGCCAATTAATCAAAAATGTCCTTGCCCAAGGTCTGGTGTGTTTTTACGAAGCAAATGTACATGGAGGGAGTCTCAAACCTCTGCTTGATAAGCCCCGTCCTGAACTGATGATTAATGGTGGAGAAAGCAGCAGTACTTTCATAGCCCAATCCTGACACAAGACAGATGTTAATCATTCTCCAGCAGACGAACTGAACAGACACCATCTCTTCCAGTCTTTAGTTACCTGTGTCAAAGGTCAGACTTTTCTCAGTCATAACAGATCACAATTGATTAGAACCACAGTGGGGCCACATGACGGCATGACACAGTGATGGTCTGTGTAATTAAATCTGATCGCACATGACTACAGTATTGCTAGGATTTCAAACAACATATTCATGGCATCATATGAGACAGCACATTGTCATTTTGGTTAATATACTGACTGATTCATTATACTCCATATTTTTATTAAACTGCACAGAATAATAACAACAGTGTACCAAAGAAATATCGATAGCTAGAATATACAACAGAGTTAAATATTGAATAATAATAATGTATTTTTTATACCATAATAATAATAATAATTATTATTAGCAGTAGTAGTAGTATTCAAATAAACAATACTATTATTTTTTAAAAGCTCATATAATATAGTTATTATTATTATTTCTATGTGATTTTTTATTTTCTTGCAGTAAACAAACACTAAATAGACCAATTTTGTGATTTAAAAATAAATATAGTTTAAAAAGCTGGGCAGAATACAAAACAGGGTTAAATTAGTAACATTAACAAGTAACTAGATTAAGTTTTTTTTTTTTATTAATAATCTTTTTTTTTTTACAATAAACATTTTAGATTGTGATCACAATTATGATATTTGTTTTATGTTGTTAGATTATCATAATAACAAATATATCTATATAATATTTAATGAAAATGTGATTTGGGCCTCTAATGTTTTAAAGGGTTACTTCACCCAAAAATGACAAATCTGTCATTACTTACTCACCCTCATGTTGTTCCACACCTGTAAGACTTTTGTTCATCTTCGGAACACAAATTAAGAGCTTTCTGTCCCTCCATTGACAGCCTACACAATTACCATTTTCAAGCCCCAGAAACGTATTAAAGGCATCATAAAAGTAATCCATGTGACACCAGTGGTTTTATCCTCAATTTTATGAAGCGACGCAAGTGCTCTCTTTGTGCAAAAATAACATAATTTAGCACTTTATTTTCAAAATATTAATCAGCAACACATGCTCACGCAATGTCTGCTCTCACATTAACACAACACGCATGCGTCGTGGTGCTCCCGTGAATGCACGTTGGGTCGTAAAATTGAGGTTAAACCACTGTAGTCACATGGATTACTCCAATTACGTCTTTACAATCTTTCTGGGGCTTGAAAGTTGTAGTTGCGTAGGGTGTCAATGAAGGGACAGAAACCTCTCAGATTTCATTAAAAATATCTTAATTTGTGTTCCAAAGATCTTTACTGGTTTGGAACGACATGAGGGTGAGTAATAAATGACAGAATTTTCTTTTTGGTGTGAACTAACCCTTTAAAAGGGAGTCTTAGGACAGCAAAATGCACCATAGCATAATGTGCATATCATACATGACAGCTGTTACAACATAACTAAATAAATTCATGGTCTATCAAAGAGACAATCAAAATCATAACTTCCTCTAGCTCTGTGCAGAGTCTCCAAGGTTAAAAACCTTGTTGGCCAGCTCACCCTTTAAGAAAATATATCCTGAATGTTCATAAATAAGCAGAAAATACAGGGGATATGGGAGTAAATGGGAAAATATTACATATGTGAACTGTAAACGCTTAAGGTTTATGGACATTTGAGGGACAACAGAGGGTTTCTGGAACCAACAGATGAAATGACTTCAGTTCTCAGTTAACTGAGGCCCTGAAGAAGACAGCATTATGTACTATACATCCTACCTTCCAGAGTGAAATAGGCTATCTTGGCAAACACATGGAGAGTTCTACTCTGATTTACAACTCTGATATCCAAGTTGACTCCTGCTAAGAGGAAAAATGTAAATCCCCTAACATTAGAACAAGGCTACCTTTGTTTTCTGCCTGGATCAACTGTTTTCCAGATTAGCAGCATTTTTATTCCAGGTATGCGTGTGCATTTCTGTGCTATTCTTTATTCACACTGTGAATTCACAGCCATGACCACTAAAAACAAGTTTAAGAGCATGATCAAACATTTTAATCTAACTCACCATTATGTGATGTATTATAACAAACGAATGCACTAATATGTAGAATGTGGCATGTACAGGTTATTCTTAACATACAACATTTAATAAAACATTTCTGATTGTGATTCCTGCTCCCTGTTCTCACAGTCACTAATGTGTTCTTGGTGGTTACTATACTAAGCCTTTCTAACACTCAAAGGCACTTTACAAAGACAATGAAAAAAAATATGGCAATCACAGTTAACGAAACAGAAAATCACAAGAATTACAATCAGAAATCTTCAATGTCTTTGGGGATGTTTTATTATTTGCCATGAGAAAGTCCAATAAGTTAGGAAAGACATGGTAAACTTAGTCAGAATAGACTGATGATCTGTAGTGTGGGAGTAGTTTGGTCTCTGTAATGTTGAAAAAGCTCAAACCTCAGTTTGTGCAATAATACTATGTTGATTTTGTCAAGACAACATAATTGTCTCCTTACAATGAATTGTTTGTGTCATTTGTTTGTTGCTTTGGATGAATGTGCCTGCTAAATGAACCAAAATATACCAACTCGGTCCATAGTTATGAATGTTTTTGTGCTACTTACAACATCTTTTGAGCTCAGAGCAAGAGTTGTTATTTGTGCAAAATGCAACAGTACCCACAAACTGTCATAGCATAACTGCACCACCAAGACAGCTTCAAAGCTGGACTATGATTAGCAGCGCAAGAAAAAAATTTTTAGCAGTAGATCTAGAGAAAATTTCATGTGACTGTATGCTATGTGACGTGTACTATTGTCTAAATAACGCAAATAGTGTCTATGGTACCATAGTGAGTTTTCACAGAGAAAATGAATAGAACTTCATAAATAATTGATATTGATATTGAAATGAACTGAAAAAATATATATCACAAAGCATGGAAAAGTAGTTTAAAGTTACACCTAATAATTCTAGGAACTCAGTTAATGGAACTAGCCACTAGGATAGTTCCCTGAGAACTAATTTCTCCCCCGAGCCATGATCCTGGTTGCATTTGCACCGGAAATAGGAACTCTGAAGCGTCTTTAAGCTCATTTACAAACGGTAAAAACCGGTGGATGGAAGACGCTATGATCGGAGCTGTGTTTGTTGTGTGTTGCGGGTTTCGTGGTAAAGGAGATGGAATGTAATTGCAAAATTTACGCGACTGAGAGTGCAAAATGTGAGGCTAAGAGACGAAATATCCTATGACAACTTTCAGTATTACATATCATCGAGGCGGAGAAAAGAACAGAACCCTGCAGACAACAGGTAAATGCCGTTATCACTGTTTTAGTCTTGGTTCTATCCATCATTGTTGATTGGAGGCAGAACTTAATGTGTGCTGCATGGAGGAAATTTGTTTCACTGACAGATCAAGTTATAATATTTGATTAAAATTAGAAGGAAAAACATTAAATGCATGCATGGATGCATCATTCATAATAAGACATGGGTTACACTTTATTTTAAGATGTCCTTGTTACAGTGTAATTATATGTTTAAGTACAGAGTAATATTATTTAACAGCATGTACTTACTATAGGGTTAGGGTTATGATCAGAGGATATTTTAGGGTTAGCTGCATGTAATTATGCATAATTTACTGGTATTACTATAGTAAGCATATCTAATGTGTAACAAGGACACTGTAAAATGAAGTGTTACTGATCAATAACATGCATTTTAGACAATTTATAGGATGAATTTTCATTACATGCCGACTTTAACAAAAGAAGATGCTATGACAATGAAAATAAGACCACAACATCACAACATATAAATATCAATTACTTGTTCCTATAAACATAACCAGAACCCAGAACATAAATACTTGACATTTAGGTTTTGGTTTGGTCTGGTTTGTATTTATGGCTGTAATATGTCTGGGCTCTTTCTGCAAGGAGATAAAACAATTATTTTAGTCAGAGCTGACCCACACTGAGCTGTGATGCTGTAAAGACAGACTGGTTACTGGTTAATGCATATGCTGTGGAGTCAAAGTGACCCCTAATTCATGCACTCAAAACATTCACGTTCATCACATTTATGGGCCTTGAAATGATTTGTACTCATTTGTCCCATGCATACATAAACACATGTTGGGTGAGAATGACTCCCATAGGGAATTATATATTAAATTTGATGGCCTTTTGAGGCACTTGATATATTGTTTTACCTCAAGAAGAAAAAATCTTATCTTTAGTGAAGTACAAACATCACTTATGACACAGAGCCATTTATCTTCCTGGCATACAGATGACAGACTTCTTCTGCAGCAAATCATTTGATAGTGACAACGGTGTTAATGAGCTTTATATGGTGTCATGGTATGGCAGGCAGCTATAACATAACATTTCATCAGACAGCCCAATGTGTAATTGTGTTAATCATAAGTGAGGGATCGCTGTGAACTGCTGGAATTTCCCAACCCACTGTTGAAATAACAAGGTTAGACTGCTTGCACTGTTTTGCAAGCAGTGGTTCAATCATGATTTGTAGAAATTAAGTTAAAATATGATATCTAGATAAAAATAACAAAAAAAAAAAAAAAAAAAAGATGATTTGCAATAAGTTAGAGGAAAAAATGTTGCTAAGTGTTGATGAACCATATTGTTTAATGTGTGTTTCTGAACTCCCCCTCATTTCCCATTCTATAATGAGATCTCTGCCATGGGTCTGTTATTCATCACAGCCTACTGGGGTACATTTAATCTTGATTACAATGGCAATTTTATCTCGCTTCATAAACATCTCATGAGATGTATTCTTGTTCAACATCAAACTTCTCTGCATTCAGAAAGACCTTTGCTTTTGTTGCAACAAAGTGAAGAAATTTATTTTTTAGAAGGTTTTGTACTTTAAGTAAATAATATCATGATGACTGAACACTGAAAATACTGCTGCCTTTTTTCTTTTTTATGCTATAAACAAACATATGCACACACAAAAAAAGTAAATAAAGAAGTTTTGTTTCTAACATAGCGCTTGGAGTTCAGTTAAAAAAGGTCAATGTTCTCATCAGACCATAGCACCTTTTGCCAGATGGCATCAGAGTCTTCCAGGTGTGTTTTTACATAGCGCAAATGAGACTGAGTATGGCACTTTTCCAGGAAAGGCTTCTTTCTTTCAGTGCTATGTTTGGCAAAAAGCAAAGAAAACACACCATACTACAGTGAAGCCTGGTGGTGGCAGCATTATGTTGCGGGGGTGTTTCTCTTCAGCGGGTACTGGGCGATTGGTCAGGATTGACGGGAAAATACAAGTACATCCAAATTCTTGAGGAAAACTGGTGTCCTTCTGCTAGACAGCTGACGAGGTCATTCACCTTCCAACATGACAATGATCCTAAACATACCGCCAAAAGAACAACGCAATGGCTTAAGTATAGGAAGATGAATGTCCTTGAGTGGCCAAGTCAGAGCCCTGACTTGAATCCTATAGAAAATCTGTGGATGGATTTGAAGAGAGCAGTCCATTGCCGCTCACCACAGAATTTGACTGAACTTGAGCAATTCTGCAAGGAAGAATGGGCAAATATTCCCCAATCTAGGTGTGCAAAGCAAGTACAGACATATCCAAAAAGATTAATGGCTGTAATTGAAGCATAGCTGGATCTACAAAGTATTAAATTAGGGAACTGATGACTTTTCCAACCTTGTTTTTCTGGGGTTTTTAAATTAATTTTCAGAATTGTTGCTTTTTCTTTCATTACTTTGATGTTGTGATGCACAAAAAAAAAAAAAAAAACCTTTTTTTTTTTATGGATTTTGATGTCAGGCCAAATCTTTTGTCCTATTATTAATCTCTTTTCTATCATTTTGATAAGTTGAAGGCATCCTTGCTGAATTCAGATTTCTTTAAAGCTGCAGTCCCCAACTTTTTTTATTATAATAAGAGCAACCTGGTGGATTTCCGTGGGAAATTCGAGCACGCAGCAGTTTGTCTTTGCGTCATTAGGTTATGTCTGTAAACAGAAAGGAAGGAGTCCAGGCTAGTCGTTTTTATCATGTAGTCCCCAAATTTTTTTATTATAATAAGAGCGACCTGGTGGATTTCCGCGGGAAATTCGAGCTGGCAGCAGTTTGTCTTTGCGTCATTAGGTCATGTCTGTGAACAGAAAGGAAGGAGTCCAGGCTAGTCGGTTTTATCATGGGAGGACGCTGCTTGTAGCGGATCATTTATAGCCTTTTCTCACAGCAGCTGAAATAATTAAACTTATCATTTTGATGGCAGATTGTAATCCAGAAAGGTCCAAATGACAATCATCAGTGACAAATGGAGATTCGCCGTAGTCAAAAAGCAAAAAACTTTGGACTGTGGAGTGGCTACAGACATTGAAATCTACAGGTAACTCTAATTTACACTAAATACACAGTCACGCAATGCTGATGTTGTTAACATTAACAATTTGAGAACAAAGTATAACAATAATAATAATTTTCATGGTTTGACGGTTAGATTTAATCATCATTGGCAGCATGATTTATTGTAGGCCTAATGCTTTTTTTCTCAGTTGGTCAAAACAAAAGTGGCAGAAATGTTACTTACTTGTTCAGATGATATTTTCCAGTTAAATTCTTATATTGGTCATACTTTCAAGATGCAGAATCTGTGATTCTGAAGTACAGTATCCACACCGGTGCAGTGACTGACAGCAAACATTAGATTCATCCGCGCTGACGAGCTGTGCCGATGCACAACGCACATACAGATAACTGTTCCACATATGACTGCAATTGCAGGTTTCAAACAGAGATGGCGACAAAGAGGAAAAATGGACTGCAGCTTTAAAAAAATATTTATGGCAAACTTTTTAACAGTATAGTATGTATAATGCCCATTTTATAACTTTCATATTGACTTTGTAACAAGAAATAAGCACTGTAGTCTTTAAATATTTGCTAAGTCATCTCTAAAACTCACATTCATTTGTTCCTTGAAACCTGATCTTTCAGGAGGAGGTACCTTCATACAAAAACACTACATTTAAACAGTCAACATGTAACATTTTGAACTATAAATCTAAAAACACCCAAGCTTTATGCTTTGAAACACATGATTAGTAAGGCATTTCATGCGTTTAACAAGTTGACATGCAACACTGACACTATGTGGTTGCAGAGGAAATTGCATTTTTTTTTTTAAATTATGTGCATCCAAAAAACTTTATAAACTTAATATTGTGCTACATTCAGACTCCACTGGTTTAGTAACAGGAATATATTTCGTTAATCATCCATGAGAAACACTGAGAAGATGCAGGAATAGGACTCACTGACCTTCGCCTTTGGAGGGAGAAGATAAATGAGGTCAAAAGAGAGGTGGCAATGGCTGATGACAGGAGGAGCATCAGCGGAGTCTGTATAGCTTCATGTTGGAGAGGGAGCCACGTAACTCCAGCAGTGAGTCAGAACCACCACCACAAACAATTCCTGTTATAGACTATTGCTGTGATCTTCTCCCAAGCTATATTACACTAAGATGGTAGAGATCATAACTGATCCTGGACTAAAGAACCAATTTCATCTCTGCCATTTCCCATCCAACAGGATCACAGAGTAAACTACCCATGAGTCCCTCTGGGTACACAGGGATTCGGATGGCTCTCGGGCGGCTTATCTAATGAGTCATTTCATACTGGGAATGAGAAGAAATTCCTGTTACACAAAAGTAAAAAAGAAAGTAATCTTATTACTAGAAACTGAAGTCATAGTACATCCTGTTATGCTTGAAATAAAATACAATGGGGGAAAAAAAAACATTTGTTCTGCAAAACAAATCCAACAAAATCATGATCTGTGAATTTACATTTGCAGCAATGCATCTTCCTAAAATACATGGGCTGTTGTGCAGTATTTTCATTTATACTCGGTAAGAAAAATATAAAGTGTGAAATAAATAAATAACTTGATTAATGCAAATTTTAAAAATAATTATGTTAAACATTTCATTCATACCTTAAGTGCACACTTTAACTTAACTACATATAGGGGAGGGGGTTCTTCAAAATTTAAGTATATGGAAGCCATATCTTAAGTGTGCACTTATGATATTAATAATGTTTAACATGTACCATGATTAATTACTAAAATTTGAATAGCACCCCTTTGCGGCAAAGTGTATCAGGTGCATCAGGACAACTTGCCCACTAGATTGGCCCTGTGTTCGAATCACCTTCATTTGCTCTCTGGGTGATCCTCATGCAGCTTTAGTTAGTAACTGGTCTGAGCCCCTCTCATTATTTCTGATTGCTCTGTTCTTTGTTCCTCTGAGCAGCGCTCCATAAAACTCTCTGAGTGGAGATAGAGCCTGACAACCATGGTGTTTTTGTGGGGCCCTCGCTGCACTTCAGCTGGATTAGAAAAAGCCACAAGTGGATGAATGCAGATCCTGCCATGGTGATGAGTATGTCCTTGTGAAGGACGCACAAGGCTAATACTCTACAGCTGGGATCTATTAGATCACCATATAAAACAAATTGGTGGTGTTTTATCAGGACCTTCGACAAGAGGAGACATTGCATATCTACTATGAATCTCTGTTAAACCACATTTAGAGCTTCTTAGGATTATAACAATCCATGAGAGCCAGATGAGCACATACATGCATTTCTCAGCTCTGATTTACTTCAGTTTAGAGGAGTGCACCACATCCCCTTCATAACATCCCTGTAGGTTGAGTTGAAGGACACCAGAGGAATTTTTCTTAGAACTTGACATCTGAAACGTTCCCTGTCCGTATTAACAAGGGGTGCTCCTGCACCTTCTGAATTTGTGGTTATATTTTTGCTCTGTTTTTGGAGAATGCAGGAAATCATTACAGCTCTTGTGCAAGATGGTAAGCTCATCATTATGTCAGTCATGGCTTTGCTTTAAAATGAAGACATCTGTTCTTCTGACAAACGGAATATAAATAATAATGAAGTCAAATAAAGGCAGGCACTATAAAAGTCATCTTAAAGCAATAACATTTATAATTTCACTGATGACTGCAGAAATGGAATTTATTAACAACCTTCACTGCACTTTAATGCATAGTAAAATATAATATATATAATAATGCAATCGATACTGCGTGGTTTAAAAGTCTGAGACCACACTGAAAATCTGGGAATCAAAATCTAATTTAAACCTGGAAAATAAAATAAAACATACAAACAGAAAAAGGTTGTGATGTTACATTTAGAAACATCTAAATAGCTTTAATAAAGTTAGCAAAAAAATGTGACATTGAGCATGAGACATTGAGTATTTTTTCAAATTTATGTATTTTTTAATCAAACTGCTCTTTCAAATTGTCATAAGGATAAAATAATTTATAACAAAAAATGTTAAATAAAAGCATTTTCACTAGTGCTCTCAGACATTAAGTTAATCATTTCCAGATCATTCCAGAATCATGTCATTCCAACAATAAAAGCTGTAATGAAAACCACAGTAAGATTTTACAAATTTTATTATGTTTTTCAAAAGTCATCTTTTAAGTAAATGGATATATTACACGAAAGTCATTTATACCTGGCTAGCTAAGTCTAAGGAAAACCACGTGTGTCAAGGGAGTAGCATCAATCTCTCACAAAAAGGAAACGGAGGGGAGATTCTAGCCGTGAGGGGAACAAATAGCTTTTAAGAGCCCATAGATCTTTCCTCTCACTGTGGTCGTTTTTCTTAAGAACTGTTTTGTGGAATGCAATATTTCACTATGAGTCAGAAGCTATACTGTAATATACTACCTACTACAATTAGTAAATAATACGTATGATTTTCTTTTAAAAATAAAAAAAAGAGTAAATAATTTCACAATTTAAATGAGAAACAGCACTGTATTAGTATGGATATGTACAGAATTATGCTATCCATATCCATCAGAATTGGTCTCTGTAGACCTCAACTTTTTGTTGAACATTGCCTCATGTTCCTGAAAGAGAAGAACCAGTGACTCCTAGACTATTGTATTTGTTCAGTAATGACTAATGGGGTTTCACAAAAGCTGGAGCAAATCTCACATTGCTAGTATAATAGTTCTTAAGAAATATGCGGTGGGGTATTTCTAAAGAACTTGACGTATAAAAGACCTTACAAATATCTAGCAAAGAAATATTGGAACATGTCTGCAGCAATGAATCCCATCAGATTGAATAACTCTAACAATTTGATTGTATAGACATGTTGTATGTTTATTCTCCATTGCACCTCATCTTGCCCCAGTCACATTACAGATAGTGATGATAAATGAGTCAATTAGCTGTGGGCGGATTTCTAGAGTCTTGAATTAAAAGGGAGTCATGGAAGACTGTAATGAGCCAGGCTTCTGTCATTGGACTGATTTGTCAGGGAGATTAATGAGAGTAAATGAACAGCTTTTTGTGTGGAAGAGTGTAATACAGCCGAACAGTTTAATTGGCATCAACTACAGCTATCAAACAAAAGACCTGCTTCCACAAACAAAAGCAATGATTAATCTGCATTTATTCAAGGATCTGCAAATGAAATGTAGATGTAATTTGCAGGTAAAAGAAAACTGACGTTTATCCGAAAGCTACACTGCCCCCTTTTGGCAACATTCAGAATGGCGACGCTCTCCGGAGAGCAGCATGATATACAGTATCATTACCATTTGCAATGTAGTGTATTACTAGCTCAGCACAAAGTTGATTAGGACCCATGTGTATAACATCTCTTAAACCATAAGTCACCTGCGAGGTTGCCAAATCCATGTCGTGACAATTATAGCCATAATCTGTAATCATGTAACTAACTGTAGCACCAGTATTGCATCTTTATGTCTCGAAACGGCCACTGCACATGAAGAGAAAACACTCTCGTAACCCACATGACCTTGAAGTGCTATACCAATAAATACAGAATGTAAGGAACTTCCCGGCCAGTGCATTTGGCTCTATGTTGTGATTTTATGGATCATGTATGAGCCAGACTGGAGCCTGCTGAAGTCAGCGGCAGCTGGCAGTCACTAGCACAGTTGATCTGCCAGTGTGGCTGTCTATATAGACTGAACAGTTCTGAATAGAGCCAGGTGAATTCTGTCATGGCTCAGTGGTGGCCCAGAATTCAGATACAATGCAGCAATTAATCAGGATTTGAAAGGTATTTTACAGTACCAGACTGCCTAATTTCAGCTGCTTTACCTAAAACAATGTATTGGTTTATTTGCTTCCTCCAGGTAGTGTGACTTTGCTCGGAGACAGTTTAATGGCCTGTAAACAGGATACATTATGCTTGTAGGATAAGTGCTTTGGGCCAGAGGTACTATTAAACAGTATGTCAGAAACACCAATGGTAATTAATAAAATAAAAAGTTAGTTAGTTATGAAACCACAGCATCTAGAGTTTAAGAAATGTGATGAGGCTTGCACAAGTCTTTGGCATCATGCCATACTTGTCAGGAAATTTAACATGCTAATACCCAAACATTTAACTCAAACTGTCTGCTATTATTTTATAAACCTACATTCTACAGAGAAGCATTTTAAAAGCCTGAAAAAACAGATTCTGGCTATGAATCAGTAATGAAGCATTTTCCCTTAATGAAAGGAACAGTCAAAACCTATAGCATGAGCTGTGACAAATCAATAAAAAAGAAAAATAAAGAATTGACTTTGGTGATAAAACACGACTTGCACTGACTGTAATGAGATCAATGCAAGAATGATATAGTTTTACCATACTAAATTGGTATTTTCAGGTTTACTAAACTTAACACAAAGCCTAAGTATATGGCTAACAGTGACAAAATATAAACTAAAGACAGCAATAATCAGAGGTTTGGTTATCTTTTTTCAGCTTAGAATCGGTTGAACTAGATTACGCAAGCATTCATGTCAAAATAATGGAGAACACCAGGCTCATAAAAGGTGTTTGGGAACAGACCAACAGTGCTGCATGGTCTTCATTACACATTGCTCTTCAGCAGAGTTCTTTAAAAATGAATTGAAAGAAAGTCCATGTTTGGAAGCAACCCTACACTCTCTATCTGAAGGGAGCTGTTGCCCTCAGACTCTTGATCTAACCCTAATCCTAACCATAACGGTTCCTATTCTCCATGATGAGGTTATCTAATAAGATTTGATATTAAAATGAGTTTTTCTTGGATAGCTTTGCACGATTTGAATAAAGCCTCACGAAGCATTACATTTAGTGGAGCACATCTGAATTAAATGTCACACAGAAGTATTTTTAGAGTTATTTACTGTGTCTGACATGAATTTGTAATACAGAACAAATGTTTCAGAGCTTTTAAGCCCTTGTTTACGTCATATATCCTAACATTTTAAGTTCTGGGTCAACATAAATTTACAGGGTGATGCTCTGGGTGATGTTTTAGTTCTTGTCAAGAGGCAGATAGATGTCACTGCACGCCATGAGAATTAGGAGAGCGGGGCAAGTTGTCACATGGGTAAGTTGTCACACTGTTCATAACTTCAACACTAGAGGCTCTACCTCAAAATTCAAATAGCCACTTTGTGTGACTTCTTCTACAGTCAACTTCCTGTTCACATGTGGTCAAGATCGCTCTAATCTGAGGTTAGCACAATTTTCTTATTTTTTGGCTTAAAAAGTAAAAAATTTGCACTTTAAATTTTATGCAATACAACTTTGCTAGGTATGAATGTTAAAAATTATTATTTTGCACAAAATAGAGGAGACAATAACGTGTCTTTTGATACTTTAGCTGATGTGCTATGTTGAGCTAACCTTGAGATTTATCCAACATTAGCACACGTCAGTTTGGAGCAAGTTGCCTCAATGACTTAGGGGCAAGTCATCACATGTGACAATTTGCCCCAGTACAAATAAACACATAGAACAAAAAACAATGACACTTTATGACATTCCTGGGATTGTGGCAATTGCCTATCCTCTGGCTGCAACCCTCTTGAACATTCAGGCTGGCTTTAGGGTGGATGGGGTTCAACCTTACAACAGAAATGTATTTCTGGAAACCGAGTTTGCACCATCCTACGCCACAGATTGCCCAATTCAGAACTCTGCTCTGCCAGACCCCAGCACCAACTCTGCTCTGCCTAGCATGCCCAGTTATGCTTCTGCTATCACCAGCTCACCCTTACCCAGCAATGCCTTTGCGACAGCGGGCTACCAACTCCAGAGGACATCCAGCTATATCCAAAAGCTGGCCCCCGAAAACCAGCCAGCAAAGGAAGAAAACGACACAAATCAGCAATTCTTACTGACATGCCAGTGAAGCAGCAACTAGAAATAGAAAAGAATAAGGCTGAATCTAGCAAAAAGCTGTTTAAAAAGAAAGGGAAGCAGACCTCAAAATCTGGACCTACAAAGAACAAGGCAGCTAAAAGAAGAAAAATCATACAAGAGTCATCGTCAGATGATGAAGAGTGCTTCTGCCTCGTCTGTGTGGAGCCATTTTCAAAAAGGTCGTCCAAAAGAGACCTGGGTAAAAATGTGTAAAATGCAACAAATAGGCCCATGATGCTTGCACCTCAGGCCAGGCAATTTATGTGCCAGAATTGTGACTCTGAAGATGAGTCTGTTTAGTCAGATACAGGGCATCTGTTTTGTTCAGAGGTCAAACATTTTAAGTTAAGCGAGTTATCAGCAACATTCCATTCGGTTATCATGGATCTATGTGCAAGCCAGTTTAAAGTTTGAGTTTAAAGTTCAAAGTAAAGTGGTCTTGCCAGTTGCCACTTAATGTGTTATGATTGAAATGTGTATTGTTTGGATTTAAATAATTGTTTTTCCAAATTCTAGGCATGATTGTTTATATTTCCAATTCTGGCTTGAATTTTAAAATTAAATTAAATAAATCACAAATAAGTATTTGTGTTCTTATTTATAGATCTATAGAGTCTAGTGTGACAATTTGCATGCTGATGGGGCACAAGTGCACATTCTCTATTCAACAGTCTACAACTCCGTAATGAGATAAGATATGGAAATGTAATGAATACAACATATATGCCCAAGACTTCCTTCTTTCATTTGGTATGACATGTGTACCATTGTGATGTATGGTGCTCAGTAAATGTTAGACAGTGTGAAAAGTGTGACAACTTACCCCGCTCTCCCCTACATTAAACATGACAGAATACATTATGTGTCTATCACAAGCGCCATTGCTTCATTTACCATAGCCATAAAACATTCATCAGTATGGTCCTTCTGCAAACAGATGTGAGTGCAACACTTGAATGGAGTGTGAATCATGTCCACTTATCATGTCAGCTTAAACTTCACAATATTTCTGTTGTATTTACATGATATTATATTTCTAAGTTCTGTCCAGTTTTACAAAGGCTTTCCTTTCAATCAATGTGTGAATGCCATGACAAAGACTTGTAGAGTCATCATTCTTAAAGTACTGCATTGTTTTTGGGAAAAACAAAAATCCCAAAGGTCTATAACCCTGTGTGCTATGAACAATGATGTCCTAGGCAAAAATTATAATCACTCTTACAATCAAAACAGGAAACGGAATATGAATGACTTGAGAACAGCGTTGAGTGGCTTCCTGTAGAGTACATCTTTCTCAACTTGACAAGGCAGTGAACTCTGATCACAGTAGCATGGACGTGTTTGGTAGTCAACATTTGCTTATGATGGGGTAAAAGGAAAATATTTTCACAGAATAAGGTTACTTAGACCCATTCTTCAGGAAGCAGAACATTACTTACAGATTTTTGATTTCATGCCCATTAGAAATCAAAACAAACAAACAAACAAAAATGACTTTCTGGCACCTAAATCCATTTAAGCTCGGTCAAGCAAACATGATTACTAAGGAGACCCCTGAGACTATTTTTAGGCATTGAAAACAAGTGTTTTTTGGAAGGCACACCAAAAAGATTTTTAAATTGTTGTTTGATTAGCAAATACTCTTATGACTTCGGAGTGTTGTAATATTTAGCCTAAGTCTTAAATTGCCTTATTAACCACAAGTATTTGCACTTTGATGGAACATAAATTCATTTTTTATGCATCCCTTTTCTTTCATTTTATTTAGAACTTTAAAACTTATGTACTGGTGAACCAATAATATCCCACAGGCTGATATTCTACTCTGGCAGAGCCAACAGATACAGTACAATCTTGTTTTCACAGACGGAGGACTGAACTGGCCAAAAAATAACTCCCACCTGCAATATAAGTTTGAATACACAGATTTAAACACCGACAGAATAAATGGATGGGAAGCCAAGAGAAACAAACAGACAAGAAGAAGCATACGGAGCCAATGCAGCGGTGTGGCCATCCGCAGCCCATCTCTCACACTCCTGCAGAGCCCAGCTGAGCAGAATGACAAACACAAGCCTGCAAAGATGAGCCACTGGGGCATTAAACCCTATTATTACACATGGTATAGATAAACATTGACCATGTTCTCCTGTTATTTCAATGTCAAAGTAAAGGTTTATTCCTGCAGCCTATAGACGGTGGTTTTAATGTTATACCACAGGAGCCCGATGTCTTCCCACAGAGGAACAGAAGTCCTGCAAGGCTGTGTGGTCATGTCAGCAAAGCTTTGATTAAGATTAAATGGTGTTTTCAGGTGATAATTTGCTTGTATTGATTGAAACCAGATGAATTTTTAGCCACAGTCGACAGCTGTGAGTGTTTTAAATCACATCTGAGTTTCCACATCATACTTAAAAGCCAAAAATGATTTATTCATAGTACCTATTTGAATATAAAAGCACAATGAATATCAAATTTATAGTCTAGAAATTCATGCAAAAAATTGTGTCTGTAAGCCCAGTTATTTACAGTAACTTTCCAAAGTTGTTTCAGTTAATATTATTTTGTTTACGTTATTCCAGATGTGATGAACTGTTGTGTTAGTGCCCCATGTGTACGTGCTGATTCGGTCATTAAATGCTAAATGACTTTAAAAATGTTTGTAAACAGAATTAACAAAGCAGACATTTCCATATTAAGTCTCGCTGACAAATGTTCTCCATCTGTCTTATCTGGGATGTCTGCTGACGCATTTTTGCCAAACACTTCTCAGACAAATCTGACATTGCATGGAATTTTGTCACATTCATGGGAAAACTGCTGTCTTTTCAGCCATGAATCCTGCTGGACTGTGATAATGTAAGAATCAGCCTGTCACACGCTATGAATGTAAAACCAAGCACTTCACGCTTACAATATTTAAACAAAACTTTTGATTGTCAAGCCACACTACCCTATTCCTCGCCAATACTGGATGCGTGATTTGGACTGCTTCATGACTTTAAAAAATATGAGAACATTTTTTTAAAAAAAAGCATGGCACTCACTTCAATCCATCTCAAAAAATCTAGGTAGAGGAACATGTGGGAAATGTTCCCAGATCTGAAATTTTAAATCCAACCTAGGCTCATAGGAAAAATGTTCCTTTACCTATATTTTTGCAAAAACCACAAAACATAGACAGTTTCCAAGGGCCTGATGTACAAACGTCCAGATATGTGCATGATAAATTGCGCAATTTTCCACACACATATTGGGATTTATAAAAAATAATTTAGGGGTAAATGTGTGTGCACCATACGGAGACCGTGCGTACGCACTCTTTTACTGGAGTGAGCGAAATAATGAAGTAAACAGAATGATTTAAACCCTGTTTTACATCTGATATACACATTTAGATCAAATATTTTTAAAGTAATTAAAAATACTATATGGCTAGTGGAAAAGATGGAGAATAACTCTTCTCTGAAATGTATTTTATAAAATTTTGATTTATTTATTTTAAAACAAGGCAAGGATACTGAATGATATGCAGATGACATTATGTATAGTAAAATGTAAGCTCCATATATGGTTATTTCGAGATGGGGTAGAGATGCATGCACGCACAATCTTCCGCTGACTGGGTTTTATAAAGGGAATTTTGCACAGGTTCTGGTGAAGGCATGGTTTTATAAATCTGAAAACTTTTATGCCTATGCAAAATCTAGCTTTTGTGCATACTCACACTTTTAGGACTAAATCTATGGCCCCAGGTGATATGAACACTACAAGCAGTAAAACACCAACAACTTTGGTAACACTTTACTTTAAAGTGATATAGTTTTAGTTACTACTTGTACTTACTATAGTAATAACAGTAAATGTGCATCATTACAAGTAACTAACCCTAAACCAAACCTTAACCGTACATATTTAAGTAATTCCAATGTAACAATGTCACCTTAAATGGTTAGTTCACCCAAAAATGAAATTTCTTTCATTAAGTACTCACCCTCATGTCGTTCCAAACCCGTAAGACCTTCATTTACACAGAGTCGGCGTTCGATTGTAAACATGGAAACTCTGCACTGCGTTCACTGCATCAACTGCATAGGAGACTGACAGGGAAGAGGAGAAATTGTTGTATAAAGTAGTTTCTTTTGTTTTGTTTTTGCGCACAAAAAGTATTCTCGTTGCTTCATAACAGTAAGATTGAACCACTGTAGTCAAATGGACTATTTTAACGATGTCTTTAGTACTTCTCTGGACCTTGAATGTGGTAATTGCATTGCTTTCTATGGGAGATAAAAAAAAACTCTTGGATTTCATCAAAAAATATCTTACTTTTTGTTCCGAAGATAAAAGAAGATCTTGCGGGTTTGGAACGACATGAAAGTACTTGATGACAGAAATTTCATTTTTTGGTGAACTAACCCTTTAAAATAAAATGGAATCACAACTTTTATTCCCTTTCAAACAAATTATGATCTATACAACCTACACAAAGTCTTAGAGAAACTAGCTGAAATGTCATGTCATGTCAATGTCATTTTTTTTTTTTTTCCCTCACATTTGCTTTTGTTAACACTATCGGTTAGGATTAGGGTAGGGTTTAGTGTAGGTGGTAGGTTATTTTTAAATGTGATAAGTTGCACTGAAATGTAAATGCGCTATCAGACATTTAATTTCCAAACTGCTGCAATACATTCAAAAACCAATGCAATAAAACTGCCAAATTCTTACTGGATATTTCACTTGGAGTATCATGAAACATGCAAAAAGCAACATAATACACTTTTTCAGCTGTTTCCACAGGCATGTATTGCCAATGAGCCTGGATTTTTTAAATCTGAAAGATAGGCTCCACTTATAGCCTAGCTTAAAATTCAATTTTAGCCTGAAGCTATTGTGCATTTAAATGCAGTGCAGGATTTATTTTCCAAACTACAAATTCTACGTTTTTCCAAAACATACTTTTAAAGATGCACCAAACAAAAATGTGGGATTTTTGCTGATATTTCACTGTAGACCTTTCTATATGTGCTCACCTTACCAATGCACCAGGAGGCCCCTGACCTGTGTCCTGGCCCTATGGCCCCTCAACCCCTTTGAATAATGGCAAGGGATCCCTGGAGGATGTGAGATCACAGCCTGCAGGATGTTAGTCATTAACAAAGACCCAGTGCTCCACTTGGGGACCAGGCCTAATTGTTTTTCTCTCACCCAGGTTAAGGAAGGCACAGCTGGTCCATGCAGATACATAATAATTTATGGTTTTATGAATGCTGATTGCAGTTTGGAATCTTTATAGCTCTCATTAGTATTTAAAGTTGTGTAGACCTGTTCAAGAATGTAAATTAATGTTATCTATCTATCTATCTATCTATCTATCTATCTATCTATCTATCTATCTATCTATCTATCTATCTATCTATCTATCTATCTATCTATCTATCTCTCTATCTATCTCTCTATCTATCTCTCTATCTATCTCTCTATCTATCTCTCTATCTATCTCTCTATCTCTCTCTCTCTATCTCTCTCTCTCTCTCTCTCTAAATTCACTAGCAGTGAATTTCACTTTTAATTTATTTTGACAAAATAGTAAATGTAAAATATATTGGTTACTGACCAACATCAAAACTATTAAAATTATCTATATAAATGGTTTGTGCAATAAACACCACTTTAAATTATTGATATCCACAATGATCCTCTCGTACAAATGAGTGGGCCTCAATACAGAGAAAGATGACAGCCCATTAATGAGGTTTATTTATCCATGTGGTTTTTATATGACTATAAAACAGCCAGCAGCCCTGCTCATCCCACCCTGATGTGATGAAGTGTTAAACCTCTTCCCATGGTGCCTGTTTCAAAGCCACACTGTCTCTGCTCTGAAACATTATATAGGCTATATATATTCTCCAATGGGCCCCTAAATGCTGCTTATAAACCACTGAGTGACATCTATACTTGAAACGACAAGATCTTTGATCACTCTTAATGTCTTTTAAATGTTGTGCTTAAGTATAAAGAACTAGGAAATGTTGAATGATTTGGCAAATGAAGTACACACTGGCATACTCCTCTGGGATATGAAGTAAATTAATGTTTTCAAGGATGCTTGGTTGTAAAAAAACAAAAAAACAAAACACAACCTGGCATTAACCATTCAGTCATGAGATGAACCCTCAGGATTTGGTTCACTGACTGACAAGACGCAAAGCAGTAGTGGTGTTAAAAGCTTGTCTCGTTCTCTGAGCAGTAAAACGATCAGATTCTGACAGATCCACTCTGAGTCAAAGACAGGAGAATGTTAACATCTCTCAGTCTCTTAGCATTCCTTTCCCCTTCATATGTGGTTTAATGGCTGACCCCGCTGACTGCTCTGGCTGCCAGAGTTTACGGAGGAAATTGAAGCCTCGCTGTGGTTCACAAACAGAGGCTTCTCTCTGTGACACCAACAGTTAAGGATCTCCTTTTTCAAGCCATGGTTGAGTCCAAACACCTCTCCAATTGCCTGGTAAACTCACTCAGCAAGCCGATACTGCAAACCACAACATCTTGGAAACATTGAAAGTTAATTTTGGATGTTCAGTGTTGTGTCTGTTAGGTCGAATGGTTTTCACATTATTGCTCATTCTTTTGCCAGCATTTTAAAAATACATGTTGAATGAAAAGCATCTAGCAGGTGACTAAAGAAAAGTGTTCTGTGCAATGATTACATGCACATGCACTGAATTCTTGTCTTGTTTTACAGTATGTTCTTAAAGGATTAGTTCACTTTCAAATGAAAATTAGCCCAAGCTTTACTCACCCTCAAGCCATCTTAGGTGTATGACTTTCTTCTTTCTGGTGAACACAATCTGAGATTTTTTTAATAAACATCCTGATGCATCCGAGCTTTATAATGGCAGGTTAGGTAAAATATATAGCTTCCACCATACCACCTTCTGTATTCAACGTACGAAGAAAGTGTCAACTGGCATTGCGTCAGTTATACTTTTTCCATAAGTTGAATAGAGAAGGCATAGGATGTACCGTAAGCTTTTTGAACTGCAAGAGTTTTACACTTTCTTTGTACACTGAATACAGAAGGCGGTCTGGCGGAAGCTAGATATTTTACTTCATAACTTGTTAAATATGGATTTTATTTTTTTACACAAACACATCACTTCAGAAGGCCTTTATTATCCCCCAGGGCCATGTGGAGCACATATTTATGATGGATGGATGGATGTGGATGAGGCACTTTCTTCAGTTCATACTCGTGACCCCCATTCACTGCTATTATAAAACTTGGATACGTCAGGATATTTATTAATATTTCTCTGATTGTGTTCATCAGAAAGAAGAAAATCATATGCACCTATGGATTGAAGGTGAGTAAAGCTTGGGCTAATTTTCATTTGAAAGTGAATTAATCCTTTAAAAAACTGTTTTTTATTAAATATTTAGACTTAAGAGAATATATGCTGATTTAGGTTTATCTTATCCCAATATTTCTCCCCCCTTTTTAAGCATAAATGTAATAAAATTGAGTGAGGTTTATGTGTAAAACAAAATAAAACCTTTTCACCAATGGGATATGAAAAACAACAAAAGAAGAAAACATAACCTTCATTTTAATTTATTTTCCAACAATAATCTGTAAAATTAAGAGAAAAGAGAGAGAGAGTGAAAAAGAACATACATGACGTTTTTTTTTTCTGAAGAGGTAAAATGTTCCTCCATAATTTTACCACACTTAAATGTTCATTGGTTTTCATTTACATTGCCTACTTGTACAAACACTTATAACATATTCCATCATACTCCTGCCAGCTGCACAAATATGAATTGGTGGACCTTAAGGGAATATGAATTTCATTTCATGCAGAGTCACAGCATCAGCCAGGGTCAGAGGTCTTAACCTAGCCAAACGGCCGCTTTCAAGTTTCTAAACGCCAAGAAGTGCTTTCTCAACTACTTCTGGTAAATTTTGCTTCTCTGAGGAAATACATGAAAAAGGAATGTTTTTCTTGGATTTGAATAAGTAAGTTGTAAATCATTCAAGAGTTACAATACAGCTGTTTTTAGGTTAAGTGATAACACTGAAGTTTATTCAGTGCGTTGTCGCAGCAGTTGTTTACATAACTGTTTGTGAAATCATATCTCTTGCCAGCATCAACAGACAAATAAAACAGCTACATGAATTGCTCATAAAACTGAGTTCACTTTAGTGTAGCATCTTTAATTACAAGTGACAATATGACACAGAACACTATGATAAAATCTAAAGGTTAAAACCACATAAAACATCAGCCAAAGAAAGTTTTTTGTCTGTGTAATTTTACAGTATTCTACAGAGAAGTGAACATTGTGATACATTATGAAAGGGAACATCTTAGCTTAAGCTCATAGCTTAAGCTCTCGTGATGAAAACAACCTCTTTCTCCTACTGGTTTAACAATCTCCACTATGTGCTCCAATCTCAGGCTTGTCATCATTAGCTGTGTTTATGAAGGCATACGAAAAAAACGCTCTCTTACCAAAGCGCTTGTCTGTTGCCTGTCACCAGGTGGAAAGTTTATCTGAGATACATCTGGATATACAGCTCAAGCTGTCACTATGCCCCGAGCACATGTCATTCTGCAGCCTCTGGGCCACAGCTTGCTGGTGAGCGCGAGAAAATGGCTATTAGGTTAGTGAGCTTTCACAGGCCTGAACAGCAGGGAAGCACGCAGACACACAGACACTCAGCTGCTGCTCATAAAGTCATAAATAACCTGTTCTGTTAAAATTACACTCAAAATAAAAGATAATTATGAGTGCAAAAAAAAAACAAAAACATGCCAGGTCTTAAATGGTAAACAATGGCTTGCTTGAACTGCGAAAAACTGCTACATCATTGGTTTTGTTGGAAACTAATGTGCCGGTTTACTATGTACTACAATATTATAACATAGTGGCATATGATAATAATAATAATAAAAAGCATGTATATAGATTTTTACTATACTGTCAAAAATGTTTATACTTTTTACAGAAAAATACTGCAAAAATGCTATAGTAAAAACATGTTAATTGGTTAACCCTATCATATACGAAAAACTGTTACGTTACGTTAACCGATACATTAACCCTATCATAAACATGAAAAACTGTAAATAATATTAAATGTCATTTTAGTATAAAATACTGAAACATTAAATTGATGGTTTTTGGAAGTTAAAAAGTATGAATTACCATATAATTTACAGTAAAAAACATCACAAATATTCTTTATAAAAAAAAATTCAGTAATGTACATAAGTAAGTTTTGTGTTACATTTCATTTTGTGTAGTACATACACACACACATATATATAAATACACTGTATTTAAAATTAAAACACACACACACACACACACACACACACACACACACACACACACACACACACACACACACACACACACACACACACACACACACACACACACACACACACACACACCACCAGTCAAAAGTTTGGAAACAATAAGATTTTAATGTTTTTAAAAGAAGTTTCGTCTGCTCACCAAGGCTGCATTTATTTATTTAAAAATACAGTAAAAACAGTGATATTATGAAATATTATTACAATTTAAAATAACTGTTTTCTATTTGAAACTATTTTAAAATGTAATTTATTCTTGTGTTGGCAGAGCTGAATTTTCAGCATCATTACTCCAGTCTTCAGTGTCACATGATCCTTCAGAAATCATTCTAATATGCTGATTTGCTGCTCAAGAAACATTTATTTTGTACAATTGTACAAAATATTTGTGTAGAATATTTTTTTTTCAGGATTCTTTGATGAATAGAAAGTTCAAAAGAACAGCATTTATTTGAAATATAATCTTTTGTAAGATTATTAATGTCTTTACTGTCACTTTTGATTGATTTAATCAAATTGCTGAATAAAAGTTTAAGTTTAATTTCTTTAATTTATTTTCAAAAAAATAAAAATAAAAATTCTTACTGACCCCAAACTTTTGAACGGTTGTGTATGCTACAGAAGCTTTGTATTTCAGATAAATGCTGTTCTTTTGAACTTTCTATTCATCAAGGAATCCTGAAAAAAAAGTATACAACTGTTTTCAACATTGATAATAATAATAAATGTTTCTTGAGCAGCAAATCAGCATATTAGAATGATTTCTGAAGGATCATGTGACACTGAAGACTGGAGTAATGATGCTGAAAATTCAGCTTTGTTCACAGGAATAAATTACATTTTAAAATATTTTCAAACAGAAAACAGGTATTTTAAATTGTAATAATATTTCACAATATTACTGTTTTTACTGTATTTTTAATTAAATAAATGCAGCCTTGTTGAGCAGACGAAACTTCTTTTAAAAACATTAAAATCGTACCGTTTCCAAACTTTTGACCGGTAGTGTATAATAGCTGTGTATAGTAATAAAACCCACAAGATTGTTAAAACTCAATCTAAAAACAAATAAATATGTTTATATTAGTATAAACACACCCTTGTCCTTTAGAAAAAGATGTTTTTTGAGGTTTCTCAATATCAAGCACTTTCCATCATCACTTGCTGTTTATATTACAGGTTACAGGCCAGTAAAATTGTACAGTCTATAGTTACTGAAATGACACTGCTGCTGCTGTTTTTACCAATTGTTCTGTTGGATCTAAGAATTGGATACATAATCTACCTCAAAACTAATCTACATAAACATAGGTAACTCCAGCTGAGCTATACATGACAAAAAAATAAGTATTTTTAATTTAAAGCAGGACCTTTGTTTCATTTATCATTCACTGTGCTTCTGAATACTGCGTAGTTGAGTATTTTCAGGGGCTGTGATCCTATGCAAACACGTTTATGTATAATGTTTATTATGTGTTAATGGGATTCAAGTCAGTACAGCTGAAAACCAGGCCTGCTTTTCAAAGGCAGACCTGCAACTGAAAGCAGCAGATTATTTCAGAAGTACTTGAGCATTATATCGTGCTTCAATGGAAATGAATTAGAAGTAAATTGAATCTAAAGATCTGTGTGAAATAAAAGCAGGGGGGTGAAAGAAATGCCGAAAGGAAGAAAAGGAGACGGCTTATTTTACATTCACCCGAAGCGCCCCAAAAACGCACATCCAGCCTACTGCTACAATGGATGCTTTTGTGGCGCAAGTCAGGGGTTAACAGAATTCTGTCAGCATCCGGAGACGACCCCTCTCGATGCAGTGAAGTGCTCTCCCTGCATTTCAGTCCTGTGTTCTTTATTCAGACCTAACAAGCAGGGCGCTTTTTGTGTGCAGCAGGCCAACACCAACACCCTTTTCAACAAAGCCTCGCCAGCCAGACACATTACTCCCACTTTCTAAGCTGTTAAAGAACAAAAAAAAAAGAGTTAATTCTGATTCAAACTCTTCAATATAACAATCATTTGAGAAAACGGGAACATCTCGCTGTGACTTTGTCCTACTTTTTGTTAGGTTTGTACACCATGAACATTAATACTGTGCACTGTATGAATCAAATTTGGTTTATTTTTATTACACAGATCTTTTTAGCATATGTTAGCTTTTTTTAAATAAAACATGTATATGGTAGATGTAAGTAAGGGTTTTTGCTGAGGCCAGTGGTCTTTCTCTTTGAAAAGGAAGGCCTTTGTCAACACCCTCTGCTTGCCAACTGCCACTATAATCCTTTCAAGACATGGGAACATGACGGGATTTTTAAGTTGCTTCTAAAGCAAGAGGGGGACCGATTGCAATGGAACGCTAAGCTCTTTGTAGACGGTTTTGCTCTGCATGCTTCATTGGTGGCAAGAGCTGTTAAAAAGCTCTTCTCAGTGATTGTGGATTTTTGTTACCACAATAAGATTTATTTTCTTGCTTGTTGTATTTTTAAATGTTTCATTTAAAACATTTTTTTAAGTTTATTTCACTTTGTAAAGAAATTATTATGTGAAATGAAAACAAATAAACTAACAAACAAAATTCAGTCAACATTTTTTAGGCCTTTCTGTTGTAAGAGTTGAAATATTCCATGTATGTGTGTCATAGCTTGCCGGACTTGGTGTGTGGTGAAGTTTCCTCTGCTTCATGGTCCTGTTTGTGTAGCCTGTGGTGGGTTTACGACCTCTGGACCGGAAAGGTTGCCGAGGCCGGTCCATGTGGCCGTGTAATGATGGGGTAACTTAGAAAGTTCACTTATTTATGGTTCCCTCCCTCTTTCCTATGATGGCCACATCAAAGAGCACCTGCAGGGAGGCAAATTGGTGTTAAGTGGAGGACCTCCTGTGGATGCCTGCCCTCTCCATCATGATAAGAACACGAAAAAATCTGGATAGGATTTTATGGAGACCTGCCACACAGGAGCAGGAAAGTCTCAGCTCATGCCAGAACATTGATTCACCCCGAACTGCACTCACATCCAGCACACACAGCTGGACACCCTACAGATACGCCCGCAGGAATCACCCTTGCTTGTGCCCTAAACTCTTAATTAGAAGAATTAAAGTCCTTTCCCTCCTCTAAACCCTGAATACATCCAATCAAATGATCTGGAGAGCAGATAAGCTTCAGTGTTTCAGTGTAGGAATTCATTGAAATTAAAGCGATGAATGTTACTTTGATCAATGTTATATTATATTATATTATATATTACACAACTATTATATATATATACACACTTAAATATTTTCTTTTTTTCCAACTATTTTAATATAAATTACAAAAATAGATTATTTTAGAATGTTAAATAAAATTAAATATAACATGTCTATTAAATGTTCTAAATTAAACAATATTTGTATTACATTATGGTTCATTGGTTCTAATCTCACCTAATCTATTATTTTTTATTAAGGACAATAATTGAGTTAATGAGACTCTGATTGAATTTTTACCTGTAGGAGTTATTTTTACAAGGAGTCTGTTTCACAGAAAACCCAATTTTACTCGGTAATCTTAGATACTAAAATGCCACTGCAGAGCATGTCATGCAAGTAAATCCAGAACATTTGGCAAATTCACGCCTTAATTTTGTACA
This sequence comes from Chanodichthys erythropterus, assembly GCF_024489055.1. Taxonomy (NCBI): domain Eukaryota; kingdom Metazoa; phylum Chordata; class Actinopteri; order Cypriniformes; family Xenocyprididae; genus Chanodichthys; species Chanodichthys erythropterus. Next base: position 19,378,560 of record NC_090225.1, read on the forward strand.
ACAAAATTGGTGATCTGCTGATAAAGTGTACAATAACACAAACGCCTGAAACCTGAGCGTGTTCACGTCAGCAGGATAATTACACATTTTTACTGCCTCTCTCGAGGCTGAGAATATATGCTGGGTGGCTGATAGTCCCTCATGCGTCTTTCCAAGCCACCCAGAATAAAGAGTCCTCAAAGAAAGAAGAAAAGAAATGACTGGAGTTAATTGAGAACAGAGCGCGGCCGAAGCGGCTAATCAAACACAGCTCTGGCAACAACCTTCGCTCAGCTGAGCCCAAAACAACCCCTCTCTCTCTTACTCCTTTCATTGACTCAACCAGGGTTCACCCCATCATAAACCTGGCCAGGCATCTGTTGAGTAACATAACCAGAGAAAATTTGCACAGACTGTGGAGAAACAAGCAGAGCAACTTATTATATGTGTTATTGCAATCAAAAAACAGGCAGTGCTTCTGTATGAGGCACCTGTGTCCTGTACGAGAACCACAAAAACCTGAGGGGGGCATTCACTCACAATTACAGAATATGTAAACAACAGTCACCAAAAGTCACATGGCTAAACCCAATGAATCATAATAGCCATTAAAAAACAAAGCCATTAAGGTAACAGAAAGGTCAAGCTGAAAGTTGAAGTCACCTACTATAATTTAACATCTGCTCTCTGTCAAAAACGCTCACCAGAGAGTGTTTCACCTCTGCATAATTAATCAATTCAGCCTAAGTAATGTGAATTCAGCAGGACTTAGTTTACTTAGTGAGAATCATAAGTGTTTTAGTTTTTCATCAAGTCATTTTTCGCCTCTAATGATGATTTTTTTTTTTACCTTAAATTTCCATTAAGGTCATTATGTGCAATGAAAACAGAGAACAGCTTCTCGCTTGCAATGACTGACAGCTAATGCCTGGACACTGAAGCATCTGCAAGCCCTCTTAAACGCACCTATACCGTTTGAATCTTTGAAATCAAGACGAAAATGTTGTAAAGTGTGAACAGATGTCGATTTATGGTGCAGACGGGGCTTGTAAATAAAGTTGAAGTGTCAGCTCTGAGAAAGAAGTTTGATGGACAGCAGCATGTCTTTAGTGATGGCCACTGTGGTGTGCTCTATACGAGAGTCTTTTACCTCTTCACTTCTACTGACTTTGCGCTGACACATGCTGATCCCATTCACAGAGTAAACAAGAACTCTCTGTGGCATTAGTCACGGTGTTTTACCAACAGATGACTGAATTCATTAAAGTTTCTCGCCTGAGGAGCTTTAAGTTGGCATCTTTGCTTTTTTAACTATTTCAATTACTATTTGAACCATGTATTCAAATATTTGCTGAGAAAAGATATCAAATGATGATAATTATGTTTCAGAATAAGTAAATCTTTGTATATGCATTTCAAAAAGTGTCTTTAGCAGTTAATACATCGCTTATTTTAGTTCCATACAGTTCACAGCAACACATTTTGCAATCGTGTTCGAGGAAGACTTGAAAATTCTGCTCATGTTGTTCCAAACTGTCTGTCTTCTGTGGAACACTACAAAGGAGATTGTAGAATGTCTTCAATGTTTTGAAGAATGTTTCAACCATTTTTGTCCATACAGTAAAAGACAATATAATATCCGATTGACTTTTACTGTTTGAACAAAATGTATATATATAAATAAATAATAAAAAGACATTTTTAAAAACAACTTTTTGTTTGTTCTACAGAAGAAAAAGGTCATGCATGAGGGTGAGTAAATGACAAATGCATGCCAAAATAGTATTCCATTCAGAAAGTCTACTAATACTCTAATGAGAGTTAGTTGACAAGTACTAAAGTGGACTATAAAAATAAATGTGTTACCATTATATCATATCTAATAAAAATATCACCAATATGACACAGTAACGCAAGCAGAACTAATCATAAGTTATGAAAGTAGTTCCATGCATGCATTGGTGCAGATAATTTGAAAAACATATTGAAATATTGGCGCACCAAAATTATGCCAAGAAGGATTCTGCAAAATGTAATCTGGTCCAGTTCATTGTTGTTGTTGTTGTTTTTTTAAATAAAACATATAAAAAATTGGTATTTAGAGAATGAACATACTTATAATTAACTAAATATGTTAAATTAATAGTCACAGTTATTATTATAATATATTTCATTGATTTCTTCTAAGATTAATGCATTTGGTACAAATGTAAAGGTTTTAGGGAGTTTCAAAATGACCTAATCTGTTATATGCAACTATAAGTCATGATGATATTAAAGGGTTAGTTCACCCAAAAATGAAAATTATTTCATTTATTACTCACCCTCATCTCATTCCACACACGTAAGACCTTTGATCTTCAGAAAACAAATTAAGATTTTTGATCAAATCTGATGTCTCAGTGAGGCCTCTATTGCCAGCAAGATAATTAGCACTTTCAGATGCCCAGAAAGCTACTAAAGACATATTTAAAACAGTTCATGTGACTACAGTGGTTCAACATTAATATTATAAAGTGAAGAGAATACTTTTTGTGTGCAAAAAAAACCAAAATAACGACTTTTCAACAATATCTAGTGATGGGCGATTTCAAAACACTGCTTCTAAGATTTACGAATCACTTGTTTCGAATCAGTGGTTCAAATCGCTTATCAAACTGCCAGTCACGTGAACTATTTTAAATTTTGAAAACACTTTTGATGTAACGAAGCCTCGTTTATTGAAATCACATGACTTTGGCGCTCTGGACCACTGATTCGAAACAAAAGATTCGTAGAGCTTCTAAGCTTCATGAAGCAGTGTTTTGAAATCACCCATCACTAGATATTGTTGAAAAGTCGTTATTTAGGTTTTTTTGGTGCACAAAAAGTCCTTGTAATTCTTGTCGCTTTATAATATTAAAGTTGAACCACATGAACTGATTTAAATATGTATTTATACCTTTCTGGGCATTGAAAGTGTAAATTACCTTGATGCAATTGGTGCCTCACTGAGCCATCGTATTTTATCAAAAATATTGTGTTCCGAAGATGAAGGAAGGTCTTACGGGTGTGGAACGACACGAGGGTGAGCAATAAATGACAGAATTTTCATTTTTGGGTGAACTAACCCTTTAAAATATAATAAACTAACATAATGATTTTAAAGCTGCTTTGAAACAATGTTATTGTGAAAAGTGCTATACAACTAAAATTGACTTGACAATGTTAGTATAAGAGAAACTGAAAAAACTGAAATATAAAACTAAATATGCAGACCATAAAATATGTTTTTATTCATAAATTGTGCCAGATGAGGAAGTTCACTTACTGATTGATATATATCAAAATCTCTAAGGAATCACATAGGAAATCATCTCTAAAAGTGAGCAAGAGAGCTGAGGAGGAAGCTGTATGGGATCACAAAGTAAACATTTACATTTGCATTTATTCATTTAGCGGACACTTTTATCAAAAGCGACTTGCAAATGAGGAATGCTACAAACCCATAGTATGGATCCTTTTAGAGAGTAGTCACTGCATAAAGACATTTTTGTCATTTTCCAACTCTTTGTGGCTCAGGGATCCATGAAGAAATACACTTAAGGACTAGCCACAGTATAGCGGCACCCTGTCTGCATGTCTGGGTCACACTTCACCTAGACTCGCTCCGCTGCCTCTGTAGTGCCACTGCCTCAGTCTACCAGTCAGCAGCTTTAAAGAAGTCCCAGACTGATCCGTGATCCCAAAACATCCTTACAAGTAACTGATGTGACCTTCTTTCAAACAAATAAAAGAGCCGTCTAGTCGTAACCTTTTTCCTGCTCTTAGAAGCCAGGGGATTTTAAGCAAGAAATGTTCTTGTTCACTCCGCTGCCTGAGGCACATGTTAGGCTTTGTGGTTTTAAGTTTCAGTGACAAAATAAACTTGTCTGCACTGTCTGAGCAAGCTTAATATTTATGAATGACTAAAACTATAGTTTGTATTCTTTGCCTCACTGCAGTTTCTCTTTCTTGGTGTCATGAGTGCAACATTTGTGAGTGCCTGAAGACAACTTTTAGTATGAGATTTGACTCATTGCAAATAACTTATCAATAGCATGCTTGAAGCCATCAAGATTAATTTCAACATTTTATTACTTTACTGGCAAACATGCAAACTTTGTGTTTACTCTAAAAAAAAAAAAGAAAAAGAAAAAAGAAACTCATAGTGTCAGACTATCAGGTCATGGCTCTGTCCTGTTCTTAACCCCTGCAAGCAACCCTATGCATTCCACTGTGTGATTAAGTGGAAATTAGGAATCTGGTCTCATATAACAGGATGCATCAGTTCATGACTTTCAATGCAATGGGGCAATCAATGTCCTCTCTGCAGGCGGGTCCTCTGGGTTTGGTGCTGTTGATTGATGTGTGCAAAAGATCCCTCTGCCCTGATCTACTCCCACAAAATGCTCTCACACCCCACTGAGTGTCCATAACCTGCTGACTATCTCTGTCATCACCCTGACAAAATCCAGCTTTAACACACTGTAAAACGGGAATGCTACATAAACAAATAAATGAACACTGGCAATTCTAATCACTCAATCTTTTATTGTTACTTGATGTTATTGCATGCATTTTGCTGTTTTTTGTAAACTCATATTATAGGTCATACTTATAATTGTGTAATGTGTTAAAAAATAATTAGGTGTAGCTATGTCAACCATATGAAAGATTACTCCAGCTTTTAAACTGCTTTAACTTCTTTGTAGGCCAGGTGGCAGGTTCTCAGACAGTGCTGAACCGTTCCTGCCAAAATTTAGGCTTTTACGGGAATTCTAATTCTACACCAGCCCTCAGTGTTGAGCAACCACTGAAATAAAAGCCAAAAAAAGAGACAAAGAACAACAAATGAAGACCTTGGACAGGAGGAGAGAGTGAAAGCAACATTCTGAAGTCTCACAAAATTCTCAAACATGAAGAATATACACACCACCATTCAAACTTTTTGGGCCAGTAAGATCTATTGAAATAAATTGACTTTTATTTAGCAAGGATGCTTTAAATTGATCCAAAGTGACAGTAAAGACTTTTACATGGTTAAAAAAAGAAATTATGTTTGAAATTTATATTCAAAGAATCCTGAAAAAAAAAGACAGTTCACACACATGCACAAAATCCACAAAAATCAGAATGATTTCTAAAGGATCATGTGACACTGAAGACTAGTAAAGGATATTTTTTAATTGTGTTTGGCTGTAAGAAAGAAAGTCATACTGTAAACCTAGGATGGCTTGAGGGTGAGTAAATTATGGGATCATTTTCATTTTTAAATAAACTATCCTTTTAAGCATAAAGGTCCAGTTCATTTACAAGTCTGTGAAATGTGGCACAAACACTGAAAATAACTGAAAAGTGATTTTAACAAAGACAACCAACACAAAACAACCACATTTTCAGGCAACAAGTCAAGCAAGTTCACTGTGATTTCTTAAACATGTGGTAAACATCCAGGCTAAATTATTTTACTTCTGGGAGAAACATTGAAAGAAATAATTTAGCAAGGATGCATTAAATTGATCAAAATTGACAATAAAGACTTTTACATTGTTAAAATCAAATGATGTTTGAAATGTCTATTCAAAGAATCCTGGAAAACCCCACACATACGATCCACAGAAATATGGAGTAGCACAAGTTCTCAGCATTGGTTTAAGAAGAAATGTTTCTTGAGCATCAAATCAGCATATTAAAATGATATTATAATAATATTAAAATTCAGCTTGGCCATCACAGGAATAAATAGCTATTTTAAATTGTAATAATATTTCAGAATATAACTGTTTTTAGTTTATTTTTAATCATATAAATTTGGTGAACAAGAGAGTTCTTCCAAAAATATTACAGGGGACCTATTATTCCCCTTTTCACAAGATGTAATATAAGTCTCTGGTGTCCCCAGAATTTGTCTGTGAATTTTCAGCTCAAAATACCCCACAATTCATTTATTATAGCTTGTCAAATTTGCCCCTATTTGGGTGTGAGCAAAAACATGCCGTTTTTGTGTGTCCGTTTAAATGCAAATGAGCTGCTGCTCCTGGACCCCTTTCCAGAAGAGGGCGGACCTTTAACAGCTCACGCTTCAACAACAAAACTGGAGAATGTCACACAGCCAAAATGCCAGAAATTGTCAGTAACGGTGTTCAGCCTTGCATGTTAGAACCGGAGTCGGACACTGATAGAGAGACTCAGGAAGAAGTTACAACTTTTAGAATGCAACTGGACGTTTCTTAGCGGTTAGTGGATATATGTATGTAGTTGTTGTGGAGTTAAGTTGGTTCATTCAACTCATCAACTATGTACGGTCATGTTAATCTTTTGTGCAAATCCAGCATTGAACTGACCCTCGTTTGTGAAGCAGTCCGGTGTAAAATGATTTGCGCAAATTTACCGACTTTCTTCTGCACATTTTCTTCATAAATGAAATTCAACAATGGTTTCCTCAGTGGCTCAGATGCCTGGAGTCTATAGAAACTCTTATGTTCATTGGTATATCCAATAACAGAACATTTGTAATGTTTTTTTTTTGTTGTTTTTGTTTTTTAGCACAGACATTGTATATCTAAAGCTGCTACAGCGAGGAAACAGAAATAGCGGACTGCTGCAGCTTATTCAGGGCGGGATTTATGCTTACAGGGCAGATCGTCACCAGTCATGGGCGGGGCTTCCCCCTACTCTTATGCAAGAGTAGGGAGTAATCAGGAACTGGAAGTTTGGAGAGACTGTTTATGATTTATGGGGATTATTTAAAAAAAAAAAATAATAAATATACAGTGGGTGGATTTTACCCATTATAGGCTGGTTGTTTACACACACTGTGGACACACATCTGAGTTGAAACATCTTATATAAGTGAATTTTGCATAACTGGTCACCTTTAAAATATTTATATAAATATATAATGGTGACCGATAATCAGCAACCAATAAATCTATACTATTTAGCCTAAAATTAAAACACACACACACACACACAAAAAAAAAAAAAAAAAATCAATGAATTCAGCCAATGTAATGCTGCACAACATAATTTAATATAGTATATGAAAAATACTGTATGAAAATTAGACTTTTCCACATTGGATATATACACCCGATATTCATCCAGTGTAAACTGATCATTTAAAAAAATTAATCTAATACACACCTAACAGATATGGTATAACTAAACCGTATTGTGCATCCTTAATATATATGAACTGAATAATCATAATCCTAAATTAAAATAATAAAAAGTTGAATTTACAGTAAATACTTCTGACTTCTGAGAGCTGTTCTTGTGTTGAAAGCCCACCAATGAGAATTCAGTTTCTCCAGATCTTCCCATGGGTTACTGATGTCGAGAACTATTGGAGCAATGCATTGTCCTTATCGTCAAGTGAAGAATTGATGCTTTCTGTGTGTCAGCAGTGAAAGGCTGTCACTATTTCTCGTATGGTTCTGCTCCATCTGTTGATTGGCCCAACTGGTGGTCAAAGCAGGAAAAAGTTTTGTGACACAACAGAGGAGGTAAAGGAGCAGGCACAAAGGCACAGCCGGCTGGTCCCTTGCCACATTAGACCCACAATGAACCAGCAGAAGTGCCCCCCGCTGGGCTTGATACCTCAATGGCTCCCTCACCCCAGGATGAGTCGAGCATGTGAGCCCTAATCTGGAACTTTAAAGCCTTGCTCTCATAATGTGTTCAGCCAATTCATTTTCACCTAGGACACATTGGCATGTTGTCTCACATGCTACTCAAGATGTTGGCTAAGTACTAGAAAGCATTATACATCTACAGTGCTCAGCGTAAATGAGTACATCCTCTTTGAAAAGTAACATTTTAAAGGTGCCCTAGAATTAAAAATTGAATTTACCTTGGTATAGTTGAATAACAAGAGTTCAGTACATGGAAATGACATACAGTGAGTCTCAAACACCATTGTTTCCTCCTTCGTATATAAATCTCATTTGTTTAAAAGACCTCCGAAGAACAGGCGAATCTCAACATAACACCGACTGTTACGTAACAGTCAGGATCATTAATATGTACGCCCCCAATATTTGCATATGCCAGCCCATGTTCAATGCATTAGACAAGCTAGTATTAACGTCTGAATCATCAGACTGGGTAAGCAGGCAAAGACAATAGCGAAAAATGATATGATATTTTAGTGATATTTGTAAATTGTCTTTCTAAATGTTTTGTTAGCATGTTGCTAATGTACTGTTAAATGTGGTTAAAGTTACCATCGTTTCTTACTGTATTCATGGAGACAAGACTGTCGTTATTTTCGTTTTTTAAACACTTGCAGTCTGTATAATTCATAAACACAACTTCATTCTTTATCAATCTCTCCAACAGAGTGTAATATTAGCTTTAGCCATGGAGCATATATCAAACTCATTCAGAATCAAATGTAAATATTCAAATAAACACTGTACTTACGCGATTAAACATGCTGCATGACAAACACTTTGTAAAGATCCATTTTGAGGGTTATATTAGCTGTGTGAACTTTGTTTAAGGTGAGGGAGCACGAGGATTTAAAGGGGCCACAGCCTCAATCGGCGCATATTTAATGATGCCCCAAAATAGGCAGTTAAAAAAATGAATGATTGATTTTGAGCTGAAACTTCACAGACACATTCAGGGGACACTTATATTACATCTTTTGAAAACATGTTCTACGGCATCTTTAAACAATTTCCAAAATGTTGACAAGACTAAGTTTATTATAACATCTGTTTAACTTATAACATGAAAGTAAGGTTAATAATATAACTTAAATTACACATTTTTTACATTTGACTCAAATTAGGGTGATGCAAAAATGAGCACACCCCACAACAAAAACTACTACATCTAATACTTTGTATGGCCTCCAAGATTTTTAATGACAGCACCAAGTCTTCTAGGCATGGAATGAACAAGCTGGCGACATTTTGCAACATTTATCTTCTTCAAGAATGACCTCTTTTAGAGACTGGATGCTGGATGGAGAATGATGCTCAACTTGTCTCTTCAGAATTCCCCATAGGTGTTCGATTGGGTTCAGATCAAGGAGACATACTTGGCCACTGAATCACTTTCACCCTGTTCTTCTTCCGAAATCCAACAGGGGACTTAGATGTGTGTTTAGGATCATTGTCATGTTGGAAAAGTGCACTACGACCAAGGACATGGAGTGATGGTAGCATCTTCTCTTTCAGTATATGTAGTACACCTGTGAATTCATGATGCCATCAATGAAATGCAGCTCCCCGACACCAGCAGCACTCATGCAGCCCCCCATAAGGACACTGCCACCACCATGTTTCACTGTAGGCACCATGCATTTTTCTTTGTTTATACACTTTTGCTACAGTATTCTGACTAATAATTAAAGCTTTGCTAAACTTCTTGTAGCCTTCTACTTTCTGGTGTAAAGAAATTATTTTCTTTCTCAGGTCTTGTGTCATTTCTTTTCCATGTGGTGCCATTGCTGACAGCATGAAATGGGAAGGAGTTTTAACACCCTTTTAATTAGACTCTAATTAGAATTAGATAATTAGACTTACCTGTGGTTGAATTCTTGTTAAATTAGACATTTGTAATCTAAAATTTAGCTTTGGGGTATACTCATATTTGCATCACCCTAATTTGAGTAAAACTGAAAATTTAGTTCTCCAAGTTATATTATTAACCTGACTTTCATGTTATAAGTTAAATAGATGTTATATAAAATTTAGTCTTGGAAATTGTGTTTGTGTTCATTGAGATATTGTTTAAAATGTTACTTTTAAAAGGGTGTGTACTCATTTACACTGAGCACTGTATGTGTTCTAATGAAAACGACTAATTATAACATATCTAATAAAAATAACACAAATATGACACAGTAAAAGAAGCTGAAGGAGTCATGAAAGTAGTTTCACGCAGTGTGCAGAACATCTATAGAAGTTAAAAACTTGTAGATTTTCCCATTTATGGAAATATTTGCCCAACGAAATCATACCAACAGGGATTCTGCAAAGACACTTAATCTGGTCCACCAAAGAAATGTGAGAATGTCATGCCACTTTGGTTTGTTTGATGTTGCAGTGGTGTCTGACTGTGTCCGATTGTATCGTATTGAAGATTTATGATTTAGCCAGGCATCTGAGTGCGGTTGAACAGTTGTGAACGATTATGGTGAACAGTAAATCTCAGTGCTGTGCTCATGCTTCAGGGGAATGGGGCAGGTTCGTCATGTTTTTTAGCAAAGTGTAGCAAATGCATTGCACAGTGAGGGTAAACTGAGATCAGTTAACAGACCTACCCATAGTCATCTCAACAGATGCCTCATACAACAATTACCACCACACCAAATCTAACCTGCATTTTAAGATCAAATATACTTTTGACTCTGGATAAATATTCTTGTGATTGGTGTTGAGGGTTTCTGTTGTGCCGTTTAAACTAGTGTTCTTGGATAACTAATAGCTTCTCTAAACCTTAGTTACTTTCCTGAATTGTGCAATACATTTACATAATAAAGCTGGCAATGCATCAGAACGTTCTGAATGAATCTCCATATACAGATCATACAGGACTATTTATCTCTGACAATTCTGTACTAACAGGATATGGTGGTTCGATAAAAATGGCAGGGACATTACTTGCAGATTGAGCAATGCTTGAGAACAATGTTTACTGGCATTAGCGTGAGAGCCCTGCATGTTTTGATTAGCTTTCTCATTTAAACCACAAGCTTGTTAGAGCAAAGACAGAATGTTAACAATGGAGATCACATCATCGAGCCAAAGTGCTTTACGTAATCTTAAACTATCCAATTGATATTTAGGAGATTCAAATAAATCCACCATTCTAAGGGAGAATAGTCGTTTCAAACACATTTCATTTTATGAAATTATTAATGTGGCACCGCATCCTGTCAGCTTTACACATTGGCCTCAAATTCAGAGGATAAAGATTGTTTCAACCAGGGGCGGTTTCTTCATTAGGGCAATAGAGCGACTCACCACCAAAGTGAGAAAGGGACGGATTTTTCAATCACATTCAACCACAGAGTTACGCTAGCTGTCACTGCTAGGCTGTTTGTTCTGCCTCTGGATATAGTCCAATCAGCGTCGAATCAAGCTCTGTGGAGTACCGCCTCTTTTTGGGCATTTAGGTCTGGCTGAGATTTGCCCCGACTGCTCCCATAGACTTCCATTAAAGATTTTTTTTTTCGAACTGCAGGCACTGCAATGCAATCTCTATGGGTTCCGGGAGGGCTCGCACTAACGTGCTTTCGTCGTCATACGTAACCTTAACTTGTGCAGCTATTGGTGGAAACAAACATACCTCTATTAATCTTTTTTTTTAAGCTGAAGTGACATTTAATAATTTCCTCAGTGCATAATTTACATTTGACAGACATATTTTCCATCTGTAAAAGTTAGAAAGTCGAGAAAATATTTCCATTTTGCAGTCAGGCGTGGACAAGCACAAACTTCCGTCAACGAGTGCTGCCGCGCACCGAACAGATGGAGTTCAATCGGAGTAAAATACATTTTGCTCAAAATATTTGTTGATTTTTTTTTTTTTTTTTTTGCGAACATAATTATGTCATATGTACAATTTGGAACCTACAACTAAGTGTATTTGGTCGATAGCAGTAACTGTGTAAAGTGACTATTGTAGGATAATCAAAATACTAATAATTATTAGTCTGTTCTTTTGTTTTTATTTATTTTAATTTTTAGTTTAGTGTATTTAATTTCTGCTTCAAAAAACATTTTGTTTTTAGATTGTAAAGGTACAATTTTAGAATGTAGCCTAGGCCTAATGTGTTTGACCCCTTTTTTGCACATAATTTATAGCATATACTACACAGTTACATTCATGTTTGTTTTTATAGCCTTCAATATGAACAGTGTTTCTAGGACAATATTGGGCAGGATCTTATTTATTTATTTATTTTTTAATTAAATACAGATTTATTTTTTTAGATCTCAGCCCTATGGCATGCTTTAAATACTGAATTTTCCATGTTTTAGATAGATACATTATTATATCACTTGTTAAATGGTTATTTAACAATTAGGCTATTCATTCCTGCATTTCAAAAAAAAATTTTTTTGCGCCCCCCCAAATATTTTTTGCACCAACCACCACTGGTTTCAACATAAAATTCTCTAGTATTTATCATTGATATGACAACAATACACTGCTTCCTTTAAAGGAATAGTTCCCCCAAATGTAAATAATCTGTTATCATTTACTCACCCTTGTGTCATTCCAAACGAATGAGTTTTTTCTACCATGGAACACAAAAGGTCGATTTTTTTTTTTTAAAGAAAATTCCCATCATCCTATTCAATAAGTAAGCAAGACACCAAGACTAAGCTTTTAACCTCCAAAATGAAAAAAAAAAGAAAAAAAAATCCCCTTAAATCTTTATAAAATTAGTCATACAATACAAAATACACTACTATTGAAAAGTTTGGGATGAGTAAGATTTTATTTTTTTAATAAATACTTTCAGCATTAAAGGGATAGTTCACCCAAAAATTAAAATTCTGTTATCACTCAAGTAGTTCCAAACCCGTATGAATTTCTTTCCTCTGCTGAACACAAAAGAAGATATTTTGAAGAATGTCGGTAACCAAAGAGTTGATGAGCCCCACTGATTTCCATAGTATTTTTTTCAACGCAGGCTCATTGTAAAAACGTGCCTGTGTCAGCATTTTGCAAAACGCAAAATACATACCAATACATACATTTCACTGCAGCTTCTAACAGAAATGAACACTAGAGGCAGTAAAACAGCAAGCACTTTTAATCGTTTTCACACACAATTATGATTATGGGGCAGATTATGGATTAACGAAGACTTGTTTTCACGCGGCTCCTTGCACAAAAATGTTATGACCTCAAAACACTTTTTTTTTACCGAAGTGCATGTTTGTAAACAAATATATTTGCATCACTTAGCCAGCTCCATATGTTCAGTTTTACTGATGTAACAAGCTTGCTTGGTAGCTCAGCTGGTACAGAATTGTACTTGTGATGTGAAGAGCTCGGATACGAATCCCGTGAAAGACGAGTCACGGAAAAAGAGCTCAAAGAGAAGAGTTTAAAAAAAGCTAAAATGCCATGGTAACGATTGCATTTTTATGTCACATTTGCTTTTGTTAACACTATCAGGTAGGTTTAGGGTTTAGTGTAGGTGTACGTTATTAACCGTGATGGAGCATTAAGCTTTTAGCGCCATTTACTGGACATTTCAATTCAGAACTGCGGTGATACATACAAACTCCAATATAATAAAATGCTGTTCACGTTCATCTGTTTCGGAAAAAAATAAAGTTTGAGTAAATGATGACAGAATTTTCATTTTTGGGTGAACTATCCCTTTAAATTGATCAAAAGTGACGAAGAATGTTATATTGTTCCAAAAGAAATCTAATTCAAATAAATGCTGTTCTTTTGAACTTTCTATTCAAAGAATTTTTAATACTGGTTTCCACAAAAAAAAAAAAAAAAAACGCCTTTTCAACATTGATATCTCATGAATTACATTTTAAAATATATTGAAATAGAAAATAGTTTTGATTATGACGTATGACATATTGACGAACGTGAAAGCACAGAAGACCAAAACAAAACACTGGTCAGGAATTAGAAGTCTAAAACAAGAATTTTTAAAGAAATTAAAGAATTTCAATATTCCTACATCATATGTCGGGTCAGAGGTCACTCTTCTGCCGGAACAACACTCGTGTACAGCCATTACCGGAAGCCAGCGATTATGGTTTATAAAGTCTTAAATATGGATATTTTTCTTACAAAAACCCATTGCTTCACTTCTGAAGGCCTTTATTAACCCCCTGGAGCCATATGGATTACTTTAATGATGGATGGATGCACTTTTTTGGGCTTCAAAATCTTGGGTACCACTCACTCCAATTATAAAACTTAGAAGAGGATATTTTTTAATATAACTCAGATTGTGTTTGGCTGACAGAAAAAGCCATATACTGTACACCAAGAATGGCTTGAGGGTGAATTATGGGATCATTTTCATTTTTGAATGAACTATCCCGTTAAGCATAAAGATCCAGTTAATTTGCAACAAGTCTGTGAAATGCGGCACAAACACTGAAAATTACTGAAAAGTGATTTTAACAAAGAAAAACAAAACTGTGATTTCTTAAACGTGTGGTAAACATACAGGCTAAATGATTTTACTTCTGGGAGAAACAGAGACCTTTTCGCATGGGATGATACCAAAGAAATTTTGTCAGTGAATCACAGACCGCAGTCAATAAACAATATCTCTCTACATTAACCGTCAATGATGGGAAAGAGGCCGCCACTCACACGAAGGTTTGAAATATCTGCTCTTCTGCCATTATTTTGTGACTATGTGTGACATAGAGGTCCTCTCAAACCTCCATAGTCATTTATGTGGTAGCGGTTAAACATAAAACGCTACATGCAGATCCTAGACGGTACGTTGTGTCCTGTGGGACAGCATTTCCCGTTCTACCCCCTTCCTAGATGCACATGTTGCCTAGATTTCATCCCGATTACATCTATTGAACAGAAGATAAGGCATGGGGTTAGTCTAACAGTCTTTGCAATTAAACAACATTCAGGTGGACAAATTTAAACATGACTAAAGGGGGAGGAATTTAATTTGTTGTTCTAATCTAATTAGATTAAAGTTATATCATGTGTGACATAATTTTGATTACCATAAAATATATTTAAACTCATTCTTTGTTTTGTTTTGTTTTAAAGATGACACAGAAATTAGCAAGATTAGAGTGAATCACAAACAAAAAGAATTTTTGCAGAAATGCAAAAATGTGAATCTTATATTGTTATAATAGCACTTAATTTTTTGGTCGATTTTTTTTTATTATTATTATTTGACCTGTAATGCTGTTTAAATAATAACAAACAGTCAATTTAAGTTTTATGGCGTTCATGACCACATGAGCTGTAAACTTAAAACTTTACAAATAAAAGTTATGTTTTTTTTGTTTTTTTTTACACTGAAACCATGCATATAATATACATCATGCGGCTACATCATGGACTATTGAAACGATGATTATTTTAATGTTTACTTATTGGCCCTATTCACTTCCATTGTTAGGGTCTCACTGTGAAACAGTTTTTGTGTAAAAGTAAATGAGGGACAAGTGGAAATCAATTTTTGTGGTAATCAGCATTATGGCACAAATGCTGTCAATTGAGCTTAACTTGTACTGAACCAAGAATAGTCCTTTAAGTGATCCCTGCAGGAAGATTGTCTGCACAAACACTGGCTGTGAGATAAGTAAATATGTGTGAAACATCTGCTCTCTCTGCATTCAGATCTCTCCGTTTGCTCTCATTCCCCTCGATCAGCTGATTTGATTCTTCCCCACTCATCTTCGTCAACTGTAGTTACCATAGAGCCAATGACAAAGACAAGCGTAATGTGATTTTTCCCTCTAAGCACAAAGAGCAATAGCAGATGTTGTGCACACAGTTCCACACAACGCTTAAACAACTATTCATAGCTGTAATACGATGAAAAACATAAAAGATTCAACCTAATCCTATAAAAATGACAAAAAGCAAAAAAGGATCCTATTTTTTTAAAACTGCTCTTATGTGATTCCTGTTGCAGGCTGTGAGCAATCCTCTTGTTTAATTATCAGCCATCAATGTTTCGGGTCGTCTAGTCCCACTTGGAGGTGCATACGTGCAGCTAGCCCCCTCATTTCCATCTCAGTCTGACAGGCAGAGATCTGTGCGAGGTGTACAGGACAAACAGCGCAGAGGCATCCTGCAGAGAATCTATTCACGAGACTGCCCTGTGACTCATTAACAACATAAAGGAAGAAAATCATGGGGCACATTTACAATCTGTCTCCCATAGAGGGAAGACCGGGGTTAGTTGTCACATGGGTTGTATCCGAGTAACTATAAGATTTTGAATAAAACTACAGTTTTGTATGTTGTTTCAAACAACTACCAGTCTTAAATCTGAACAATTTCACCAATCTAAAATTCCAATGTCATTAAATTATTTTAGCTAAATAAATAAAAAAAAAAAATAAAAAAAAAAAATCAAATGAACACAAAAACTAAAATTCAGGGAAAAGACAGATTTTAACCAAAAGGAGAACTGCATTTTCAGAACAAGGACATTTTTAACAAATGTTCATTTAGGCAAGTTGACAAATGTAATTTTTCTTGGTCAAAACAATGTTTTTGGGGGGTTTTTTTTGCCTTTTACATTTTATATTTCACGAATTTCATGCATTTTTCATTTTTTTTTTTAAACATAGCTGATATGTCTATTACACTGTAGGCTATACATAAAAAGTGACTGTGTATGTAACTTTTTTTCTGTACCTTTCAAAAATATGAGAAATATTCACATAAATGTAAAAAAACAAAAATAAACATAAAAAGTGTGACAACTAGCCCCTAGATCAGGGGTCTCCAACCCTGCTCCTCTAACCCTAATCAAACACACCTGAACCAGCTTTTAGGTGTTCAAGGTACAACAGGTAAGTGGTGTTGGAGCAGAGTTAAAACTGAAGAATGCTGGAAGTTAGCCCTCCAGGTAAAGGGTTGGCTACCCCTGCCTTAGATCTACCATCAGAAATTCTACTGTGGAACTAGCTTTAATTATTTAACATTAAAAAATATGATCATTTTCAAAAACAGAATGTCTTTTAGCCAAAATTACTATGAAGCTGAATGGAATACCTAAACAACCTGAATTGTGTTAATTGCATCACAGCACTGACATAGATATGATCGCCCTGTTGGCTGGTATGTCTGGGTGGGACTCCATCACTCTGCAGGCGTATGGGGGGCATGGAGTCTGCAGGGCTAGATTTATACCCTAGAAGGCTCTTCTCGTGTCAATGATAACACTTCTGGTTTCCCCTGTTGGCTGCATGTTTACTTAACTCAGGGGTGCTCCACAGCAAGAGCCCCAACGCTCCATGTGGGGGGGCGACTAGGACGGGGCAAGATCTGAGGATGACCTGACACCTCTTGTAAATGGAACTTCCCTCATTACAGTCAGATGATAATTCAAAAGAGTTAATGAGCTTTAATCCAAAATTACTTAATGAATATTCCTATTCTGTGGCTTTTAAATGCTCTATTGTGAGTAATGAGGTTCTAATCATTTAAGATGACTTTAACATCTTTTTTAAACAAATGAATTCTTAAAGATACGATGCTTGTTAATATGACATTCAGAAAAGGTAGTTTGAGAGCTTATTCTGCAGACCCACTTCAGTACGTTCACTTCTTTCCTCATGAGATCTGCACTGTAAAGAGTTATACTGTTTCTATGCAAACTAAACCAGCATATTACCATTGCAAAGCAAATCCATCTGCTATTATTCAAAAACACACGGCTGGTCTATAAACCATAGAACTAAATGCACTAATGCCTTAAACTTCTCTGACAGATTCCTTAAAATATGTATAAAAATGCAAATATGTTTTGAATTGTTGAGAATACAATATTTTTGAGTGGGCTAGTTCATTACATATATGATTAGTTAATATTACTAAATGTAAATGTACTAAAAGCATACAAAAAACCTACAGGTGGGAAAAATGTTACATATGTTGTTACAAAAATGAGACTAGGGAAAAACAATTTATGACAACACACCGTTTTCTATTGGATCTTGCCTTCAGATGCTGCCCAAGAGTTTAGGTACTGATTTTTGTGAGGTTTTCGAATTAAGTGAAAACTATGGAACTTTGTACTTCCATCTCTTGTTATCCTCTGGCCAACTGGGAAGAATCTCAGGGTGGGTGTGAACTCTCCCACCGGTGGCACCTTGTAAAATGACATCTGCATTCACCTCCGGGCTTTTGAAGAGAGGAAAGCTGAGCACTCAAAGACTTTAAAGGCATTAAAAAGTTTGTTTAAACACACAGTAACTAAAACTTAGAATGACAGCAAGATAGTGGAGACAAACAATGAAAAGCTTTAAAGTAAGGTCCAACATTGTTTATTCCCATCTAAAATCCTTTCCGCATTTTCTCAAATGATATATACAAGCTAAAAGATCTCAAGATTGAACTTAAAAATAGTCTGGCTTAAAATCTGAACTGCCCCATCACTTACTAAAGTAATTGACTGTGAGAGTGATTAAATGCGTGCCAACACTTGTACCCCTCACTGCCCTGGCACACACGGGCCACTGAGCAGCAGGTTTGACCCGGTGAGCTGGGTCTGTTTAGAGTCCTATTACACAAGAACTCACCCCTCTCCTCTGGAGCTTCGTTACAGGACAAAAGTCTAGCGCAGCACAGCTATATCCCTGGAAACTGAGAACACATCTGTGTCCTGTTATACAAACTAATACACCCCCTCCCCATCCACGTCACCCCACTTTGATTTAACTGGAAAGCTTGGTGGAAAATTCTGGCCCAATATAAAACTAATTGTTTGCTCTCACTTTCTCACTTTCTCTCTGTTTCTGTTTCCTCTGGAACAAAGATTTATTTATTTAAATTACATTTTGCATGATTATTTATTTACTTTGCTAATACAAGGGATGCAATTTATTAATTTCCAAAACAGTCATTATGAACAAACTATGAATTAGTATTAATGTAAACTGGGCTATTTCAGTCTATAGAACTTAGAGTTTACCATGACTAAAGGTAAACAGATGCAGATCTCTGGCTTCTCTGGGAATAATTTGGTGGGTTCGTTCTGTGGCTGAATTTGGGAAAATAAAAAATACACAATAATGAAACACTGAACGCACAATGTAAATAGATAAATACTTGAGAAATGTAAAGGTCAATGACATCAATAATCATGTTATTCAAAAATACATTAAGAAATACAATGCATACAAATGACTTAAATTCATTTTATGGTGAATATGTTTTCCGTTTCTGAATATTTTTTTTTTGTGGGGCCAAAAATGTCTAGACGGTGTAACTAAGCAGAGGCTGTAAAAAAGAGAAAAGAAAAAAAAGTCTATTAAAAGGCTGAAATTCTTGAATAAGTTTGTCGTAACTACTTTGACAATGACTTATTATTATTATTATTATTATTTTAAAAGCAGTAAAGCAGTACTGTTTTAAAATAGTATTAATTAAAAGAAAATAAAAATACATCTAACTCAATGTGTAACCAAGATGGAAAGCATTCTGTTGTTAAATAAAAAATTTGCTGAAAATTTTATAAAAATTGTTACATTTATAATTACTTGGCAACTATATTCTTTATAAATGCATGCTCACGTCTTGGGCCACAGTATTTATATTCACAATATTCATCACCAAACTACAAATATTAAATAAATCATGAATAAAAAATATCTGTTTCAAAGAAAACGTAAGTACTCTAATTTGGTTCCAGAAATGTAATAGAGGATATATTTGGTGCCAATAGCTGACAAATCATCGTGGGAACACCCACTTTCTCCTTTTGAAGGTGGGGGGATCGTAGGGGGTGTCTGGGCTAGAGCCTGTTCGCAAATTTAACCCAGAGACGCAGTTGCTGCTGTCACAGTTGCTCTTGGATTCTACATTGTGCGGATCTCTTCTTTACACTGCAAACATGGATGTGAAAGTGATCGTAATATTCGCTTTGATGGCGGTCGTCATTCATGCACCGGTTTCAAATGGTAAGTTATTGTACTTATTATACTTTGCAAATGTTTACATTATTTTTGCATTGTGCATATAGCTTACATGCATGTTTTGGCACGCAATTTGTCGACAGTGCATTCCGTTCATCCCATAAACAGTCTATGCAACTATTGCAAGTAATATTTAAGGTTTTTATGGTTTATATCGTGCACCTGTGTAAGAAACAACGCATATTTCAGTGCTTTTACGCATTTGCATTTATAGTGTTAATTAAACGTAAAACGTAGCAATTTCATGTATTGTGCTTTTTTTTTTTACTATTATTATTTAAACAGGTAGAGTTATTTACATCCGTTTTAACTTCATAAACGCACGTGATTTTTCCAAATGTTAACAGACTGACGCGCATGCGGTCGGGAGAGCAGAAAAATGCACTGGCACAGCGTTGATTAATGTGTGTATTTGTCGCCCTCTTTGTTTTCTCTTAATTACCCACAAATTAGAGGATAAAACAGAATCGCAGAGATAGCGCCAGTCTTTACTTCAATCGAGCCAGAGCGCGCGGCTCTAACTATGGCTCGCGCGTTTACATAACAATAAAAATAGATTACTAGAGATGTCATTAGCATTTTACAAGTGGACTAACGTGGATAGAGCTCTGTTAAGTCGCAGGTAATTCACACCTCTGCACTCTTGTGAGTGGGCAATGTCCGTTAAAGTATTTGCGTACGTGCGTCGTGCCGTCTTCACTTACAATGTAAAGCTGCTCGAGCTGTTAAGTCTCTGCTTCCTTGAACGTGTAAAACTGAACCAAATGGAACAATAATCCCAGCGCTGCCATACAATTCACTCGCTTTAATGTGCAAGAACTTGAAGACCGTTAAAATAGTCCAAGTATTTGCGTGCACGCGCGCTCCAATTCATAAAACCTAGCAATGCCTACTTTAATACTTTATTTTTAAAGAATGAGTGCACTAAACATTTCTCATCAAATATATTCACTTGAACTGCTTTATATATGCACTTAAAAATGGTAGTTACCTCAGTATATACCCTATAATATTATACACTGAATTTCGAGAGCATATTCATTCATAAGAATTTAAAGTGTGCATAACTAGCCCTATTATATAATATAAATATACATTGCTAAAGAATATAAAATTAATCTCTTGTTTATAACTTTCACTTTTCATAGAAAAGCCAATAGAGGAACATGCACCCTCAGTGTGTTAAAAAAAATGTGCTGGTTATAATTAGAGAGTGTTGCAATAGTGAGTTTGGAGGCTAGAGCATGATTATAAAATGGGTTTTGTAAATAAACCAAATCTTTTAAGTTTCATTTTTAGTCAAGGATGCCGTTTTCTTTTACAAAGCACATCTGTTGTGTGAACTCAGTATTAACATGAAGGGCAGAAAGTGAAGGTCTACTTTCTCAACAAACATCATTCACCATGATTTCGTCTAACACTCACATGCACCGAATTACAAGAATCACAGCAACAGCTGAATTGAGTTTCTCTTCTCTTTTTCTCTTAATTCTTCTCCAGCCAAGCCCATCAGCCTGGTAGAGAGATGCTGGTGTCGTTCCACAGTCAACACTGTCCCACAGAGAAGCATTCGCGAGCTCAAGTTCCTCCACACACCCAACTGCCCCTTCCAAGTCATGTGAGTATCTACTCTAAACTCTCTCTTTCCTACACGCTCAGCAGCTCTGCCTCTGATGAGGTGTCTGCCTGACCCAGAAACACATCACTTCACCCCATCAATCTCTAAATACTGAAGGGACACTGAATGGGGCAGGAATTGGCCTCCCCTGTCTGGCATTATACTGTTGGACAGGCTCTCACAGTTGCACACATCCAGGGGGAAATGCTATAAGAGGGGGTAGGACCTTTAAGCATGGATGCATTTGTATTTTGTACAGGAAAACAGCATCATAGGGGTCCGTAAGAGTTCCTCTTCAAGCTCTTTCTCACACATGTAAAGGGCTTGAATGATGTGCTTAGTCACACACCATAGCCTTGCATGCTGATGAGAACTCTCCTCCCTGTATGTTTTCACCTCTGTTGAGTGAAATGTTCAAAACAGCTGCTTTTTTTGGATTTTTAACAAAGATTAATGGCAGTGGCGTGTCAAACTCCATTACGAATGTCACTAATTTTCCATACCATAAATGCTCACCAAGGCGTAAACAAAGACTGTGTCAAAGGGTCAGGGAGATAAAAACAGCTGGCTAGACTCAAAAATCACAAGCCAACTAACGATTGCCACAAAAGCCATAGGCAAAGCCCTGGAGAGCAGATCAGAACCTGAATCCCAAAGCTCAAGAGCCCTTGATACTTCAGATCTGCATTGATGAGTGATGCTGGTAACACTATCTACCAGTGTTTGCTGTTGGCCTTGGCTTGCTGTGAAGTAATTACTACCTGCTGTTCGCAGTCCAGACCCGCTCCAGCTCCTGCTGACTAGAACGAGATAGACCAACAAATGCCAGGCACTGATAAACCGCTGCTACTTCAAAAGAGTGAGCTAACCAAATTAGAGGGGATCTGTGAATTGAAGATAAGAACTGATTACTTTAATGATACAGATATGATGATAGTGGACACATACTTTAAAGCTAATCTTGTCTCAGAAGAATGTTCTCATCCTCACAATCTTTTCAAAGATTTATAATATGTAGTAAGAAGAGTAATGTCCACACACTGAGTTTACAGCTGCAAAAACATCTATTAATAAAAAGCACAATGTTTCATAAGGTGCATGATTAAGACCTGATGGTCGAAACATTGCGCTTTTTATTAATAAATGTTTTTGGAGCTATAAGCTTGGTGTGCAAATATTAATCTTCTTATTTTTATGATTGTCATCTTTTGGGATATGCACACCTTTTTTTGTACTTTATATTATGTAGTACCATTCATTGTGGCCTTTTTAGGAATGCGTTACTCACAGGATTATGAGAAGGACAATTCAAAGCTGCTAAGTTCAGCAGACCGTTTGTGTGTGTCACATCCAAATCATCACATGAACTATAATGTATGCCAGAAATCCTGGGTTTAAGGAATTTTTCATAGTAAGCATTTATAGCATCAATACACTCACCCAAAGCAGACAAAAATGTATAGGAAAAAAATAAAATGTAAACATTTGAATTAAAACAAGATGCAAATAATAATAATAATTATTACTACTACTACTATTATAATTATTACATTCATCCAAATCAATGTTCTAAAAAAGTTTCAATTATTTATTTAATAAATCAATTTCAATTATTAAATACAAATACATTATACTGTTAAAATATTTAGTTAGTTTTTTCAAAAGGGTTAGTTCACCCAAAAATGAAAATTCAGTCATTTATTACTCACACTCATGTCGTTCTACATCCGTAAGGCCTTCATTCATCTTTGGAACACAAATTAAGATATTTTTAAATATTAAATATTAAATCCGATGGCTCAGTGAGGCCTGCATTCAAAGCAATGACATTTCCTCTCTCAAGATCCATAAAGGTACTCCGAAGCAGTGTTTTGAAATCGGCCCATCACTATATTGTTGAAAAGTTATTTTGTTTTTTTTGGCGCACAAAAATATTCTTTTCGCTTTATAATATTAAGATAGAACTACTGAACTCGCATGAACTGATTTAAATATGTTTTTAGTACCTTTATGGATCCTGAGAGAGGAAATGTCATTGCTGTGAATGCAGGCCTCACTGATTTTATCAAAAATATCTTAATTTGTGTTCCAAAGATGAATGAAGGCCTTACGGGTGTAGAACGACATGAGGGTGACTAATGAATTTTCATTTTTGGGTTAAATAACCCTTTAACTTGATTAAGTTTTACTTTACATAGGAATGATTTTAATGATTTGTTTGTGTCAGTTGTAGACAATTGAAAACAAATGGTTCACCTGTGCTGACAAGACATATAATGTAATCTTTTTGCTGAGAGCTACAAGGAACAGTGTGATAACAATCTGACAATCTGTTAAGACCTGTAGGGAAAGTAGGAACGCAGATGCAGGAAAAGAATACTTAGAGTGATGAGAGAGTGCAGTGTATAACTTACTAAAAAGAGGAGTGACTGAGAACCAACTGCTTGGCTGAGCTTGAATGCACAACTGTTCTGCTATTGTATGGCTGATGCTGACTATGGGGTTTCTATTGTATGGCATTCAAAATCTACTCACAATGGGCTCTTGCAGTTTTATACTTAGTAATGATTGCTTGCTTATACTGCAATTTGAATGTCTAAAAATGTCAAATTTCAGCACCATGTTATCGTATTTACATATTCAAATGAGATATAATGAAAACTTACACTTTTCACCT